>NW_012267291.1:6296469-6330112 GCF_000151885.1 Dipodomys ordii
AGCTGGAAGTGGCGCTGTGGCTCAAGTGGTAGAGTGCTAGCCTTGAGCTGAAGAGCTGAGGGACAGCGCCCAGGCCCAGAGTTCAGGCCCCACGACCGGATCAAAAAAAAACAAAACAAATAGTGGACATGTCAAAGTAGAGGCCAGAAAAGTGTTTTGTTTTAATTTTTTTTAATGTTTACTTTTTGTGTGTGTATGTGGGGCTGGGCAGGTGGCTCAGTGGTAGAGTGTTTGCCTTGCATGCATGAGGTCCTGGGTTCGATTCCTCAGCACCACATAAGCAAAAAAAAAAAAAAATCTGGAAGTGGTGCTGTGGCTCATGTGATAGGGAGCTAGCCTTGAGCTGAATTGCTGATGGACAGCGCCCAGGCCCAGAGTTCAGGCCCTACGACTGGAAAAAAAAAAAAAAGTTGTGTGCAGGTCCTGGGGTTTGAATTCAGGGCCTGGGTGCTGTCCTTGAGCTCTTTTGCTCAAGGCTAGCACTTTATCATTTGAGTCACAGCTCTACTGCTGGCTTTTTGCTTGCTCATTGAAGATGAGTCTCATAGACTTTCCTGCCCAGGCCGGCTTCAAACCACCATCCTCGGATCTCAGCCTCCTGGGTAGTGAAGTTCACAGGCGCAAACCAGGAAGGGCAATTATTATATTAGTTATGCAGAGGATTTCATTGCTACATTTCCACACCGGCCCCATCCATCTATTTTCTATGTCATGGATTTCACTTATTTAGAAATTTCACATAAATAGAATTTTTAAAAATACAGCATGCTGTATCTGGCTTCTTTCACTTAGAATAACAAACTGTTTCTTTTTAAAACTTTCGTAGTCTCTGTCTTTCCCGTTAGGCTGTGGAGACACAGGGCCCCCGACAGTGCTTGGTAGAGGTCATCAGCTGTGGGTTGGCATCTACTGAGTGCCTTGGGCTCAGAAGTCAGTCTTATTAACCCCATTGTGCAGATGAGACCCATCTGTGCAGGAAAGGAGGCTGTGAGGAGCTGGCTAACACGTCTAGGTCATTAAACAGAGCCCCCAGATTTCCCATGGGATGGACAGGACAGGGCAGATGGGGAATGAATGAGTGAATGAGTGAATGAATGAATGAATGGTGGCCTGCTTGGAGCCTTTCTGTCCTCAGTGCTTTTATCCACTAAAAGCCACATTTCAGTCTGAATCTGCATCACAGGCCTGGGCGGATGGGTTCTCGCAAAGGTCAGGGACAGGAAAATGACACAGAGTCTCCTTATCACTGCCGGACCAAAGGAGGCAGATGAAAGAGTGGAGGGAGGCCAGCCTTGAGCTTCACGAGGAACAGTCTAGAAAGGGGAAGGGCTCGGCTGGTGAGAGAGAGGAAGCTGCCTGGCTGGGCAATGCCAGGCTGTCCCAGCGGACGTCCAGCTGCCTCCCTGTCCCCTGAGCCCCAGAGTTGCCCTTCCCAGCACAGGCCCTGCTTTCTCGGAAATGAAGGTTGGAAAAATACAGCGGAGCCAGGAGACTGGTGGCTCACGCCTGTAATCCTAGCTACTCTGGAGGCTGAGATCTGAGGATCATGGGTCAAAGACAGTCTGGGCAAGCAAGCAAGACTCATCTCCAATTAACTAGCAAAAAAGCCAGAAGTGGAGCTGTGACTCCAATGGTAGAGCGCCATCCTTGATCATGAAAGCTCAGAGACAGTATCTAGCCCCTGAGTTCAAGCCCCAGGACTGGAACTAAAATAAAATTACAGTTAACAGGGACACACACACACACACAAATAAGGTGAACTTGGAGATCAGACACACCTGGGTTCAAGCCTTTCCACTGCCTAGCTGGGTGGATAATTTAACCTTTCTGTGCTTAGTCCACTGGGCAGTGGGGACTTGAAGCAATGACTGATGTGCTGGACCGAGTTGGGTTATTATTCAGCTCCTTCCCCTCCTGAGCCTCATGAAGGAAGAGACAGGGACAGAGGCTGCTATTTCAAGAACAGCAAGCTTGTAGCCGAGAGTTGGCACAGAATAGTATTCTGTGATGCTATTAGATAAGTCCAAAACAGGCTAAATGCTGGTGCTGTGACCGGAGGAGCGCAGAGACGGGCAGGAAGCTTGGGGAGGGGTCTCAGTGGCTTCACACTGCCTTTGTGGAAATGCATGGATCCGGCGCTTCAGTGTGCACCTTTATGAACGTTTTTGCACTTCAATAAAAGAGTTTCCTTCCTAAGTGTCTGTGGTCTGTCAGAAACTGGCAGTGGCCAAGGCCGAGGGGCACGGGTGGAGCATGCTACTTCCCCAGCCGCCTCTGTGTCTGTGCCCGTTCAGCACAGGCTTCAGCAGCCCCTCCTGAGGCTCTGCATGTGACCATGCCACACACACACCACCATGACTCCAGTGATGTGGCCTGAGGGCCACATCTGGGTCCAGGCTGAGGCAGTCCAGGAGTAGGGGAGGGACTTGCTCAGGGGGATTACAGAAGTGACCTTGAGCTGTTATTGACCTTGAGCAGTAATCTCAGACCAGTCTCTGACAGAAATCACAAAATGGCTGGCACAGTTCTGTTCTTAATCACTTACTTAGGCCACACTTATCAGGTACATAATGCGTACCTGGTTGTGTGTATGTGTGTGTGTGAGAGAGAGAGACAGAGACAGAGACAGAGAGAGAGGGAGAGATGCACTGCATTGAACCTAGGGCCTTGGCCTTGGCCATGCCTGGCTCAGTCCCAAGCAGCTAGCTTGGGCTGCCACATACATGGACCATGAGCCTTGAGGTGAACCTGGCCCCTGCCTTTGAGCTCTGCTACCCAGATAGCTCAGAACAGAGACAGTGCTTCCACACCAAGCCCTTTTTGCCTTACTGTCCCACTGGAATCTGGTGTCGGTTGTTACACCAGTCCCCAAAGAGGAATATTCTATGAAATAATTGCTCTGAATTCTCGAGAAATTCCAATGTCCTAACAGCCCAAGTAGACAAGGTGCAGTGGTGCATGCTTGTAATCCCAGCATGAGAAAGGTAGAAGCAGGAAGATTCTGAGTTTGAGCCCAGCCTTGGCGACATTTAAACCCATCACTCCCCAAATGCAACAAAACAAAAGAGAAAAGCCAAGGACTCCTACTAGAAAAGGGGACACAAAAATGAAGCCCGAAGTGTGGTCCTGAGCTGGATTCTGTGCCAAATGGAAAAACTGTGATGGTCTCGTGACACACACACAGCAGTAGAAGGTAGAGAGTGTGTTGAAGTATGTGTGCCACACACCCCAGACAGACTATGTGTGTGGTCTCAAAGATTCTGTCTTCACAAAATGATGGAACCATCTAGCACACATTTCTCAGGGTTACAACCTAATCCCGAAGTCTAATGCGACGTGGGAGATCATGTGTTGTGGAGATAACTTTCCCAAATTTGGTAACGGTGCTGTGCTCACAGAAAATAATCTCCTGTCCTAAGGAAATGGTGCTGAAATAGAAGGATAACTGGGTGTGATTTTTGCAAATAGTATTGATTACACATAAAGCTTTGTGTCAGAGGCTCACACCTATCATCCTAGCTTTTCAGGAGACTGAGATCTGAGGACCATGTTTTTTTTTTTTGGGTCCGGTCGTAGGGCCTGAACTCTGGGCCTGGGCGCTGTCCCTCAGCTCTTCAGCTCAAGGCTAGAGCTCTACCACTTGAGCCACAGCGCCACTTCCGGCTTTTTTTCATTTGCTTATGTGGTACTGGGGAATCGAACCCAGGGCCTCAGGCATGCAAGGCAAGCGCTCTACCACTGAGCCGTCTTCCCAGTCCCCTGAGGGCCATGTTTTTAAGCCAGCTTAATAAACTTCCAAGAAAGCTGGAAGTGAAGCTATGGCTCAAGTGGTTTAGCACTAGCCCTGAGTTCACACTTGAGGACCAGCTTACACACCACACATACAGAGAGAAAAAGGAAGGAAGGCTACTAAAAGAAATATACAAAATATTTAAAATGAGTGGCCTCTGGGGAAAGGGTACTCTAGAATTCTCTGACTCATTCTTGCAACATTTCTAAAAATCAAAATGGTTTCATAACCCGTACTCATTGGTAGTTGTGGTCATGGAAGGGAAGTAGGTAGAGTAAGGAACCCGAGAACAGCTGGAGAAAGGAAGGGAGGCTTCTTGTTATCTTTACTTTTTTCTTTTTTCTGTGTGTGTGTGTGTGTGTGTGTGTGTTGGTCATGGGCCCTGAACTCAAGGCCTAGGTGCTGCCCCTCAGCTCTTCAGTTCAAGGCTAGCACTCTACCATTTGAACCACAGTGCCACTTCCATTTTTTTTCTGCTTCTGTGGTGCTGAGGAATTGAACCCAGGGCCTCATGCATGCAAAGCAAGCACTCTACCATTGAGCCACCTTCCCAGCCCTCTTTTTCTTCTTTTTTGTTTGCCAGTGGGGCTTGAACTCTGGGCCTGGGCGCTGTCCCTAAGCACTTTGCTCAAGGCTAGTGCTCTACCACTTTGAGCCATAGCGCCACTTCTAGTTTTCTAGTGGTTAATTGGGAATAAGAGTTTCAGGGACTTTCCTGCCCAGGCTAGTGAACCATGATCTTCAGATCTCAGCTTTCTGAATAGGATTACAGGTGTGAGCCACACCAGTGCCTGGATTTCTTTACTTGTGTGTGTGTTTACATGCATGCATGTGCACTCATGTTCACCAATCCTAAAGCTTAAACTCAGGACCTGGGTGCTTCTTGGAGCTTTTGTGCTCAAGGCTGGCTCTCTACCACTTGACCCACAGCTCTACTTCTGGCTTTTCAATGGTTAACTGGAGATAAAAGTCTTTTAGACTTTCTGAGTAGCTGGGGTTTTAGGCGTGTGTCACCAGAGCAGGGCCTGAACGGATTCTTTTTTACTTCTGTCAATCTGTGCCTTGTGTGAGGAGGTGTGGAGACTGGAGACCAGAGGGGATTCCCGGGGTGTTAACACTTGGCCTCCCCTCAGATACAAAACTCAGCTGGGCAGGATCTTGGACTTGAAGGAGGGGAGATTTCAAGAAGCCTTCTCCATTGTTTAAAGAACAAAACAAGACAAAACGTTTGGCTGTGGCTTTTGGGTGTGGGTACCAATGGTTACTGGGAGGCAAAACTGGGTTTAGATTGGAATCGCCCTATAACCGATACTTAGAAGTTGTTTATTGAACCTCAAGACAGCATAAAGGTGAGTGGCCCTCACGGAGCAGCTGGGAGTTACTGAGTGTGCAGGGGCGTGGGGAGGGTGGGGTGGGAGTTTCAGCATTCGCTTCTGGTACATTGTGGAAAGTGACCTCAGAAGGGAGCGCCTCTCCTTTCCAAGTGTCTGGAAACTTAACGCAATCATGTTTCTTTGCAATACATTCTTACATTGCTCTCCCATATGGATGGTTTTGTATGCCTTTTCTAAAACCTATGAATGTCACTACCCACAAGCCAGCAGGGCCTCCTTGGCCCAGCTAGGCTTTCTATGGGAATACCTTGACTAAAAGAAGGAGCTTGAAGCCGGGCGCCGGTGGCTCACGTCTGTCATCCTAGCTACTCAGGAGGCTGAGATCTGAGGATCATGGTTCAAAGCCAGCACAGGCAGGAAAGTCCATGAGACTCTTATCTGCAATGAACCCCCAGAAAACCGGAAGTGGTGCTGTAGCTGAAGAGCTGAGGGACAGCACCCAGGCCCAGGAGTTCAAGCCCCACGACCACACACAAAAAAAAGAAAAGAAAAAAGAAGGAGCTGGAGGGGTTATGCTGGAACAGCACAGAGGCGCTGTGGGCAGCCCTGGCCTCAGGGAGTCCAGGGGACCATTTTCATTTCCCCCCCCATCCCTTTATGAATCTCAGCTGAAGGAAACAGAATGAAATTGGTTGGATGGTGGCTGTTGAACCCATTAAAATGTGACTCTTCTTGCACTAAACACCTGGCCAAGCTACACACTGATAGCTCACACCTATAATCCTAGCCACTCAGGAAGCTGAGATCTGAAGATTATGGTTTGAAGTTGGCCTGGGCACAAAACTCCTTGAGACTCTTATCTCCAATTAACTGCCAAAAAAGCCAGAAATAGAGCTGTGGTTCAAGTAGTAGAGTGCCAACCTTGAGCACCAAAGCCAAACAAGAGCATGAGACCCTGAGTTCAAGCTCAGTATTGGCGCACCCACAAATGCACACGCACCCCCATTCCCACCCCCACACAAATGAAAAAATCCTGGCCAGATGGCTGTCATTAATGGTCCTTGGTTTTCAAGTTAGGGGCCCTCCACCTTGGGAAAATCTGGGGGATTCTGGATCAATCTTGGGGACCACAGTGTGGATCCAAGGGTGATGTAATCTGTGGATAAACGTAGGCTACGTTGGCTGGCATCCAGAATCAGTGCCTAGCAGGAGAATGTGGAGACCCGATGAATGAGTCTTGGGTACCGCTGTGGGCGGGGGAGGCTGGTGGAGTCTGATCCCCCCATCCTTCTCCCACTTTCCAGAACAAGACAAGCCCAGGGTGAGAGGCATGCTTTCTGGACCTTTTCCTCTGTCATCTGGCAGAGCTCAGCTCACCTCTGAGCTTTCAACTTAAAGGTCAGTTCTTCCAAGAGGCTTTCCGCCCTTGGGGATGAAGAATAGGATTTCAATCTTCCTTTGGAGTTCAGGTATGAGCCATTCAGAAGAGTCCATTTCCTGGCCTTGATGATTGGTTCCTGGCTGGGGGTGGGAGCCCAGCTGGACCTATGGGCTGACTTTCCTGGCGCTTTTGCAGGAATGTTGAGGAAGGTGAACTCTCAGTTGAAGTTGCCAGCCTTGAGTTCCTGCTTGGCCATGTTCTTCATTGGAAAAAAGCTTGTCTGAAAGTAAATCCAAAACAAAAGGAAGCTGAGTTGAAACTTGGAGAGAGAGAAAAGAGATGGAGAGATTTTTGTTTTGTTTTTAACATTAATGGAGTCCTGGATTCAGCTGTGCTCGAAGCTGTGGGCTTATTTTATGATTTCTCAAGAGACTGAGATCCTGAGGATCTCAGCTGAAAAGTCTGTAAGATTCCATCTCCAATTAACTAGAAAAAAGCTAGATTGGAGGTGGGGCTCAAGTGGAGAACACCAGCTTGGCAGGAAAGCCAAGCAAGATCAGGAAACCTGTGTTTAAGCCCCAGCATGGACACAAAACAAACGAACAACCACCACAAGAGATACCAGCAACCTATAAATCCTTTACTTCTGGAATTTTCTATTTCACATTTTGGGGCCACATTTAACCACAGGCAACTATAACTACAGAGAGTAAACCCTCAAATGAGGAAGAAAACTGCAGTTGAAAGTGAGGGTTACCTTGGTCCCCTAATAAATATTTGTTAGGTGAATAGGTAAATGTCACGCCTATAAATAGTTGATGAATGAATGGCTGAATAAGAAAACAGTTTGGTACAGAGAGACTTTGCTGAAGTGACCCCCTCCCTCCAGGAGGCCAGCTGGTTTCCCTGAAAGCCTGGGCCTTGGGCCAAGCTTTTATTCCTCTCTGGGATGGGCCATTTATCTGGAAGTCCTTTCCCCACAAACCTTGCACGGTGACTCACCCAGCTCCTCACGGGCAGAGTCCCTAGTGACCCTGTCCCTCCTGCTGCTCTGGGGACCATGTTCAGTGGACTTTGGTGGCAGTTGCCTGAGGACTGGGGCTCTGTGTGGCCAGGCATGCCCAGGGAAACAGCCCCTAAGCAGGCCACCAGCCTCAATTGTAGCAGGTGGCAGGAAGAGGCTGCTGGCCCCAAGCATGGGTTCAGGATCTAATCCTGCCAGTGAACTTGCTGGGGTGTCCTATTGTGAAGTCCACTGGGGGCCCACCCATGGTGTTGGGGAACTCCCAAGGAAGAACTGTCCTGCTCTTTTTTTTTTTTTTTGGTTGGCTGTGGGGCTTGAACTCTGGGTCTGGGGGCTGTTCTTCAGCTCTTCAGCTTAAGGTTCTACCACTTGAGCCACAGCACCACTTCCAGCTTTTTCTGCTTATGTGGTGCTGAGGAATCAAACCCAGGGCCTTATGCATGCAAGACAAGCACTCTACCACTGAGCCACCTGCCTAGCCAAGCCTCAGTTTCTCTCTGGGTAAAATGGGGTTAAGATGGCTAGCTTTGAAGCCGGGTACCAGTGGCTTACACCTGCTCAGGAGGATGAAGTATCAGGATCATAGTTCAAAGCCAGCCCAGGCAGAAAAGCCTGTGAGACTCCAATAAACTACTTTAAAAAACAAAGCCAGAGGGGGCTGGGAAGGTGGCTCAGTGGTAGAGCACTTGCCTTGTATGCTCAAGGCCCTGGGTTTGATTCCTCAGCACCACATAAGAAAAAAGCCGGAAGTGGCGCTGTGGCTCAAGTGGTAGAGCTCTAGCCTTGAGCTGAAGAGCTGAGGGACAGCGCCCAGGCCCAGAGTTCAGGCCCCCCGACTGGACCCCAAAAAAAGCCAGAAAAAAAGAAAAAAGAGGGCTACCTTTGGAGATGAATGATAAATCAGCTGAATGGTAGCTAGGGGGAGGGGTTGGTTTGCTCCTAGGGGACATTTGGCAACTCCTGGAGACACTGGCTTTCACAACAAGGGGATGTTGCTGCTGGCATCCAGCGGGTGGAAGTCCTTGTATTGCTTAACCTCTAAGGCAGCCTCCGCTTCAAAGGGTTTTATGGCTCCAGAGCTTGCAGTGCCAGGTTTGGCAGATCCTAGGTTATAGAAGTCAGTCGCCTGTGCTTAGCTCCTGCCAAGGCCAGGGAGCCTTCTCTACCGACTTGGCACACAGTTGCCCACATCATAAAGGCTTTGCTCCGGCTGGGGAGGGGAGGTTAGGGGGGTGGATAGAGCTACGCTCTCCTGCTCCTGGAAGGCAGGAGGTCGCCTGGTTGTGGGCACAGGGACAGAGGGATGGGAGCATGCTGCCAGTCTCTCTGGGACACACTGGGAGAAGCCAGCTGGCTGACAGGACTGCAGGGCCTTCTTTTTCACGGGACACTTGGCCAGGGAGCTTGAGGTACCACACAGATGGCCAGCAGCAGCCACTGTGTTTTCCAGAATGGCTTCTTATTATCACACGTTCTAGAATAGAGGGAGAATCAGTTCTCTCTTTGTGGACCCAGGGCAATGGGGTTATTCAGAGCACACGTAGAAATGTCTGGAGACTTTGTCACAAAGGATGAGCCTTGCCACCTAATGGGCCCCCAGCCCTGCCTTTTGGGTTTATCTCCCAAATAGTTTCAGGGCCTGCTTCTAGGGACCCCAAGCCAAGGCTTGGCCCTGGCTGTCATGTTGCCCATTCTCAGTCTCTATGGCCCAAATGGGACAGAAGCCCACCCAGGACCATTGACCAGGCCCGAGCCAGAATTCATCCATCACCAGAGTCAGCTTCCCCCTCCATCCCCCAGCTTTCTCCCACCAGCCAAGGTGCAGGTGCAGCTAGACCATCCTGGCTGGCTAATGACAGTTCTTCTGAGATTTCCCCTAGCACAATTGAGGAAGAAGATGGTTCCCTGCTGTTGGTTTGGGGGGACCCCCAGGTCCCTGAGGGTGCAGCCACATTAGAGGATGGTCAACTCTCACGCGATACACCAGGCCCTTGGGTGTCATCACTACATAAGTAATGTGCGCCTTCCTTTCTGAGGTGGGGACCCAAGTTCTCTGGCTCCCCACAACTGGGACTGTTCCCCCAGGTCTCCTACCCCCAAGCCACAGGGTTTGAGTTTGGTTGGGAAGCAGTTCTTGTCTTACTTCCAGTTGCTTTAGCAATCCTGAGCAGCCAAAAGTGTTCTGGAAAGTGTAGTGGCCAATGTAGCCTGATGGAGAAATCACCTGCCCCAAACTTACTCAATCCCGGTCATGAGGAAAGAATGTGAAGTATTTCCCTCTACTGGGCCCCCAGAGGCTTAGGATAGAAAAGGTCTGTTTCTCTCACACCCCTCACCTCTACTCCAGGCAGAATTAAAATACGACCTTCCCCCCAGGCCCAAGGCAGAGAGCTTCTAGGACTTTTAGGTAGGCCCACATGGGGGTACAAACTTAAGGGATGAGGACCAGAATTTGTCCCTCCTCCATCTCCTTTTCCTCCTCCTTCTCTCAGGCTTCCCCCTCTACTCTTTAGCCCCCCACCCCCCGCCCAGTTGTGGGGCTTGAACTTAGAGCTTGGGTGCTGTCCTTGAACTTTTTTTTTTTTGGTCAATCGTGGAGCTTGAACTCTGGGCCTGGGCTCTGTCCCTGTGCTCTTCAGCTCAAGGTGAGCGCTCTACCACTTAAGCCAAAGTGTCACTTCCAGTTTTCTGGTGGTTAATTGGAGATAAGTCTCACAGACTTTCTGGCCTGGGCTGGTTTGAACTGCGATTCTCAGATCTCAGCCTCCTGAGTAGCTAGGATTACAGGTGTGAGCAACTGGCACCCAGCTGTCCTTGAACTTTTGTGTTCAAGGCTAGCACTCTACCACTTTGAGCCACAGCTCCACTTCCAGCTTTCTAATTGGAGAAGAGAGTCTCAAGGACTTTCTGCTCAGGCTGGCTTCAAACCTGGACCCTCAGATCTTAGCCTCCCGAGTAGCTAGGCTTACAGACGTGAACCACCAGAGCCCAGCTCCTCTTCTCTTTAAGTGTGCCCTGTGTAGTCCTGGCTGGCTTGGAACTGGGGTCTTCCTGCCTCCACCTCTTCAGTACCGGGATCTCTGGGGTTCACACCTGGCTTGAGAATTTGCCCTTCAAATGCCATTCCAAAGTTGAAAGGATTCTTTTATTTGCAAACGATAGGAAACAGGGCTGGGAATTTGTTTATTCAAAGAGGCACTGGTTGACTGCCTGCCCTGAGCAGGACTGGCTCCAGCCCTGGCTGTTCTGAAGGTTTCCCACACAGTCGGTCTCTTCCCATGGCTGACAGTCCCCACCTGCCAGGCTGCCACTGCAGTTCAAGTTCAAGGCTATACCCTGCCAGTCCTTACTGGGAAAGAGGGTCAAATCCCAAGAGCTCCCTGGCCATCTGAGCCCGGGGGTGGGATGGGGTGAATTAGTCAGGCATGGTCTATGAAGCAAACACTGTCCCCCAAGAGGGTGATGGTCAGATGGCAGCCAAGGGCCAGGGCTAGCTCCACCGTTCATGCAGGGAGGCTGGAAGGGAAACTCCCCCAAAACAATAGGGGTGCTGAGGCAGACACTGAGGGAGTGAATGCTGGGCAGACTAGGATAATAGGAGTCCAGCATGCACTGCTGGTCTAGATCTTAAGTCTCCCCACAGGGGAGGCACTGGGTTTCTGGCACCCCTAAGAGCCTAAGTTGCTCTTGGGTCCAGATCACAAAAGAAAAACTCAAAGTGCCCATTCAGGACACCCTGAAATAATTCCCTGGGAGCTCTTTTTCCCTACTCACTTTGTTGGGGTGAGGAACATTGTTAGGAAAGACCAGTGAACAAAAGGGAAGGGAAAGGAGATCTCACAGATCAGATCCAGATCAGATCATCACTGGAGAGCCCTCTCCCCTCTCCCATGACCACCAGAGATACAAAGAGTCGGGAAAGTGGGAGTCCATGTTTTAAGTACAGTCATATAAGGAAGTCAAAGCAAGCAATTGAGGCAAACCTTTTGGACAGGTGAGGATTCCAGGAATTACTCCAAGGCAGGGAGTGGGCCGTGGGGGGGGGGTATCAAGTGGCCATGAACACAACACTGGGATGTGAAAACAATGCAGATTCTCATCATTTGAGACCCTGGAGGAATATAAAAGGTTCAGGGGCATCCTGTTCTTTTCTGTCTACTTTCTGCAGAAGTCATTATGGGGTGGGGGAGGAAAGAAAAGGGAAGGAGGTTTGATGGTTCTCAGGTGGGAGGGGAATGTTCCAGATTCCTGCTCTCTCTCCACCAAATGTCCACTTGGAGATATTGCTAAGATGAGGGCACAACTTTGTCACTTCCAGAGGCAGTGAGAGGCCCCCTCTCCTCTGAGACTGTAGAAGGAACATTTGTCTTAACCCGGTCTTGGGATGTCATATGAGAAATGGCAGTCATTCCATTAGCCAGCAATCTCTGAAGGAGATCAGCAAAATGTGGAAGAAATGATAGAATTAGTAGGAGGCTGACCATAGGGGTGAGTATGGGTAACAGTCAGGTGGGGATAGCTATACCCAGCCATCCCCATGTTGATTGATATTTTTTATTATATTTTTTTCAAGCAAATTTGTTCTTTTTTTTTTTTTCTGGAGGAAGGTTGTGAAGTTACAGGGATGAGAGGAGAAATGGTGGAGGGGCAGCATGAACTGGGTGAGCAGAGAGGAGGCTTCTCCAGAAAATCTTGCCTTGTTTCACTGTCAGGGAGGTGGGTTTCTAAGATGCCACCTGGCTTAGCAAGACCTGCACACACACACAAACACACCACCCATGCACTGGATCTGATTCCCAGGATCCTGATTGATTTCTGGCTGGCTTTGGCTGAGTGCTTCAGGAATCTCTACCTGGTTGGGCAGTTGGGTAGTCCCTGCGGGGAGGGGTTGGGAGATAAAGAGATGTTAGGAGAAGCCTTTCAGAATTTTTTTTTTAACTTTTGCATGAAAATTCCAGCTTGCCAGGGAGCCATCTCAGCTCAGGAAAGTACAAAGCTGTCTGGAGGTTGAATGTAGTAGCCACAGGATGCACAAACACATCTCCTTGAAATATGGAGTTTTATTTTTAAGGCTAAAGAAACAGCAGAGGCACAAATATGCCTCCGTGGGCTGCTGTGAGAAGATTGAGCCTCCATTAGACAGCCCTATCATTTCTTTAGACCCACTGTAAATAGAAATAGCAGGTGACAGGCAAGGGTGTAAGTTCCTGTCCAGTTACAAGGTAGACAGGTATGGGCATTAGAAAGGCATGCTTATGAGCTATTTTCTCTTGACCTCCTAGCTTTAGTTACTTTTGAAAGGGCAAGCACAAATGACTCCATGCAGATCTGACCCCATGCCCTCTTTCCAACTGCCTCTGGGTGGTCCCATGTCACCTGGATGAGATGAATTTTGTCCCAGTAGCTCTGGTAGATCCTTGCTGGGATTATTTCCCAGTAGGAAGAGGTGTGTGTGTGTGTGTGTGTGCATGTATGTGTGTGCCAGTTGTGGGGCTTAAACTCAGGACCTGGCACTGTCCCTGAGTTTCTTTTGCTCAAAGCTAGCACTCTTCCACTTGAGCCACAGTGCCACTTCCAGTTTTTTCTGTTTATGTGATATTGAGGAATCGAACCAAGGGCTTCATGCATGCTAGGTAAGCACTCTATCACTAAGCCACATTCCCAGCCTGCCAGTTGGCATTTTTGCTTATTGCTAGGATAAGGTGTACTAGTTGGTTGAATTCCACATTGGAGGGGGGTGACTGACAGGTCAAGTAAGAGTCTCTGCCAATAAAACCTTTTATTTCCAATTTAAGCAACAAGGAGATCAATAGAAATAGTTTTTTTGTTTCTTTGTTTGTTTTTAGTTGGTCGGGAGGCTTGCCCTCTGGGCCCAAGCAGTGTCCCTGAGCTCTTCAGCTCAAGGCAAGCACTCTACCACTTGAGCCACAGTACCATTTTTGGTTTTCTGATGGTTAATTGGAGATTAGAGTCTCACCGACTTTTCTGCGCAGGCTGGCTTTGAACCATGCTTCTCAGATCTCAGCTTCCTGAGTAGCTAGGATGACAGGCGTGAGCTATCAGTTACTGGCTAGAAATAGTTTTTTAAGCAGGCTTCCCTGGAACTTATTAAGAATAAAAGTTAAGTTTGACCAATAAATTTATCCATTTGTAGGTCTGACAGTAAATGCTGCAGAGGATCAAATCTGTAATAACAAGACTTACCAGTGTCACTACAAAAGTTTTAAAACAGTAACTGATTAAACTTTATAGTTACTTTTTTCTTGTTCTTGGTCAACTAGCACTCTACCACTTGAGCCACAGTACCACTTCCGGTTTTCTGGTGGATAATTGGAGATAAGACTCTCACAGAGGGGCTGGGAAGGTGGCTCAGTGGTAGAGTGCTTGCCTTGTATACATGAGGCCCTGGGTTCGATTCCTCAGCACCACATAAGCAAAAGGAAAAAAGCCGGAAGTGGTGCTGTGGCTCAAGTGGTAGAGTGCTAGCCTTGAGCTGAAGAGCTGAGCGACAGCGCCTAGGCCCAGAGTTCAGGCGCTATGACAGGACCCCAAAAAAAAAAAAAAAAAAAGAGTCTCACAGACTTTCATGCCTGGGCTGGCTTTGAACCACAATCCTTAGATCTCAGCCTCCTGAGTAGGATTACAGGTATGAGCCACCAGCGCCTGGCTCTCTAGTTATTTTTTAATGTATATAGTACTTTATGATATTAATTTTAATGGAAACCATTGTAAATGTCACTAAACCTTTTTATTTATCATGAGGATTGCAGGAGACAGTTCTGCTTGATAGCCTTTTTAATTCTATATCCAAGGTGGATTACATACTTTGGAAACAGAAATATTAGACAGCAAAGAATAGTATTTTAGTTTTATATACTTACTTAAAAGGTGAGCATTTGAAGGATCTTGACATAAACAAACACTTAAATGAACTTTAGTTACTACTTAGTTTCACATTAGTGTACAGTATTAATTTTGACCTTAGGAGGAAAACCTTTTTTTTTTGGTTGGTCATGGGGCTTAAACTCTGGGCCTGGGCGCTGTCCCTCAGCTCTTCAGTTCAAGGCAGGCACTCTACCACTTGAGCCACAGTACCACTTCCGGTTTTCTGAGTGGTTTATTGGAGATAAGAGTTTCAGGGGGGGGCTGGGAGGGTGGCTCAGTGGTGGAGCGCTTGCCTTGCATGCTCAGGGCCCTGGGTTCGATTCCTCAGCACCACATAAGAGAAAAGCCGGAAGTGGTGCTGTGGCTCAAGTGGTGGAGCTCTGGCCATGAGCTGAAGAGCTGAGGGACAGCGCCCAGGCCCAGAGTTCAGGCCCCACGACCGGACTCAAAAAAAAAAAAAAAAGAGTTTCAGGGGCTGGGAAGGTGGCTCAGTGGTAGAGTGCTTGCTTTGCATGTCTGAGGCCCTGGGTTCGATTCCTCAGCACCACATAAGCAAAAGAAAAAACCTGGAAGTGGTGCTGTGGCTCAAGTGATAGAGCGCTAGCCTTGAGCTGAAGAGCTGAGGGACAGTGCCCAGGCCCAGAGTTCAGGCTCCACGACCGGACCAATAAAAATAAAAAAATAATAAAAGAGTTTCATGGACTTCCCTGCCCAGGTTGGCTTTGAACCACGATCCTCAGTTCTCAGCCTCCTAAGTAGATTACAGGTGTGAGTCACCAGCACCCAGGTAGGAAAAAACTTTAGATCAGTTTTTTACATCACAGTCAATTACATGCCAATTTTATCATTTTATAAGCTCTGTCTTATAAAACTCAAAACATCCCTTTTCCTTTCACTCCCTTTTCATACTGATTTTTTAAATTTGTATTTTGAAATAACCCTTATAAAGCCTTTGAACTCAAAAAAGTATAGTTTTTTTAATGTAATAACCTTTAAATTCATTTGTTAGCACCCAAATCTGATAACCTTCTTTGCTGTTTGAGTTTAAAGCTGCCCATTTTTTTCCTTTCAGCCTGTGATCCAGTAAACTCTTGACAGAGTTCTCATGAGGAATGTCCTCCTCGCTTGAGGCTCTGTCTCTCTGTTTCTGTTTCTCAATAAATGGTGCCAAAATGCAGGATGGAGTCCTGAAGAAGAATCCTCTCTTTGCTTGAGCCTCTGTCTCTGTCTTTCTCTTCCTTCCTTCCTTCCTTCCTTCCTTCCTTCCTTCCTTCCTTCCTTCCTTCCTTCTTTCCTTCCTTCCTTCCTTCCTTCTCCTCCCCCTCCCCTCTCTCTTTCAACAAGCATCATGCCAAGAAACAAATTCTTTTTTGGGGGGGGTCAATTGTGGGGCTTGAACTCTGGGCCTGGGCGCTGTCCCTGTGCTCTTCAGCTCAAGGCCAGCGCCCTACCACTTGAGCCACAGCGCCACTTCTGGTTTTCTAGTGGTTTATTGGAGATAAGATCTCACAGATGTTCCTGCTTGGGCTGGCTTTGAACCACGATCCTCAGATCTCAGCCTCTTGAGTAGCTAGGATTACAGGCTTGAGCCACCACGGCGCCTTGCTCTTTTTTTTTTTTTCAATTGATACTGGGGCTTGAACTCAAGGCCCAGTGTTGTCCCTTAACTTTTCAAGGTTGATGCTCTACCAGTTAAGCCACAGTTCCATTTCTGGCTTTCTGATGACTACTGGAGATGAGTCTCACATACTTTCTTGCCTGGCCTGGCTTCGAACCAGGATCCTGAGCTCTCAGTTTCCTGAGTAGCTAGGATTACAGGCCAGTGCCTGGCTCCTGAAAATATTTTGATTGATATAAGCCAGGACCTTGGCTGAGACCCTGAAGTGTCAGGGGAGCTGCTGGAGTTCTAGGAAGAATTTTTCTCCATGTGAAAATAGACTTGTGGTGGCCCAGATTGGAGTAGGGAGTTCACCTGTTACCCAGAGATCTTGCAAAATTCTGGAAGAGATGTTCATGGAGCAACTGAAAAGCAGAAGCCATCTTTCCACTGCTCTTTGCTTTAGCTAAACTCCCAGGTAGGTTCTCATTGGTTAGGGTCAAGTCACATGCCCATGCCTGAACCAATCATGGGGGAAAGGGTAGGAGAATCCTGTAGATGAGACTGGATTGGTTTCTCCACTCCCAGAGCCAGGTGCTGGTGGCTGCCCTGGAACGGTGTGCATCAGCCTGGTCACTGTGAGTGGTCAGTACAGTGGGTTTATTTCAGTGACCTGGTCTCCCACAGTGGTGGGAGGAATCGTGAAATGAAGGCTCAGAGGGGGACTTAGGGGACCAGAGCAGTCACCAACCAAATTGGAAAACCAAGCCCATCATCAGGCTGCAAAATGACACCGCAGCAGCGAGTTCATGAAGAGGTCTACAGCGGCAGGTACCTCAGAGTCTGCAGCCCAGCATCCAACTGGCCAAGGGCTTAGGCCAGCTCGCAGTCAGCAGGACCAGTGGTTAGGAAAAGTGCGCAAGCAGCACAACAGAGAACAGACAAAATCTACCAGCCACGAACCACGTGCCAGTGGCTCACACCTGTAATCCTAGCTACTCAGGAGGCTGAGGTTTGAGGCTTGCAGTTTGAAGCCAACCTGGGCAGGAAAGTCCATGAGACTCTTAGCTCCAATTAACCACCAAAAACAAAACAAAACAAAACTGGAAGTGGAGCTGAGGCTCAAGTGGTAGGGCACTAACCTCGAGCACAAAAGCTCAGGGACAGCACCTAGGCCCAGAGTGTCAAAGCTGACACTCTAGGGCTGGGAAGGTGGCTCAGTGGTAGAGCGCTTGCCTTGCAAGCCAGAGGCCCTGGGTTCGATTCCTCAGCACCGCATAAGCAAAAAGCAAAAAGCCGGAAGTGGTGCTGTGGCTTAAGTGGTAGAGCGCTAGCCTTGAGCTGAAGAGCTGAGGGACAGTGCCCAGGCCCAGAGTTCAGGCCTCACGACGGGACCCAAAAAAAAAAAAAAAAAGCTGACACTCTACTACTTTAGCCATCGCTCCACTTCTGGCTTTTTGGTGGTTTATTGGACATAAGAGTCTCACAGACTTTCCTGCCTGGGCTGGTTTCAAACCTGGATCCTCAGATCTCAGCCTCCTGAGTAACTAGGATTACAGGCATGAGTCACCAGTGCTGGCCAAAGGAGGATGCTCTGAACATTCTTCTTCCATTCCTCCCCTGAAGGAAACTGGACAACAGGAATGTGATCACAGCAGTTTTAATATCGTTTGACTGCACGTGACAGCATGCCTGACGTGTGGTGGCTTAGGCAAAGAAACAAGGCCTGGCTGGGAAGCTGGCTCAGTGGTAGAGCGCTTGCCTCGCATGCATGAGGCCCTGGGTTCGATTCCTCAGCACCACATATGCAGAAAAAGCCGGAAGTGGCGCTGTGGCTCAAGTGGTAGAGCGCTAGCCTAGAGCTGAAGAGCTGAGGGACAGCGCCCAGGCCCAGAGTTCAGGCCCCACAACCGGCAAAAAAAAAAAGAAAGAAAGAAAGAAAGAAAGAAACCAGGCCAGCAACTGGGGAGTCATTGTAGTGGCTCAGTAAAAAAGACCCTGGCTCTTTTCAGCTTCTTACTCTGGTGTCTTCTGCGGTGGGTTTTTATCCTGAGACTCACTGCCCAAAACAGCTCTAGCAGCATCACACATCACTGAATTGGGTATGCTGATCAGAGCAGGAAGAGAGGGACTAAAGGCTTTCACCTCAGGAAGCTCTAGCTTATTAATAAAGTGAAGCCCCAGATTTCTCCTAACCTCTCATTGGCTCAGCGTGGCTCACATTCCCAGCTAGGACCAATCACTGCTGAAGGAAACCAAAATGATCTCTCTTGCTTAGGAAAGATCATGCATTGGGTCACAAGCCACCTACCAGAGATAAGGAGGGCTCAGGCCTGTAACTGTAGCTACAAGGAGGCTGAGATCTGAGGAATATGGTTCCGAGCCAGCTAGGATAGACTAGGGGCCTCTTATCTCCAATTAACGACCAAAAAGCCAGAAGTGGAGCTGCGGCTCAAATGGTGGAACACCATCCTTGAGTGAAAAAGCTAAGGGACAGAGCTGAGGCCCTAAGTTCAAGTCCCAATACTGGTGTGTGTGTGCGCGCGTGCGTGCATCCACACACACACACACACACACACACTCGGGTTTCTACCCTTCCACTGAGCCCCAGATCAAGGTTCTGAGGGCAGAGGTGACATGGGGTAGGTACTGGGTTACAAAGGTCAGCTGCAGCCTTCTGGGAATCGGACAGTAAGATGGCACTAAGAGGGCAGAGGTGGGTCATGGCTGTGGGGGAGGGGCTGGAAGGTGGCTCAGTGGTAGAGCGCTTGCCTTGCATGCATGAGGCCCTGGGTTCGATTCCTCAGTACCACACAAGCAGGAAAAGCTAGAAGCGGCGCTATGGCTCAAGTGGTAGAGCGCTAGCCTTGAGCTGAAGAGCTGAGGGACAGCGCCTAGGCCCAGAGTTCAGGCCCCACGGCCTGGCCAGCTGCAGCTGAGGGCTGTCAGCTACCCGCTGGCTGTGGGGTACCCCAGGGGCTTTCCCCAGCTGGGCCTCTCCAGGCCTGCCCACAGTACCACGTGTCTGGCCTGGCTGTGTCTGAAGAAGCCAACTTGGTGGTGACCATCCCATTTCTTCCTGGACGAGCTTCTGACAGAGCCCCAGAACCTTGGAGATAAGAGGCTCGATTTACATACTGACTCTCTTTTCTTTTTCTTTTTTAACCTTTTCTTTCTTAAAAACATTTTGTTGTTTTGTTATTTTGAGGTAAGCGCTGGAATTGCAGACATGCACCACCATGCCCGGCCGAAACTCTTATTTCTGATAAGATGGTAGATTTGAAAATGGAGATGACTTTTTTCTTTACTGCTGTTTTTGTTTTCCTTTCATTTTGTCTTGTTTGGGAAGGTAAAGTGGGGCACAGAGATGGAGGGACAAAGAGTGAACAAAGGCAGCAGTAGTACTCACTGGATGCTGTGTTGAAAATGAGCTATACAGCTTGTGAGTGGGGATGGGAGGGAAAACTGGGAGAGAGCAGGGAAGGGTGACATTGTTCAAAAAGCAATGTACTCTTTACCAGACTTATGTAACTGTACCCCCTCTCTACATCACTTACCTACTTTATTTTTGTTGGTCGTGAGGCTTGAACTCGGTCTGAGCGCTGTCCCTAGGCTCTTCAGCTCAAAGCTACCACTTTGAGCCACAGCGCCACTTCCAGTTTTTGGTGGTTAATTTGAGATAAGAGTCTCACGGATTTTCCTGCCCCGGCTGGCTTTGAACTGCCATCCTCAGCCTCCTGAGTAGCTAGGTTTACACACGTGAGCCACTGGTGCTGGGCTTCTACATCACTTTTATAATAACAATTTTAGAAAAGATTGTAGATTTAGGGCTGGGAAGGTGGCTCAGTGGTAGAGTGCTTGCCTCGCATGCATGAGGCCCTGGGTTTGATTCCTTAGTACCACATAAGCAGAAAAAGGCAGAAGTAACGCTGTGGCTCAAGTGGTAGAGTACTAGCACTGAGCAAAAGAAGCTCAGGGTCAGTGCCCAGGCCCTGATTTCAAGTTCCAGGACTGGCAAAAAAAAAAAAAGAAAAAGAAAAAAAAAAGATTGTAGATTTAGAATGTCAGTTCTTAGGACAATCCTGGGGGGGCGGGGAGGGGAACCTCAGCGGGCACTGTAAGTCCTCATATTATAGAGGGAACTGAGAGAGAGAGAGAGCCATTACATGATTTGTCCAAGGCCACGGAGCTGGAAGACCAAGCATTTGAACCTGGTGCGATGACTGAAGAGCTTGTGTTTGGAGGAAATGGTTTTGAAGTGGTTTTCTGTGCTGGGAGAGCCTGTACAGTGTCTGAGCTGCAGTGCTCAGGAAAGCTGCTGGAAGGGGGCTGGAGAAGAGGAGGTCCTTAGGGACTGCCCAGAGCCAACACTGCAAACCAGAGAAACCACTTGGGCAGGACAGCCCAGAGACACAGCAGACCCTGGGCAGGTTGGGAGCACAAGGGATCCAGACTGACTAGACACTGGGCAGACAGGAGTATCCTGTGACCCCAACCCTGAGACCACCTGACTAAGTGTGGCCCTAGAAGATCGCCCCTCCTCCCAGAACTTCAGCTTCCTTCCTGCCTTGTAAAACAGACAAAACCACTGAAGTCTGATGGCTGCTGCTTTGTGAAGAAGAGGCATACAGACACATTTGAAGTCGATGTTCAAAAGAAGTTCAAAGAGAGCCGGGTGCCTGGGTGTTGTAATCCTAACTACTTAGGAGATTTAGACCTGAGGATCGTTCAAAGCCAGCTCATGAAGGAAAGTCTGTGAGATTCTGATCTCCAATCACCCAGCAAAAAGCTAGAAGTGGAGGTATGGCTTAATGGATAGAGTACCAGCCTTGAGCAAAAATGCCAAGGGACAATGCCTAGGCCCTGAATTCAAGCCTCAGCACTAGCACCAAAAAAAAAAAGAAAGAAAGAAAAGGAAGAAGGGGAAAGAAGAGAGAGAGAGAAGGAGGGAGATAGAGAGGGAGAGAGAAAAAAAGAGAGAGATGAAGAAAGGAAGAGAAAAAGAGGGCTGGGCACTGCTGGTGGCTCACGCCTGTCATCCTAGCTACTCAGGAGGCTGAGATCTGAGCATCACAGTTCAAAGCCACCTAGGGCAGGAAAGTCTGTGAGACTCTTATGTCCAGTTAGCCACCAGAAAACTAGAAGTGGCGGTGTAGCTCAAGTGATAGAGCACTAGCCTTGTGCTGAAGAGCTCAGGGACAGAGCCCAAGGCCCAGAGTTTAAGCCCCACAACAGACACAAGAGAAGGGGGAAGAGGAGGGAGGTGGGGAGAAATCTGGGAGGAGAACTCAGGAATCCTGGCTCCTGGCTTTGTCTCAAGGCCGGGCTAGGCCTTGCTCTCTGTCTCTGCCGGAGACCTGCCTGGGAATGCTCCAGCATATGGCCTACCTGTCACCCTGATACTTGGAGCTCCTCACAGAGCCAGGACTTGGCATGGGCCACTAAGATGGCTCCAGGGGCACCCTGCCAGGCCCTCGTACTCCCTGGAGTGCAGCCTGGCTCACACAGGCTGCTCTGTTGGGGCGATTGTGGGCAGCAGACCTCTCTGGCCTGCAGTGTTGGGTTACCCTAGTGACATTCAATTGTCCCTTAGAGAAGAGGCCTCCTCTTGGGTTCCAGGAAGCACTGCCAGTCTCTGATTTGCTTCCAACCATCCAGTTGTCCTGCTTCACTTTCCTTTCAGGCTCCATATCGGCAGCTCCGGCTCTCTCTTGCTCTATCTGTCCCCGGGCTCTGAGTGGTCGGAAGGTGTGGGACTTAGAAGAAGGGGTGTGGCAGGATGGTGTGTCTCTTCCACTGAAGGACTTAGGGCCCAGCCCTGAAGAGGGGGCCCCGGAGTGCCCATCCAGCTCCCCCATGTGAAGATCCTGGGGGGCACCGGCACAGCCCCTCTGCGGGCTGGCTGGGCAGAAGCGAGGGGGTCAGGAAATGGACAAGCCCACTCTGGGTGCCAATGTCTGGATTCCAAGCCTGGCACTGTCATTAAGATGACAATTTGGGGGGCTGGGAAGGTGGCTCAGTGGTTGAGCGCTTGCCTTGCATGCCTGAGGCCCTGGGTTCCATTCCTCAGCACCACATAAGCAAAAAGGAAAAAGCTGGAAGTGGCGCTGTGGCTCAAGTGGTAGAGCGCTAGCCTTGAGCTGAAGAGCTGAGGGACAGCGCCCAGGCCTAGAGTTCAGGCCCCACGACCAGACCCAAAAAAAAAAAAAAAAGATGACAATTTGGGACAAATTTCTCCACCTGCCCTGTGAGACAATTTTAAGAGTCCTCTTATTCAGTTATCATAAGAATTAAATTGCTCAGCAGGAAGATCTGGTGTTTGAAGCTAGTCTGAGCTACATAGTGAAATCCTGTCTCAAAAACCATAAAACAGGTGCTGGGAAGGTGGCTCAGTGCTTGTCTTGCATGCATGAGCCCCTGGGTTCGATTCCTTAGCACCACATAAGCAGAAAATACTGGAAATGGCGCTGTTGCTCAAGTGGTAGAGTGCTAGCCTTGAGCTGAAAAGCTGAGGGACAGTGCCCAGGCCCAGAGGTCAGGCACAACCGACAAACACACACACACACACACACACACACACACACACACACCCATAAAACAGCCAGGTGCTGGAGGCTTATACCTGTAATCCTGGCTACTCAGGAGGCTGAGAGCTGAGGATCTCAAAGTCAGCCTGGACAGGAAAGTCAGTTAGATTCTTAATCTCCAATAAACTATCAAAAAGCCAGAAGTGGAGCTGTGTCTCATGTGGTAGGGTACAAGTCTTTAGAATAAAAGCCTAGGGACAGCACGTAGGCCCCGAGTTCAAGCTCCAGCACACACACACACACATACATACACACACAAATGAGCACACCTGAAATGGAGGTGTGACTCAAGTGGTAGAGTCTCAGCCTTGGTTGGGGATCGAACGCTAAGAGACAGCACTCAGGCCCCAGATTCAAGTGCTAGCACAAAAACAACCCCCCCAAAAAACTCCAACATCTGAAACACCAGTGTCCTCCAACATTTTTGGTATGGTGCACTGGACTTACTTTCAGCAGAAACCAAAGGTTATGTACCAGCCTGAAGAGATCTGAGTAGCAGCAGTCTTTATAGCTCTGAGCTTAGTAGATGCACATTGAAACTATCTTCAGGGTGAGCAAGTTGTGACACATTACCACATGGGAAGATTCTGAGCCACAGTTAGGAGAATGAAACTGATCTACATGGCCTGGTAAAAAAAAAAGACTGCCCCTTCAAAAAACTAAATATGTATATACATATATATGCATATATATACATGTATATGAATGAATGAAAAGAATGAGTGAAAGCAGCCAGGCTCACGCCAGTGGCTCATGCCTATAATCATGCCTATAATCATGCCTATAATCTCAGGAGGCTGAGATCTGAAGATCACAGTTCAAAGCCAGCCTGGGCAGGAAAGTCCATGAGACTATTATCGCCAATAAACCACTCAGAAACCGGAAGTGGCACTGTGGCTCAAGTGGTAGAGCGCTTGCCTTGAGCTGAAGAGCTGAGGGACAGTGTCCAGCCCAGAGTTCAAATCCCACAACTGACAAAAAAAAAAAGGCGTTGCCAGGCGCTGGTGGCTCATGCCTGTAATCCTAGCTACTCGGGAGGCTGAGATCTGAGAATCGAGGTTCAAAGCCAGCCGGGGCAGGAGAGACTGTGAGACTCTCATCTCCAATAAACCACCAGAAAACCAGAAGTGGTGCTGTAGCTCAAGTGGTAGAGCGCTCGCCTGGAGCTGAAGAGCTGAGGGACAGCGCCCAGGCCCAGAGTTCAAACCCCACGACAGACAAAAAAAAAAAAAAGGCGTTACATTCAGTTCTTCCTTTTTGGCAGCAGTCATGCTTCAAACATAGCTAGTAAAAAACAAACAAACAAACAAAAAGCCCTAGCAAGTGGCTTTTGATTGGCTAGCACAAGGAGAGGCTGCTCCTGTCCATGCAGCCTGTCCTGTGGGATGCTGCTCATCCAGACAGAGGAAAAAGGTAAATGGTTGATGGCTCACACCTGTAATCCTAGGAACTCAGGAGGCTGAGATCTGAGGATCCTGATTCAAAGCCAGCTAGCATAGGCAGGTGCCCCGCCCCCGGGGTCGGTCAACAAGGGCTCAAAGAGGAACTGACCTGAATGAGAGACAAACCAGACACGAGGAAGGAGACCAAGACAGGGTTCTGATCAAGGTCTGTTTATTGAACTTACAAGCAGACTTATATACTATAAGTGAACGAGGAAGTGGTTGCAAAATATTGGTAACACAGTTTTTAACCAAAAAAATGGAATGCAGCTGGGTGGGGTAAGTAAAAGATCAGTATCTATCTTTATGATAAACCTAAGCCACAGGGAGGTCTGTTACAAAATTCCTTAATTGATATGTTATGAGCTGACAATTGGCTTTGTGGGTAAGCAATAACTCTAGCAAATGGTAGCTTTAGGAAAAGTTTTACAGTGGTCTCCGGCAGGCAGGAAAATCCATGAGATCCTTATCTCCAATTAACCACCAAAAAAGCCAGAAATAGAGCTGTGGCTCAAGTGGTAGAGCACCAGCCTTGAGTGAAAAAGCTAAGGGAGACAGAGTGTGAGGGAACAGAAGACACTGTCGGAAAGGAAATGTACTTACTCATTTCCTGATTCATGTAATTGTAATCCCTCTGTACATCATCTTTATAATAATAATAAAGTAAATATTTAAAAAGAGTGAAG
This sequence comes from Dipodomys ordii, assembly GCF_000151885.1. NCBI lineage: Eukaryota > Metazoa > Chordata > Mammalia > Rodentia > Heteromyidae > Dipodomys > Dipodomys ordii. The sequence continues at coordinate 6,321,196 of NW_012267291.1, forward strand.
GGACAGTACCCAGGCCCTGAGTTCAAGCCCCAGGATCCTGTCCCCCCCAACACACACACACACACGCACACACACACACACGCACACACACACACACACCCACACGCACACACGCGCACACACACACACACACACACACACACACGAAGGAAGGATTTGGAGAGTGGAGAATGTAAACAATTAAAGGGCTGGAAGTCTAGGAAGCATGGCCTCCCTGCTCTCTCCCCAAAGGAGGCTTTCTTAGGATACTAGGGTCCTGTTGTATGGACCCCACCTGACTCCCCAGTGTTGAATCCTGGAAGAACATCCCCAAGCAAAGAGGAAAATCCCCAGTGGGAGCTGAGCCTCCCCCCAGCTTTGCCCTCCCAGAGCTACCTTCCCTCCCTTCCTCTTCTTCCTCTCCTCCATTTGGGTCTTCCAGTAGCCCTTCCCCTTACCAGCTGTACGATGTGTGAATTTGTACCTCAGTTTCTTTTTCTGCAAGATGAGGATACAAAATATAACCAAGGTTGTTGAGAGATTTACTAAGATAATGTGTGAATTTGACACAGGGTACGATCTCAATGAATGTTCCCTGCCATTATTGCTGTCGCCTCTCCTCCTCTTTTATTATTATTATTTTTGTCCAAGACTGGAACTCAAACATGGTGCCTGATGCTTTCTTTCATTGGCTAATACTCTGCCAACTGAGCCATGGCTCCAACCCTCCCTATTTTTTTGCCAGGATTGAGGCTTGAACTCAGGGCCTCATGCTCTTGCTTGGCTTTTTAAGCTCAAAGATGACACATTTTACCACTTGAGCCACAGGTCCACTTCCCTTCTTCCCCTTCTCCGTCTCCATTTTTCTCTTCTTCAAACCCACACAGCCTTGTACTATGTTGTGTAATTCATGCTGTTACACCCCCACCTTGTCGTTTCTTTTTTAATTTCTTTTCTGTGTCTGTCTGTCTGTGTGACTGGCTGGCTGGCTGACTGTCTGACCTGGGCTTGAACCTGGGGCCTGGGGACTGTCCCTGAGTTTTTGTACACAGGCTGGTGTCCTACCACTTGAGTCACAGCACCAGTTCAGGCTTTCTTTGGGTAGTTAACTGGAGAGAAGAGTCTCATGGGCCTTCCTGCTGGGGGCTGGTTTCAAACTGTGATCCTCTGATCTCAGCCTCCTGAGTAGCTAGGATTATGGGGGTGAGCTACTGACACCTGGCCCTGTGGTTTCTGAAATAAACCTAGGGGCCTGGTCTCAGCTAGTGAAGATCTACCCACCCTTTGCAGTAGAGCAGAGTAGTTCAAACAAGCTCCCACAGGGATGAGTTCCTGTTGCTTCTAAACCACCCGACTAACTCAAAAGGGCTAAGACAAAATGGGCGCGAGAAGATGAGGAGGGTTTCTGCTCAAACAATTGTTCCAGATGTAGAAGCCACTTTGGTGATGGGTGGAGCTGGAAGAGTGAAATGAAAATCCACATTGCCAAGAACAGACTGCAGGAGAGCTGTGGTGAGAGCCAGAGCTAAAGGAGGAGAGCTGCGGACAGACTTCTCAGAGAACACCTGCAGGGGGACGGGCCAGGGCAGCGGTGGACACATGGTCAGTCATGGTGTTTCCATGAAGCATTCACAACTGGAAATGAAGACAGGCCATCCTTGCATAAAGTGGCGATGAACTTCACTGAATTATGTTCCAGTCCCCAGGCATGGTAGAAAAGAGAACGTGAGCAATAAAATGGAATAGGTACCTGAAGTCATTTCTGAGCAGTGTTAAAGGTGTGGTTTGTTCTCTCTGTGTGCTGCAGTAAAATGGGAGAAGAGAAATGACTAAAATACACAATGCCAGATCACGGTGGCTCACGCCCATAATCCCAGCTACTCAGGAGGCTGAGATCTGAGAATCATGGTTCAAAGCCAGCCTGGGCAGGAAAGTCTGTGAGACTCTTATCTCTATTAACCACCCCAAAGCCAGAAGTAAAGCTGTGGCACAAGGGGTAGAGCACCAGCCTTAAGCAAAAAAGGCTAAGGAAGAGCACAAGGCTTAGAGTTCAAGGCCTAGGACCAGCACAAATAGAAAGGAGGAGGAGAAGGCAAATAGAAAGGAGGAGGAGGAGGAGGAGGATGATATGATTCTGGGCTGGTCCCAGTGCAGCCTAGAAGTACACTTCAGCTTTTTTGGGTTGTGCAGGCTCACGGCTGGAGAGCAGTCTCCCTGTGGGTGAGTCATGTCTCCAGGCTCCCCCCTGTCTGGTGTAGGTAGCACTTTGGACTTGGAGGCTCATAGTAGGAGTTAAGCTTGCTGAAGTTGTTGGGGCAGCTGGAGGACATGAATTTTGTGGGAGGGGACAGGGAAAGATTTTTGTGTGTGTCCCCAAAGTGCCTATGTAGAAACTGTGGGGGGAGGAGGGAAATTCTCTCCAATCTCTGACATTTGATCACACACAGATTAAGTAGGAGAAATGAGCACACACAAAGTCTGGGCCTCTCCCAACAGACTGATGGCAGGGGCTTAAAAGACTTTCTGAGCTGCTCCTTGGAGCAATCTTGAGAGGGGGGCTGTGCTGGGAGGGGGGTCCAGGAGGTGGTAGTGTTGAACTATGGGAGGGGGCATCATGAATCAAATCTCTCAGCCAATGTCCCAGGAACAGATGAAAGCCCATCCAGACGGGTGGACGCCTTAGTCTCTACTTCTTTGTGATTCTGAGGTTTGAACTCAATGACTTTTCCTCTTGCTAGGCAGACTCCCTACCACTACCGCCAGGCTTTTCTGTGCTCTTGTTACTTTTCTAATAAAGTCTTGAGTTTTTTAATTGGCTGATTTGGTACAGAGTCCTAAGGGCTTGAACTCAGGGCCTGGGTACTGTCCCTGAACTTTTTCTAGTCAGGGCTGGTGCTCTACCACGTGACGCACAGCTGCCCTTCCAGCTTTTTGGTGGTTAAAGAGTCACAAAGGTGTCTGCCTGAGCTGCCTTTCCACCGCCATCCTCAGATCTCAGACTCCTCAGTAGCTGGGATTACAGCTGTGAGCCACTGACGCCCAGGCAAAATCTTGAGGTTTCACTGGGAGCCAGCTTTATACTTCCAGTCTCTTGAGCTGGCCCACAGCTGGGATTCTAGATGGGAGCCACCACACCCAGCAAGTTGCATCTCTTCTGGGAAGGAAGAGAGAGAGAGTCAGGGAGAAGAGGTTGCCCCTTCAGAAGCGGCACATTTCTAAAGTATAGAACTAGGTGTTGGAGAGCGAACCTGGCAAATGACAGGTCACAGGATGGAGTCCACGTGGATGAGTTAGTGCTCTTACAGAAGTAGCCACAGAGAGCTGCCTTTCCCTTTTCCACCATCAGTGGACCAGAAAGTCGACCCTTGCTGGCACTGAATCTGCAACTTCCCTGTCACCATCTGTATGAAAAGGACATTTTTTGTTTATAAGCCACCCAGCTCATGGCATTTTGTTATGGCAATTCAAATGGAACCATGTCAGGGGTGGCCAGGGAAGGTGCAATCCAGATAGCAGATAAGAGAGAGCCAGGCCTGCAAGAAGCTGCCCTAAGCCATCAGAAGGCATCACCAACTCATACTGTAATCCTAACTACTCAGGAGGCTGAGGTCTGAGGATCATGGTTCAAGGCCAGCCCAGGCAAGGAAGTCCATGAGACTCTTACGTGCAATTAACCACCAAAACTAGGAATTGGAGCTGTGGATCAAGTGGTAGAGTACCAGCCTTGGGTAGAAAAGCTTAGGAATAGCACCCAGGCCCAGAGTTCAAGTCTCAGAATCTCTCTTTCTCTTTCTCTCTCTCTCTCTTTCACACACACACACACACACACACACACACACACACTCACACACTACAAACTACAATGTGGGTGAAGACCTCATCTCTTCTGAACAGATAAGAAAAGATAGTCTGCTGATACAAACTTAGGTTATTTCTAATCTTTTCATTTATTTCTTTGAGTGCTAGGGATAACACTCCCGACTGACCTTTCTGAAAGCACCAGCCCAGAGAACCACGCAAACATACAGTTGCGTAGAGACAAAGGAGATTTCATGGCAGCCATGGCTGACAGGCTAGCTCTCTGGGCTTACAGAGCAGCAAGTCCTGGAGAGGGAGTGACAGGGAGGCCGAGGGCGGGAATTTTGCTGGAAAGCCGGAAGTATTGCACAGCTAAATAGACCAGAGCAGACAGCAGGGTGTAGCTGGAGGCTAGAGATACCTGTGGTTTCAGGAATGAGGTAGGGACTAACAATTATGGCCAGACCTGGCCTGGTCACCCAGTTTTGGAGAAAGGGTAGAGGACCTAAGCTGGAGGCAGTCAAACCAATGGAGGAGGACACGTTAACATTCCCCCCTATGTTGTTTGATAGCTGTAGGTACCAGGTCAGGAGTCTAGATCAGGAGCATGGGCGGTGATCATTTCTTCTGGAGCTACTTGCTGCTGAGAAGGGGCAAAGTAGGGGTGTTCAGCCAGGTAACCTCCTAGAAGCATTTAGTTGATGGTTTGATTAGTGAAAATCCTCATTTTTCCTATAAGGATGTTTAGCAAACACTGAGTAACAAGGCTCAAGCAGTATAAGGCAAAAAAATTGCTGCCAGTGGACCTGAGGCATAAGCCAGGGAGTGACTGATCCCAGAAGGAGCTCTCAAGACCTGAGGTTCTTGGGCTAGCAGCTATCTTTGATAGTTTTTTTTTTTTTTTTTTGGTCCGGTGGGGGGCCTGAACTCTGGGCCTGGGCGCTGTCCCTCAGCTCTTCAGCTCAAGGCTAGCACTCTACCACTTGAGCCACAGCGCCACTTCTGGCTTTTTTCTTTATTGCTTATGGGGTGCTGAGGAATCGAACCCAGGGCCTCAGACATGCAAGGCAAGCACTCTACCACTGAGCCATCTTCCCAGCCCCTCTTTGATAGTTTTTATGCTTTGTTCAACTCTGCCAGTCATGTAATACAGTAGCAACACTTGTTTTCCAAGGAGGTTTTGGAGGGTTACATATGCCAAAGAGTTTAGCTGAGTCTGCAGCAGGTTAAGGACCACTGTGGTCTCCTTGGCATTAGCCTGTAGCACTTCATGTACCTGGTTGTTGGGAGTTATTGAGTATACAGGCCTTCTGAGGCTATTTTTACCGATGTTAGCTACCAGACTTATTCCTACCAAAAGAGGAAGGAGGAGGGCTTTGCTTCTGTCAGCTTGGAATCCTAAGGAGATCTTTATTGGCCAACACCTGAAATTCAGTGAATATTTACAGTGTGTACTGGGAACTGGGGGTTACCACAATACAAAGGTGGGTGTATTAAGTCCCATGCAGAATGATAAGGAGGATTTACACCAAAATAGTGTCCCATTGGGGGCCATGATAAATGATTTAACCAAAACCTTGGTTGAACACAGGGAAGACAAGGAGATTGCCTTCTCCATCTTGGAGATAGCATGGTACCTGACATCCTGTATCCTGGAGGGGGAAATAAGACTTCCTCTTCTTCCTCCTCTTCTTCTTCCTCTTCTTCTTCCTCTTCTTCTTCCTCTTCTTCTTCCTCTTCTTCTTCTTCTTCTTCTTCTTCTTCTTCTTCTTCCTCCTTCTTCTCCTCCTTCTTCTCCTCCTTCTTCTCCTCCTTCTTCTCCTCCTTCTCCTCCTCCTCCTCCTCCTCCTCCTTCTTCTTTTCTTCTTTATTTTTGGTCAGTTGTAGGGCTTGAACTCTGGGCCTGGGCGCTGTCCCTCAGCTCTTCAGCTCAGAGTTAGCACTCTACCACGCCACAGCACCACTTCCAGTTTTCTGGTGGTTTATTGGAGGTAAGAATTTTATGGACTTTCCTGTCCTGCCTGGCATTGAATCGTGATTCTCAGATCTGAGCCTCATGAGTAGCTAGGATTACAGGTGTGAGCCACAGTGCCCGGCTGGAAGTAAGACTTTTACAGCTTTATCTTAGGATAACAGGAACCTGAGAGGAGGTAGCAGAATATTCAAACGTACCAGAGCCAACAGGTGTCATGGTCTTTTCTGTCCCCTTCCTGCTGGCATGGGGATATTGAGGAGTCACTGGGGTTGGGATCTTTAGGGTCTAGGCCTGTGCTGGGCAGGGCAGTATAAATGAAGCCTCTGGTTGCCTGTCATAATAGATGGCCTTGACTCATTCCTGATGGTGTCCTTTGTGAGGCCTGTTAAAAGAGAAACTTTTGCAAAGGTTAAGATCAGACAAAAGACTGACAAGGTGGCAGGACTGGTTGATATGATACAGGAAAGCACACCCTGGGCATAAGCCAGAAAAGTTTTATTTGGAGTACAAACTCAGTTGTGGCCTCCTACAGAGAAGGAGGAATTCCTATGGACTAGGGGCAGGAAGGGAGTATCTAGGGTTTCTAGCAACTGAGTAGGGGAAAGCATGGTGGACTGGTTGAGAATAACCAGTCAGAGGCTGGAATAGAGTGGGTAAAGGTCCAACAAGAGGCCTTGGTAAATGTCTGGATTATAGAGTATGTATGGGAGACCCAGGAAGCTGCCAAGGCTAACTGTCCTGAGTCTAAGACTCACAAATAGCAGGTAACAAAGGCAAAATGTAAGTTTCTGTCCAGTTAGAAGGTAGACAAGTATGGAAATTAGATGGACAAACTTGACTATTTCTCTTGATTTCCTTGCTCTGGTTAATTTTGAAAGGGCAAGTGCAGAGTGGCTCAATTTAGGATGTGAGATCGTCCCCTCTTACTCCTCTCCATGATTTTTCATAATCGGGACTGGCTTTGTCTGGGAGTCTGCTCATTGCTAGCATGGCTGTTGTAATTAGCATCTCTTTTGCCAGTCATGGGGTTTGAACTCAAGGCCTGAGCACTGTTCCTGAGCACTTCTTTTTTTTTTTGGGTCGGGTTGTGGGGACTGAACTCTGGGGCTGGGCGCTGTCCCTCAGCTCTTCAGCTCAAGGCTAGTGCTCTACCACTTGAGCCACAGCGCCACTTCCGGCTTTTTTCTTTTTGCTTATGTGGTGCTGAAGAATTGAACCCAGGGCCTCATTCATGCAAGGCAAGCGCTTTACCACTGAGCCACCTTCCCAGCCCCGTTCCTGAGCACTTCTGCTCAAGGCTAGTGCTCTACCACTTTGAGCCACAGCATCACTTCTAGCATTTGGCTGGTTAATTAGAGATAAGAGTCTTTTGAGCCATGTTTCCAGCCTGGCTCTTTGATGATTAGATGGGAGATGGAATCTCAGAAGGATTTGTCTGCCCAGCTTGCCTTTGAACTGCAATCCTCAGATCAAATGAGTCTTTGCCACAAAACACAAAAACAAAAAACAAAAAAAAACCTTGTTATCCAATTAAAGAAACAAGGAGACCAATAGAAATAATAAGCAGAGCTGGGTGCTGGTGGCTCACACCTGAAATTCCAGCTACTAAGGAGGCTGAGATCTGAGGATTACAGTTCAAAGCCAGCCCAGGCAGGAAAGTCTGTGAGACTCTTATCTTCAATAAACCACCAGAAAACTGGAAGTGACACTGTGGTTCAAATGGTAGAGTAGCTAGGATTACAGGTGTGAGCCACCAGCACCCAGCTACAGCTTTTATTGATAAAGATTTTCCTTTTAACAAGCATCACGTTTGATATTTAACTCAACACAAGGTTTACATTAGTTACAACTGTAGTCAAAAAGGAAGTAATTTTTACTCCATGATAACAGTTTTTACATATTACAATGAGATTACTTTGAACATGTTCACACATACTGGTGTACAAAAGTTTTAAGGTGTGTTTAGGTTTTTTTAAAAAAAAATAAAAGAAAAAAGAGAAAAAGAAAGAAAATGGGCCATGTAAGTTCTCTGGAATTCCAGTGTTAAATGAAATTGTTTTGCCCAATATGATAGAACCACGTAGTCAGTTAGAAAAACAAAAACATTAAAACAAATACTTTTGCCAACAAACAGAATCTTTTTCACAATCCAGGCACCCCATGGCTCACACCTACAATCCTAGCTACTCAGGAGGCTGAGATTTGAGGATCATGGTTCAAAGCCAGCCAGGGCAGAAAAGTCCTTGAGACTCTTATCTCCAATGAAATACCAGAAAACTGGAAGTGGTGCTGTGGCTCAAGTGGTAGAGTGCTAGCTCTGAGCTGAAAAGCTGAGGGACAGCGCCCAGGCCCAGAGTTCAGGCCCCACGAATGACCCTCCCCCCCCTGCAAAAAAAAAAAAAATCTTTTTCACAGATTACCAAGACCTAGCTAGCCAGGAACAGAATGTTTAAAATCTTTGCTAGCAAGACACACTGACCTTAGAATCATTGACTTAACACTTTTTTCTCAAATACTAACAAACCAAATCAACTCTCATGGAAAGCTAAAGAGGGATTCCATGGTGACCTGAGGGGTCAGGGACTTGAGACATGGTACAAAATGGCAGCTGAGTCTCGTGGGGACTAAACAGAGTCCCCGTCAGGCGGCAGGGCCGCAGGGAGCCTGCATTCAGAGTCTCCAGAGCTCGCAGCATAGGTCTGGCAAGGTCAGGCAACCTACTATACATCCGACCCCTGCCTCCAGGACACCAGGCAAGCCCGTTACCTGGGGTGTGGGACTCCACCTCTAAGAGGGTTTTTTTTTTGCTGGTCGTGGGGCCTGAATTCTGGGTCTGGGTGCTGTCCCTCAGCTCTTCAGCTCAAGGCTAGCGCTCTACCACTGGAGCCACAATATCACTTCCGGCTTTTTCTGTTTATGTGGTGCTGAGGAATCAAACCCAGGGCCTCATGCATGCAAGGCATGCACTCTACTGTTGAGCCACCTTCCCAGCCCCTAAAAGTTTTTTGTTGGTTTTTTTTTTTTTTGGTCGGTCGTGGGGCTTGAACTCTGGGCCTGGGCGCTGTCCCTCAGCTCTTCAGCTCAAAGCAAGCACTCTACCACTTGAGCTACAGCGCCACTTCCGGTTTTCTGGTGGTTTATTGGAGATAGGAGTCTCACGGTCTC
>NW_012267291.1:6331167-6333369 GCF_000151885.1 Dipodomys ordii
TTCTCCACTTGCTGGAGCGCTTACATATAAGTCCCATAAAATATGGGGGTTCAGTGTTCCAGGAAGGGGCCACATGGACACACTGAGAATACTGGGGCATACGTATATAGGCTTAGGAGGTGTAAGGCTAGGCAGGAGCTTTAAAGGCTCTAAATTATGCAAAAGACAGCGTAGAGGGGAATCCTGAGGAATTTTAGACAGGGCGCTTCCCACGGCGAGCGCGTGGTTGAGCAGAACTCCCACAGCCATCCCCAGAGGAACTCCAGTCAACTGACCGAGGGAGCAAGCAGCAAGAGGGGTCACCACCCACAATCACAGGGTCCCAAACATGCAAGAGGAGTTGTCACCACGCAATTGTTGGCTGGCCAGTGAGTGGCCTGGGCCTCCTGGGCTGGACTCAGAAGTCAGTGCTGAGCTTTGACCCTGGTGCTCTGCACCCTGAATGGCCACTCACCGCTGAAGAGGGGTGGAATAGCCGGCGTCGAACGCTGGAAAGACGCTCAGTCAGGAGAAATTGACCTCTAGGTTGTCTGGGTGAGCCTGAGCTCAGTACCAGGTCAAGGGGCAGCTCAGATTCCTCAAAGGGGAAGAGCAAAACTCACCGGGGGAGCCTAAAACCGAGTCATGGCACCAATCAAAGCACCAGCCCAGAGAACCATGCCGAGAAAGGGGTTTTTCATGGCAGCTGGGGCTGACAGGCTAGCAGTGTGACCTTCAAAGGGAGCCCCAGGGATGCTGAAGGCCGGACAGGGAGGCCGAGGGTGGGCATTTGTTGCTGAAAGCTGGAAGTACTGCGCAGAAGCAGATGCCACGGGAGGCTAGAGATACCTGTGGTTTCAGGACTGGGGTGGGGACTAACAATTATGGCCAGACCTGGCCTGGTCACCCATTTTGGGGAAAGGGCAGAGGGCCTAATGGAAGCAGTCAGACCAAAATGGGGGAGGACACACTAACACTAACACTTCCTTTCTTTACAAAGCCCCAGGACCGACCCTCTCCCCCCAAAAAAACTCCCTTTCATCTTTTCTTCTAATATTGTCAGCCTCCTTATGTTTTGTATTTTACAATTCATCCAAAGGTCCTCCTGCAACATGTGTCACCGTAGTAGTATTGGTTCATAGAAGAGTCTTAGTTCCTTTTCACCCCTGTGTAGTATGCCACTGGGTGACTAAGAAACATGTTATCCACCTAGTCCTCTCCTCATGAATTTAAGTTGTTTGTGGTTTCCATGGCTCACTCCCACTCCATGTAGCAGGAGCACCCTTCTAGCCTCTGTGTGTGCTCACACGGCCGGTGTCTCTTTAGAGTACACTTCTGGAAATAGTATTTCTATTCATCTCTGGTTCTGATTGTATTTTCCTGCTTATGAACCTGAGGTCTTAGACCACAGACCCAGCCTCCTGGGGCTCCCCAGGTCATGTCTGCCCCCCTGTGCCCTGAGGCCTGGTAGAGAAGGAAGCTTTATCACCTGGCCTGGGTGTAGCAGGGGAAGTGGCCTCCACATCTGTCCGTCTCCAACAGTCTTAGGAGCACAAACGGAGAACCAGGGGCAGAGGGAGGGAGTGATGCAGAGTTACTCAACAGTCCTGGTCACACAGAGCCTGGTGGGCCATATTTTAGTCCCTGTCTTGGTTGGGGCTCTGGAGAAGTTGTCACCTGTCCCCTCTGGTGAGGATAAGAAGGCCTGGCAGATGGTGTGTCCTGAGGACGCTCTGTCCTCCCTTGGTGATGGCTTCAGTTACAAGTTCCCCAGTTCCCGGGCTGCTCCGTCCTTCCCCCAGCAGCCCTGTCCTTCCGGCATTTGCAGAGTGGTAACAGAGAGGACGGCTGAGAATGGAGACACATGGAATGAAAGAGAGATGCTGCGTTTACTTTTCTCCTGGCTTTAGTTAATATTTTGGGCACAAGAAAGTAGTTAGTGCTTTTTGGCAGAAATAGCTTTTAGGAACCTGTTACTCTTGCTCTTCACCTTGAGCTCCTTTTCCTGTTCCCTTTTTGGTTTCCTCTTCTCACCAAAGTGCCTTTTCAAATCCTTTTTCCAAGATCCTGTGGGTGGTCAGTGGCTCACACCTCTAATCCTAGCTACTCAGGAGGCTGAGGTCTGAGAACCACAGTTTTAAGCCAACCCAGGGCAAAAACTTATGTCCAATTAGATATCAATAAGCTGGAAGTGGAGGCATGGTTCAAGTGGTAGAGCACCAG
>NW_012267291.1:6334304-6340894 GCF_000151885.1 Dipodomys ordii
ACCACAGTTTTAAGCCAACCCAGGGCAAAAACTTATGTCCAATTAGATATCAATAAGCTGGAAGTGGAGGCATGGTTCAAGTGGTAGAGCACCAGATTGGAGATGGGGAAAAAGCCTTGTAAGAGTGTGGGGCCCTAGAGGCCTGGAGTTCAAGCCTTGGTACCAGCTTAAGTAAACAACAAACGAACAAAAGGCCTGTGAGCTAGGTGCTGGTGACTCATACCTATAATTCTAGCTACGTAGGAGGCTGAGATCTGAGGATCACGGTTCAAAGCCAGCTGGAGCAGAAAAGTCTGCAAGACTCTATCTGCAATTAACCACCAGAAAACTGGAAGTGGTGCTATGACTCAAAGTGGTAGGGTGCTAGCCTTAGCAAAAGAGTGCAGGCCCTGGGTTCAATCCCCACTACTAACCAAAAAAAAAAAAAAAAAAGGCCTATGAGACAAAGAAAGCTCTAAAATAGTGTTTGTTTTCCTTTTATAAAAGGAATTTAAAGCCAGGTACTGGTGGCTCACGCCTGTCATCCTAGCTACTCAGGAGGCTGAGATCTGAGGATCATGGTTCAAAGCTACCCTGGGCAGGAAAGTCCATGAGACTCTTTTCTCCAATGAACCACCAGAAAACTGGCAATGGTGCTGTAGCTGAAGTGGTAGAGTGCTCACCTTGAGCTGAAGAACACAAGAGACGTGACATATCACCATTTTCTGCTAGTTTTGTATTCAGTCCTTCAACGGCCAGTCTAGAAAGGGCAGAGAAGGATCGTCCCTCTCCTTAGAGAGTAATTACATTCATTTGTTGTCCTGTGGGCTTGATGGCTTTTTGCTGGGTTGTGGGCTATAAAGATCCTGGATTCAGATTTTTCTCCCCCTTCCTTTAGTCAACTATCGCTGACCTGGGGTTCAGTTGGGGCTAAGGCTCAACTCTCTCTCTCTCTCTGGAACTTCTGGGATTCTGGGGGCAGAGAGGAAGAGAGGCTGAAACAGCTGTTGTTGCTTCCGGAGCCCAAGACATCACAGTAATTTCACACCTGCCTCCACACAGCATGCTTACTCATTTGCTCCCACAGCTGTCAGCTTGCATGCCCTAGCCTCTGGAGCCTTCCCGACCCCTCAGCAGGGTTTGAACTTAGGGCCTCGTAATTGCTCATCTTGCTTGCAAGGCTGTTGCTTCACCACTTGAACCATGCTTCCAGCCTAGCCTTTTGCTGGTTAATCGGAGATGGGAGTTTTGTGGCCTTTTCTGCTTAGCCTGGTTTTGTGCCTTAATCCTGAGATCTCAGCCACTTGAGTAGCTAGGAAGATAGGCGTGAGCCATGGGTACCTCAGCTCCAGTCTGAAAGCACCCATCCCAGAAGACCACGCGGACATAGTCACACACAGGAAAAGGAGTTTTATTGCCAGCTGAGGCTGACAAGGCCACCTCCCCCTTGAGAGCAGGAGTCATGACACCTCTCCATAATCAGGGGCATCCTTCTAACATCAAAGCTAGAGGTGGGAGGTACTCTGTGTGCCCTGCTAGGTCTGAGTGGAGAATACACAGACCTATCCTGGCCAGATCACCAGGGAGAGTTCTTTCTTCTTTGTGAAGGAAGGGCAGGGTGGAGTTCAGGTCTGGGTGGAGGGCATTCCGTGGATGCAGCTGGGGGCTAATAGCTAATAACACAGTGCACCTCTAGAAAGTCAGGGTATTTTCTGCCCTGCAATGAATAAACTAAGCCTGGCTTGGAACATAGGTGCCTGATTCTGTAGCTGAGCAGGAGTGGGGACAGCAAGTGACTTGGGCTGTGCGTTCTGTGAGGCCTTTCCAGCGGCTTCCTCCTCCACGGTCATTTTAGTATCTCTTTGGCCTCCAGCGTGACATTTAAGGCCCTTTCACATTCTGTGAAGCACAGAACCATCCTGATCCTCTTCCACTACATATAAATAGATGTCATTATATTTAAAATCAGAGGAAGGTGGCTCGTTGGTCTAATACTACATTATTTAATTTTTTGATTTTTAATATATCTTAATTCAGGGCCTCTTGCTCTGGGCTTAGCTTTGTTTTTGCTCAAGGCTGGTGCTCTACCACCTGAGACACACCTCTACTTCCAGCTCTTTGCTGGAACTGGGGATAAGAGTCTTATGGATTTGTCTCCCCATGTTGCCTTCAAACCTTGATCCTCAGATGTCAGTCTCCTGAGTAGCTAGAATGACAGGTATGAACTGCTAGCACCCTGTTTACATTATTATTTTTTTGGGGGGGTCCAGTCATGGGGCCTAAACTCTGGGCCTGGGTGCTGTCCTTCAGCTCTTCAGCTCAAGGCTAGCACTCTACCACTTGAGCCACAGCGCCACTTCCGGCTTTTTTCTTTTTGCTTATGTGGTGCTGAGGAATCGAACCCAGGGCCTCAGGCATGCAAGGCAAGCGCTCTACCACTGAGCCACCTTCCCAGCCCCCCTGCTTACATTATTTTAATTAAACATTCCTCCATTTCAATCCTGCAGTTGACTTTTCTATTCTGGAGTCAGTGCTGATTCAGGTCTCAGATATCTTTACATGTGCTGGAAATAGATGCAGACTCCAGGTCTGACCGCCAGCCTTCCAGACAAAATGTGTCCGGCTTGTGCCTACTATAGAATCCCCAAGCCCTGACCAGGCCTCTTCCTGAGTGTGCCATCTGTGACTGCTTCTAGACCTTTCCTCCATGCACAGCATCCGTGGACAGCGAGAGAGATCCTTCCTCCTCTTGGCAGAATCAAGGAGTATACTTGCTGGCCCCCTTTCCTTGGGTAACATATTTGCTTGTGTCTGAAACCTCTTCTACCTATCGTCCTGCCTCCCAAGCTAGCAGCTTGAGAACAGAGCCGGTCTGTCTTGCTCACCGTATAGAAACACACTTTGGGGCGGGGGTGGGGGGGATGAGGGGCAGGGAGGATACCTGGAGTTGGATGTTCTAGCAGTTTCTTCTCCTTGGCATTGCAGTTGATGTTGGCTGGCGGCTGGGACCTACCTCAGCAAGGGCAGCTGACTAGAGGACCAGCTACCCACGGCTCGCCATATGGAGAGGCCTCTCCAGAGGCCTGAGCCAAGTTCCAACCCCGAGTATCCCAAACAACAGATCAGAGGCTAAAATTCCTTAGAAGATAAGCCAAATCATTTCTTCTCGTGTACACTGGTTACAAGAGATTTAGAATCCTACCCAGATTCAGAGCCAAGGAAAGTTCTAGATGATGATGGGATTGGGAAATATTGTTCTCAGGAAATACATTCTGAGCCGTCAGGCACCAGTGGTTCATGTCTGTCATCCTAGCTTCTCAGGAAGCTGAGATCTAAGAATCACAGTTCAAAGCCAGCACACATAGACACATTTGAGAGACTCTTATCCCAAGTAAACAGCAAAAAGTCAAGAGTAGAGGCATGATTCTTTTTTTTTTTTTGTCGGCCGTGGGGCTTGAACTCTGGGCCTGGGCACTGTCCCTCAGCTCTTCAGCTCAAGGCTAGCACTCTGCCACTTGAGCCACAGCGCTACTTCCAGCTTTTTCTGTTGATGTAGTACTGAGGTATTGGATCCAGGGCTTCATGATTGCTAGGCAAGCGCTCTACCACTAAGGCACATTCCCAACCTGAAAAGCCACATTTTGCGAGGTCAAATAGGCAGTCTTTTTTTGTTGTTGTTGGTCATGGGGCTTGAGCTCTGGGCCTGGGCACTGTCCCTCAGCTCTTCAGCTCAAGGCGCCACAGCACCACTTCAGACCTTTTCTGTTTATGTGGTGCTGAGGAATTGAACCCAGGGCCTCCTGCATGCCAGGCAGGCGCTCTACTGCTGAGCCACCTTCCCAGCCCCAGAACAGGGAGTCTTTATTTGGAGAATTCATGTCTGCAGTGGACTGCTCTGTCTCAAAGACCTGCAGCACAGAATCGAGCTCACACAAAGAGCCTTTAAAGACAAAAACCACTGTTGTACATTATCCTGCCCATGCAATTATAACCCCTCTGTACAGTATGTTCACAAATAAAAAATAAATAAATTAATTAAAAAAAAAACCACTGTTGTAAGGTGAATCACACCAGTTGTTACAAAGGCCTGCAGCACGCAAATACACATAACACAGCTAGGAAACATGCTAAAGAGGAAAGAAATAACAAGAACAATACCAACAAGCCAATTCAGCTCCAATGCAGAGCTGGGACGCCAGGATGACTGGAGACAAGCCAGGAGACAGGACACAATCCCAGAGACACGTGTGGCATGGTGAGTTCAAGGCTAGGCTGGTCTGGGCCTAAATAGGTTGGCGCAGGGAGAAGATCCTCAGGAAATTCCCAGTCCCAGTCTCTGGACTGACAGATTCAGTAACCTATCAGCCAAGTGCCTGCCCCTGTCTCCAGGGGTCCGGGCATGCCCACTATCTGGGAGGCAGGTGATGGGGAGGGGGTTTCCTTCCCCCAGCATGAAGACAAAATGCCAGACCCTACCATCCAATATGGTGCCCGCCAGACCTAACCTCCTTACTTCACATGCTTGGGGTAGAGACTAAGCCTTAACGAAAGCAGACCTTATATGGTCTGCACTCAGGTACAAGCAGAATTTTCCATCTAAGGACGTAGCTCTGCCGTCAGGTTAAGCTTTCCATTTAGGGGATGCGCCTCAAACTTTCCATATTAGGGGGTTACTCAGAGGGAATCAAACTGTTTAGGGAGAGAATCAAGGCAGAATCAGAGCATTCTCTGCCACAAAGCTTTCCTAGGGCTAAACAGAATGACGTCAGCAATTCAACACATGGCCTCTCTCATCTCCTGGCTTTTCAGAGCTGGGTGGAAAGCCCCCTCCACCCAGCCAAGGCCCCAGATGGCTGTGAGGACAAGACACGTGGCTCAGAGGCAATCTTCTTATTTCAGTGGCAACTCGAGGGGGAGGAGCCCTGTGAGCACCCTGGCACCTTTCCAGATCTCTTTGATTCTAGAGCCCCACTAAGGATGGGCCTGTCTAATTTCAGTCGTGTGTGTGGGGGGGTACTGGGGCTTGAACTTAGGGACTCATGCTCTCCCTTGTTGTCTTTTTTTTTCCCACTACAGGCTGGTGCTCTACCACTTGAGTCACACCTCTATTTCTGGCTTTTTGCTGGTTAATTGGAGACAATAGTCTTACAGTCTGGTCCAGCTGGCTTTAGTCATGATCCTCGGATTTCAACCTAGGGTTAGAAGCTAGGTGTGAGCTACCGTTCTTTTCCTTACACAGTTCAGCTGCTGTTGACCTACCACTGCTCCAGCAGACCTGGGTCTACAGCTCTTCAAAGCACTACTAGCATTCCGCAGCACGTCTTTCCTGCTGCAGCCATCCTGAGACCCACCCTGTCACAAGTCTCCAGTTCCTCGCCTTCCTGGAGGCAGGAAGGCTGCACTCAGCCACCTCTGCTCCTGTCCCCACCAGCATGCTCAGTGTACTAGCTGCCTTTCCAGCCGGCCTTCAACCCTGACTGTACACCAACTGGCCCCTGGGCAACAACACAGCAGAAATGGCAGCCGATTTCTGCCCTAGTGGAGGTGACGATCTGACCTGGGGTACAAAAAAAAATGAACAAATTAATACTGTCTATATCATGGAATGTTGGGGAATGTCAGAGCTGCTAGAATAATACAGCTGGGGGAGGATGTGGGGAAGGAGAGGAAAAGGAAGCTGCTTCAGAGGAAAGGATATGGGGGAAGGAAAACACTGAGTCAGGTCACAATGCAGTGTTTTGATTCACTGCATCTAAAGGACTGAATGGCCCAGTGAATAAATGAATGGTGGGGCAAGCAATCTTATTTGGGAAGGAAAAAAAGGAGGGAGGAGCCGGGTGCTGGTGGCTAAGACCTGTCAGTGATCCTAACTACTCAGATCTGAGGATCATAGGTTAAAAGCCCGTTTGGGCAGGAAAGTCTGTGAAACTCTGATCTCCAATTAACCATCAAAAATCAGAAGTAGAGAGCTGTGTCCCAAGAGGCAGAACACTAGCCTTGAGTGCTGGACAGTGCCCCAGTACACACGTACACACACACACACGGACAGAGAGAAAACAGACAAAAAGAAAAAAAATGGGAAAAGGAAAGACAAGAAAGGGAGGATGCTGTCAGGTGCTGACGGCCTCAGCCCTGAGTGGCTGGGATTAATGTGAACCGGGGCTGTCCAGCTTGCTTGCCCTCCCTCCCTCTCTTCCTTTAGTCTCTCCCTCCATTTCTTCTTTCCTCTTTCTCCATTCTTCTCTCCCTCTCTCTCTTCTCAGTGCTGGGGATAGAACCCAGGGACTCGTGCGTGCTAAGCAGGTGTTCTACCATCCAGTTAGCCCCCAGCCCCAACTCGCTGAGGTTTGGAAGGAATCCCACGAACCCTAGGGGAAAGGCCCCGCCGAGGCGCGAAGGGCCCCGCCTCGGTGTTCCCGGGGCAGGACTCGGTGGTCCAGGGCCTGCCCTGGGGACGGGCTGGGGCTGAACCTCGAGGCTCGGCGGACTCGCGGCTCCCCATCCGTCCCACGGGAATGCCATCACCGGGCTCGGGACTGCCGGGGACCCTCCCGGACTCACCCCGGCGCGGCCGCCCAGCGCCCCGGACTCACACCGGGGACGCGGCCAGG
>NW_012267291.1:6341999-6370081 GCF_000151885.1 Dipodomys ordii
CCCTCCCCAGCCAGCAGGGACGCGGAGGCGGCTCCCCTGGGTCCCGGGCACCTGCCCCGGCCGCGCGGGGAAGTTCCGACGGGCCCGAGGGAGGCCCGGGCCCGGGGCCTGCGGGAAATGGTGCCGGGCTTTTCCTAGGGCGGGGTGGCGGGGAAGGTGGAGGTGCGGGGAAGATGGACCTGGATGGAGAGCGTGTCTCAGGGGCCTGTCCCTTAAAGGGAAGGCGGCCTGGGATAAAGTGAGCCCCCTCCCCCCCAGCCGGTCAGGATTCCGAGGAAGACGGCGGTGGGGGGTGGGTGTCAAGGGCGGAGGTCATTGAGGTCAGACTTGGGTTCCAGTCCCCGTCCTGTATGACCTTGGGCGGGTTGCTAAGCCTCGGCTTCTGTCCGCTGTGACTTGGGGGCTGGGGGGGGGGGGGGGGTGGGTACCAGTCTCAGTGCTTCAGGGTTTTAAAGAATGAAAGCGGGTGTCTGCACATGGAAAACACGTCGCTATGGTGGATGCATAGTTTCATAAATAAATGAAGAATTAGCATCAGCTGTTCTGTGTAACTCCCAGAAAAGGGGGTGGTGGGGGATGGAAGGAATACACATGCTGGACTTGGTATGACCACGCATCTCTTGATAAAACTTCAGCTAAGGGTGAATAATGGACTTAGAATGCTGTGGGGGGTAGGGAGCGGTTGAGAAGGATGGTCCACTCCACTGTGAAGCCTAGTTTATTTGGATGTATGCAAAAGGACGGTGAGCCATAGGGAAATGGCCTCTTGTGGATGCCTGGTAACCAGTGCCAGCCTCTGTTAACCTGGCACAATGGAGTGATTTCCAGTCAGAGCAGGGGATGCTGTCTTGATTGCTTGGGTGGCTTCACTTGATGGTTAACGTGGATATTGGTACTGCAAGTTGGATCTGGGAAGATGAAACAGGAAACATCAGATTGCCCCAGCTGTTTTTGGGACCCTCCCTCTAGGGAGCTACAGAATGTGGTTTTCTGGATTTCATTCCTAGAGCGTAGAAGGATAAAAGGCTAGGAATTCTGGCAGAACAAGAATAGAGAACTAATTATTGGAGTTAATTGAGAAAAGAACTCATTAGTGTCTTGGATATTAAGAGTCTCATAAAAGTGGGTGTAACTTGATGGGTTTGGACCGAGAAGCATCTTAGAGAGCTGTAACCCCTTTTCTCTGCATTTGTAGAAGAGACAGGTTTCCCTGGTCTGCTCATAAATCGGCTATATCTAAATGGAAAAAAATGTTATGAATAAGATAATTACCCTTTTGATTAGAACAGTTAGAAGTCCCATTGGCCAACAGAAATGAAATTTGCCAGCTTAATTACAATTCCTCAGTGGTAGAACAGTGAAGCCCGTGTACACAATGCTGGGGTACTACCATATTTAGGTTAGAATCACCCTGGATCACTGAAAGATGTAAAGATTTCAGTTTTATGGTTGTTGGTTTTTTTCCCCCATAGGGGCTAAGGGCATCTTGCTTTCCCTTGGCTTTTTCACTCAGGGCTCTTACTCTCTTCTACCACTTGAGCCACATCATCACTTCTGGCTTTTTACTTATTAATTTAAGGTAAGAGTCTCATGGACTTTTCTGCCTGCCTGGTTTTGAACCAGGATCCTCATATCTCAGCCTCCTGAGTAGTTAGGATTGTGGACCATAAGCCTTCAGTTTTCGGCAGTGTCTCCTTAAATGTGTTCGAAAGATCAGGTCTGTTGAGTACTCAAATCCTGTTTGTGGGGTTGGCCAAGTGGTTCTGTGGTAGAGCACTTGCCTATAGTGTGCAAGGTTCTGCATTTGAGCTCTAGTGCTGCCACACACACACACACACACACACACACACACAAGGAATGGTGAAAGCAGTGGTGAATGTAAAGTTTTAGGGATCACACAACATAGCCGTTTAACTATTTGGCATCTTGCTTTTCTTGTTAATGAGTTTAAATTTTCAAATATTTGTAGCTTTGGATGGTGGGGTGGCAAATCTTTTCCAAAAGTTAAGGCAACTCAGAGAAGAACAGATTTTATGTGTCTTGGACTAAGAAGATCTTATTTGAGACAGCTATTTAGATGATGAACTTAGAAAATAACATTAGTCTAACCATATGAAATTCATCTTTGTAGGTCAGAAACAGTTGTGTTTCAACTGTAGCTCAGTTTCCATTTCCAGATAATGACAAGTCTGTTTTCTGGCAAATGGGAAGTGGCAGACTTTACTTCCAGATTTAACTTTTTCCACTTCTTGCTTTTGATTTGCTTTGTAACTACATACTCAAGGGCTAAGGAGACCATCAAAGCCAAGTGTATTATCACATTCTGTTCAGAAATGGATAGACTTAGTGAGACAATATAATCATGTTTCTTTTTAAAAGTTCAAATGTGACCTAGACAAAACTTCAACTTCACCAATTAGATTATTATTTTTGAGATGTACTGCTAGGTGGCCTCCTGCCTGCCTGCTTGCTTCCCCTCCCCTCCCTTCCCCTCCCCTCTCCTCTCCTTTCCTTTCTCTCTCTCTCTTTCCTTTTTTTCTCCCTCCCTCCCTCCCTCCCTCCCTCCCTCCCTTCCTTCCTTCCTTTCTTTTGTTGGTCATGGGACTTTTTCTTGTAACTATTTAGAGATTAGAGTCTCACAGACTTTGCTGTCTGGGCTGGCTTTGAACCTCAATCCTCAGATCTTAGCCCCCTGAGTAGTTAGGATTACAAATGTGAACCACCAGCGCCCCGGTTATGGTCTTTCTTCCCAGACTAGTTTCAAACCACAATGCTCTGGAACTTCGCCTCCTGAGTAGCTAGGATTGCAGTCACAAGTCCAGCTCTGCTGCTAGTTCTTAATACTGGTGATTCATAAATGAAGAGCAAAGGACAATTTTCTTGGATTTGGGGGTCATTTGTGAAAGGAGACCTAAAAATTGGACTATAGGAAACATTCCTAAACATGACTGTGTGTCTACAAAGTCCTCTTAGCTACTGTAATATTTTCTCCCCAATCCTGTTAATATTTTAAAAAATATGGCTACATTGGATGTTATATTTTGTTATTAACTCAGAAGTGGCATTTCAAGATAGAGCAGAAGAAGGGATGGGAAGTGGCTGGGTGGGGGGGGGTGTTGAAAAAGGCTGAACAAAGTGATAAGGCGTGTCCTGTGTTCCTCCCTGCCCTCTGCAGCCCGGGCTCAGCCCCTTCTTGACCCCACAGTGTTCAAACCTCTCTCTTCCATTTAGAGCTCTGAGGAAAACTTTGAACTCATTTATAACTTTCTAACTTAAGAAATCTAAGAGCTCAAAGTGCTCCCTATATTCCAGTCTGACTAGGTCTTTGAAAAGATAACCAGCGCAGTGTTTATCACATCATATCTGAAGAGCTGACTTTGGTAAGTCCGTCATGGTCAAGGTTGTCCTGGAATTGTTAAAGTGAACCAGTTTTGGAGAGGTGCTGGTACCCACTGGAGGATAGTTGATGCTTTTCTGAACACTTTTACTGTTAAATTGCTATCTGCTCAAAGGACATTTTCTCCTTATGATGGCTGAGGAAAGAATGGGGAATGGCTTTTCCATTTTAGCTTGCTCAGTTCTAGGAAAAGTTTGATTAGGGCTAGCTTTGGCAGGCAGGACACAGTTCTATTGTGGTGGAGGGGGCTGGCTATGAACCTTGATCCCCCAGCCTCAGTCTTGAGAGTGCTGAGTGGGAACCTGTCATTCCAATGTCACCTGACTTTGGGAAAGTCACATGATTTTTCTCATCTTGATACTTAAAACAATAACACTCAAAACTGCTTGCAAAGCAAATGAGTGCTTTAAAAAGCCATACCTCAAGCCAGGCACTGGTGGCTCATGCTTGTAATCCTAGGTACTTGGAGGCTGAGATCTGAGGATCGTGGTTCAAAACCAGGCAGGGCAGAAAAGTCTGTTAGACTCTTAACTCCAATTAGCAAAGCGTTGGAAGTAGATATGTGGCTCAAGTGGTAGAGCACCAGCCTTCAGTGGGAAAAACCCAAGCATGAGTGCCAGACCGGTGATGTCTTGTGAAGAGCACGTTCTTTTCCTGTCATCCCCCCCACACTTCGGCTCACATAGTGTTTCTTAGAAAGAATCTGCATTTGGCTGGGCACTGGTGGCTCATGCCTGTAATCCTAGCTGCTCAGGAGGCTGAGATCTGAGGATTGCTGTTCAAAGCCAGCCCAGGCAGAAAAGTCCGTGAGACTCTTATCTCCAATAAACCACTAGAAAATGGGAAGTGGCGCTCTGGCTTAAGCGGTAGAGCACTCACCTTGAGCTGAAGAGCTGAGGGACAGTGCCCAGGCCCAGAGTTTAAGCCCCATGACCCTTCCCCCCCCAAAAAAAAGAATCTGTTTTTGGAGAACAGGTTGAAGTGACAAAACTAAGCAGCATCGCCAGGGATCAGGACTTTGGTGATGTCTCATGATCTCTGCAGCTCTTCCTGTATTGGAAGCGGGGTCTTGGGTTTGGGTTTGTTTGTTTGCTGTATTGGGGTTCTCCAGTCCTTTTTGCTAGTGTGTGTGTGTTTTCTGGTCCTGGGCTTGAATTCAGGGCTCAGATACTATCCCTGAGATTTTTTGCTCAAGTAGTTCTTGAGCCACAGCTCCATTTCAGGAATTTTGATAATTAGCTGAAGATATAAGTCTTTTGGAGCCAAGTACCTGTGGCTCATGCCTGTAATCCTTAGCTACTTAACAGGCTGAGATCTGAGGATCTCGGTTCAAAGACAGCCTGGGCAGGAAAGGCCGTAAAAATCTTATCTCCAATAAAACCACCAGAAAACCGGAAGTGGTGCTGTGGCTCAAGTGGTAGAGCACTTACCTTAAGCTGAAGAGCTCAGGATAGCGCCCAGGCCCAGAGTCCAAGCTCCTTGACTGACCCTTCTCCCCCCCCCCCAAAAAAAAAAAAGTCTTTTGGATTTGTTTACCCAGGCTGGTTTTGAAACATGATTCTCAAATCTCAGCTTCCTGAGTAGCTGGTATTATGGACAGGAGCCACCAGAGATGGGCTCTTAAATTATATTTGAGATAGTTTTGTTATTTGCCCAGGCTGTCCTGGACCACTTACTGTTTATGCTTCCCACTGTAGCTGGGATGTAAGGTAGGAAGTACTAAGCTTTTTCTGTTGAGGTGGTGATCATGTAAACTTTTTTTTTTGGCCTGTGTTGGTCTGGAACCTTGATCCTTCCCAGTCTCCGCTTCCCTCATAGCTGGGATGACAGGTGCTTACCACCACATCCAGCGTTGGTTGAGATGGGGTCTTGAGAACGTTTCCTGGTCTTTCAATTTGATCTCCACCTTCCAAATAGGCACAAACCACTGGCATTGGCTTGAGGTTTTCTTTAGCTAGTCCTGGACCCATTCAAACTATCCCAGTTACTATTTGGGACCTGAATGCTCCTTCCATTCCAGACTGTTCTTCACCCCTGAGCAGGACAAACCTAGAAGGCGGGCCTGTCTTGCCTTGACTCTGTAAGTAGGGCTTTTGGGAAAGGGGGCTGCAAACAGTGGGGGCCTATCTTCCCTCAATAGTGTGGGGCACACCCCTCCACACAAAGCCACACAAAGCCACACAAAGCCAACGCACCTGTATTGGGAGGAGCTGAGGCCTCTCTCGAGTGGAGGGAAGTGGAGTTCACTGTCTAGAAGATAAGGCTAATCTGAAGGCAGCAGATTAGGTGTGGGCCTAGGTGGTCCCAGAGGCCTAAGGGAGGAGGAAGGAAGAGGAAGAAGGGAGGGAAGAGGAGGTGCTCATGGGACACTAGTTTTTCTTCTGGTTCCAGCATTTGTTATGTGTCTGTACATTGGTGTAAAGGAATGAAAATCTGTGGTCAGTAATCTGACATTTGAGTGTCTGTCATGTTTTAGCTGTAGGAGGCGAAATAAGTCCAGGTTGAGTCATTAACTGTTCCCAGTTGAGAATCACTAAGATACATGTAAGGTGCAGGGTGTCGTTGAAAAGACAAGGCCTAGCCGGGCGCTGGTGGCTCACGCCTATAATCCTAGCTACTCAGGATGCTGAGATCTGAGGATCACGGTTCAAAGCCAGCCCGGGTAGGAAAAACCGTGAGACTCCTATCTCCAATAAACCACCAGAAAACTGGAAGTGGCGCTGTAGCTCAAGTGGTAGAGCGCTTGCCTTGAGCTGAAGAGCTGAGGGACAGTGCCCAGGCCCAGAGTTCAAGCCCCACGACCGACAAAAAAAAAAAAAGAAAAGACACGACCTGTCACAGGCAGAGATGACAGCAGCTGGGAGCCTGTGGCCCTCAGTGGGATGGGGGTTCAGACCCAGGAGAGGCAGTGTGGAGAGGCATTCGTTCTGACACCTCATCTTTTTTTTTAATTTTAATTTTTTTTATTGTGAAAATACTGTACAGAGAGGTTACAATTACGCGGGCAAGATAATGAGTGCATTTCTTATCAAGCATTGTAGCCTCCTCCTTTGTTTCCCCTTCCCATCCTCCCCCTGCCCCCGCTGACACCTCATCTTGACTGATAGGCTTTGGGTGTGTATCTAGAAGTCAATAAGCAGAGCCTTTCTGCTAGCCTGGCGCTCATTCTAGTGGAAGGTTTTTTTGTTTTTTGTTTTGGTCTGGTCGTGGGGCCTGAACTCTGGGCCTGAGCGCTGTCCCTCAGCTCTTCAGCTCAAGGCTAATGCTCTACCACTTGAGCCACAGCGCCACTTCCAGCTTTTTTTTTCTTTTTGCTTATGTGGTGCTGAGGAATCAAACCCAGGGCCTCAGGCATGCAAAGCAAGCGCTCTACTACTGAGCCACCTTCCCATCCCAGCCCCTCTAGTGGAAGGTTTTGTCTCGTCTTGTGCTTTTATGCTGGTGGTGAGATTGTAGATGAGGTAAATGTGGATGGCCTTGGGAATGACTTGAAGCCTCTTTGAGGAAGTTGTGTCAGGTCCACACACCTGGGCCATTAGGCAGGGGTGAGCTTGGTGTTGGTTGGCTAGATTGCTGTGGTGGGTGGGGGCCTGTGGTACAAGACGAGTACTGAAAGGACCTTCCAGCCTGTAGTTAAGGCTGTAGCATCGAAGGAGCATTAGCTGAGAAATCAAGCAGACCTAGGCTTTTCAGTCCCCACTGAGGGGCAGATAAAGGAGACTGCCCTGCTCAGCTTTGTTGGGAATAGAGTAGAATGTGCACCTAAAAGGACTTGGCATGGAGCTCAGAGATTTATCATTATTTCCTGCCTTGGGCCATGTCCTCCCTCTCTGGTGCTGTGAGACCCAGTCAGGATCAGTCTGCAGACTTGGCAATCACACTCTTCCTTCATCTCTCTGTGCAGAGACGACTGTAGCACACATTCTTGTCCCTTTCGGGTCCGAGTTACAGGGTTGGGAGCGGTGGGGGCAGAGGATGGGTGGTGGCTTCTTTAGGACATTGGCCCTGGAACACGGGAGGGTGAAGAAATGTGTGACATCTTAGGCAAAGGGAAAGCGCAGAGAAAGTTGTATGGGGGATCCTATCTTATAGACCTTAGGAGGTTCCCCCTTTCCTTTCTCATCAAGACTGTTGTGCTCAGAGTGATCCTTTTAGGTTTAATATGCAGAGTTGGTCCTGTGCTCTGGTTTGCACTTCAGTTTTTAAGCAGCAAATAGGAAGAGAGAGCCCTGTCCTCAGATGGTAAGTGCAAACGCATATTGTATTTTGACCTAGCTATTCTCTTCTGTAGTGGTTCTGTCCCTAGGAACATTTGCAGGCCACCTGTCTGCCCAGACAGTGTTTTCCCAAGCATGGGTGCCACACTAAATAATTCAGGGCGCCTTCTCTTCTCCAATTCTCTGCCCCCCTTTCTCCTCCTGGTCTTTGAATAAGCAATTATTCTCCCCTAATATTGTTCCTGCTTTCCAGGTGACAGACACCAGAAGAGCCTCATCATTGTTTCAGGGGTGCCTTAGGAATCTGCATCCATTACCATCAGCTTAAAGAGCTGGGAGCGGCCTGGTAACCACGGAGAATAGCATTGAGTATTGGGCACAGGAGGGTGTGGCATAACACAAAGCAGGGCGTGGGGGTTGTTTAGTTGCATAAAGGGGTTTCAATCAACAAATCAGTTTGCTAGTACGGTTGTAAGGTAAGCCATGTGTTAGAGGTTGGTTGAATTGGGAATCCTGGGAATCTTTATTGGAGAGCTGCCTTCGGCTAGTGGACTCCTGTCTCAAAGACCTGCAGCTGATAAAGCTTGAATCAAGTTTTTAAAGACAAAAACCATGTCTGGGGTGGAGCCCCTAAGCCCAACAAAAGCAGACCTTATGGGGAAGTAGCTTAGGTATCAGGAGATCTTTTCCATCTAGGGAAGTAGCCCAGGGGTCAGTTTAGGCTTTCCTCACTAGTGAGTGAATTGAACCATTTAAGGCCAGCATTTTCTGTAGCAAAAGCTTCCCCCCCTTTTTTTTCTTTCTGTTTTTTGTGTGTGTGTGTGTTTGTGTTTGGTTGGTCATGGGGCTTGAACTCTGGGCCTACGTGCTGTCTCTTTGCTCTTCAGCTCAAGGCGAGCAAGCCCTCTACCACTTGGGCCACAGCGCCATTTCCGGTTTTCTGGTGGTTAACTGAAGATAAGAGTCTCATAACTTTCCTGCCCGGGCTGGCTTTGAACTGCGACCCTCAGATCTCAGCCTCTTTAGTAGCTAGGATGACAGACATGAGCCACTGGTGCCTGGCTTTAGGGATTGTATTTTTAAGGAAAGCGAGGCTGACAGACACCAGTCTGGTCTGGAGGGGTTGCTGGAGTCCCCTACTACATAACCTGTTCTGGGAGTACAAAGAGGAAGCTGGGTGTTGCTTTTGATTTTATTTCATTAGTAATTTGGTATGTCTGGCTTCTTTCCATTCTGGTTTAAAGTATTAGGGGTCTTAAAACTTGGATTTATTTGAAGTTCATTTGTTACTAGTGAGAATTAACTCATGATTAAAAACTACTTTTTGAATTGTTTTGTTAAAGGGGATTATTTTCCCTTTAATAATAATTTTATTATAGAATACATCAAATATACAGAAAAGTAAATAAGATAATGGACCCTTATAAAGGGAAGTAGGTTCCCCCCCCCCCCAATCCTGGAGCTTGAACTCAGGACCTTGGCATTATCCCTGAGCCACTTTGTGCTCAAGGCTAGCACTCTCCCACTTGAGCTACGGTTCCACTTCCAGCTTTTTCTGAAAAGTTTATTGGAGATAAGAGCCTCATGGACTTTTCTGCCTGGGTTGGCTTCAAACCACTGTCCTCAAATCCTGAGTAGCTGGAATTATAGATGTGAGCCACCGGCGCCCTGCTAGAAGCAGTTTTTTTGGTGAGATCAGGGATTTGTCATGAAGTAAGTATAAAAGGACCAGGGGAAGAGAACAAGAAGGCCAAGTATGACCCGGATGTTCCCCTTGCCATGGTGTGTCTGGGCTTCATGTTGCTGGGCCGGGCCCTATCTGTGGGAAGGTAAGCTCTACTGTGAAATCTCTGGACAGGTTTACAGGGCTCGGTACCAAGTTAATCAGTGCTCAGCAGACAAGTGTCCCCTCTGAGCCCCCAGCCAGGTGCTTAAAAGACAGAACTGTAGGTGCTAAGGAGACTGCTGTCATATTAGCAACTCCAGTGAAAGCACATACAGAAGAAGGCTCAACGGTGCTGATCACAGGTGAAGTTTCCAAGAATTTCCCCCCATTACCCCTCCTTGGTTGGCAGTTTCAGGGGATGCACCCTCCTAGTGCTGGCCAGCTGGCTGAGAAGCAGGTCCCTGGACTGCTGCCGCCGCTACCTCTGCCGCCGCCCAGGTTGTCCCTAGGTGCTCCGGAGCCCTCAGGGAGCATTGCTTGGTTGTCAGGACCTGTGTCCTTTGACTCCCTGGGACTTTTCTTCTGAGAATCTATTGCTCATTTCTACTGCCCTTTACATCAGTTTTGATCAGAGCTGAGTCAGTGCTTTCAGGGCAAGGGTGGCAAAAAGCATCTGGGCAGGACAGTGTTGGGTAGAGGTTGTGGTTTGTTCTTGGTATCATTCCTCAGTAGCCACAAATTAAATGCTACGGGCTTATATTTAGGATTGTAGATCTACTAATTTATTAGCTGCATCATTAAAGTAGGAAAACAGACTATGGATTGGAACCATAGCTTCAGGTTGCGTTGTAAGCATGGAGAACAGTCTTCCTTGTGAATCTTGGACTTAGTTATTAGATGTGTCATTACAGAGTGAGTCATGGGAATTAGGATCTGCAATCTCACCAGCTTTGTTCTGTGGAACAGCATTTTAAACTATTAAATGAAGTTTAAGAATGTTAAAGGAAAATGACTAATTTACTCATAATCTTGTTTTCATTAAATGTGCTTTCTTTCCTTCTTTTTTTCTTTTTGGCTAGTCTAGGGCTTGAACTCTGGGACTGAGTGCTATTTCTGAGCTTCTTTTTGCCCAAGGCTAGCATTCTACCACTTGAGCCACTGTGTCACTTAGGCTTCTTTTGTTAATTTATTGGAGATAAGAGTCTCACAGACTTTCCTGCTTGGTCAGGAATCCTCAGATCTCAGCCTCTAGAGTAGGACCACCAGCGCCCCGCTGTTTGTTTTTTGTCAGTCGTGGGGCCTGAACTCAGCTGTCCCTCAGCTCTTCAGCTCAAGGCCAGCGCTCTACCTCTTGAGCCACTGCTTACCTCCCTCCCTCCTTTCTTTCTTTCTTCCTTCCTTCCTTTCTTTTTGTGTCAGTCCTGAGGCTAAACTCAGGGCCTGGGTACTGTCCCAGAGCTTCTTTTTTGCTTACAGATAGTACTCTACCACTTGAGCCAAAGTTCCACTTCTGATTGGAAATAGTCTCATGGAAATAGTCTCACCTGAGCTGGCTTCAAACCACAATCCTCAGTTCTCAGCCTCCTCAATAGCTAAGATTACACGTGTGAGTCATCAGTGCCTGGCTTAAACAATTTTCTTCTAAATGCCAGTACTGGGCCTTGAACTCAGAGCTTCATTCTCACACTTGACTTTTTCTGCCTCAAGGCAGCTGCTCTACTACCTGAGCCATACCTCCATTCATTTTACACAGACACCTGAAGAGTTTGTACCTAGCAACTGTTAGGTTAGAAGAGAATGTTAGGGTAACATTGTTCAAAAGGAAATGTATTCATGCCAGTTGCTGGTGGCTCACGCCTATAATCATAGCTACTCAGGAGACTGAGAGCTAAGGATCATGGTTCAAAGCCAGCCTGGGCAGAAAAGTCCCTGTTTGACTCTTATGTTCAATTAGCCACCAAAAAACTGGAAGTGGCACTATGGCTCAAAGTGATAGAGAGCTAGCCTTAAGCAAAAGAGCTCAGGAACGGTGCTCAGGCCCTGAGTTGCAGCTCTATGACTGACCAAAAATAAATAAATAAATAAGTGAAATGTACTCAGTACCTGACTTATGAACTGTAACCCCTCTGTTTTATAATAATAAGAGTAATAAGAGTAATATAATAATATATTTTATAATAATAATAGAAAAAGGAAAAAAATGGTATCAACTGAGTAAACACTGGGTTTGTGATTAGAACAAGCTGTTTTCTGGGATAATTTGTCTCCCCTGCATAACTAAGAAGAATGCTGAGAATGTTCCTCGGGTTGCTGAGAAGAATGTGAATTTCCCCATTATAACTAAATGTAGTGTCTGAATATCAAAAGATTATTCTAGCGAGGAATTTTTTCTTTTTCAGTTTTCTTTATTGATGTGATGATACTGGAGTTTGCATTCGGGGCCTTGCAGGTGTTCTACCACTTATATCATGCATCCTGCCATCGGTCAAGGGATTCTTGATAGGAAAGCTTTAGACAAAACATACTTGCTATCAGCGTTGTTAAGTAGGAAACTTGAGAGAAGCTGTTACCCCCTTGCTGATGTGTCTGTTTAATATAAAAGTATAATACTGGGTCTCTTCCTTTGGTTGGCTCCCACAAGATGGAAAGCCTTTCTCAGGATCTGTCTGGTCTCCATGATTGTCTTCCTCTGCTTGTTGGGAGCAAGTGAACTTGGAATGAATGAGAAGCTGTTCAGAGATGAGCCAGATTGTCCCTGGGTTTCTATTCCTTTGGAGCAAAGGCTTGGGCTGGCCATCACATTACATGTACACTTTCCTGCCACTGCTTCCTGTTTTCTTCATATGCAGTCCTGTGAAGCCCAGCTTGTCCTTGAGATCGTTAGTCAGAGCAGTTAACCTGCAGTGAGAGTTGATTCAGGTGACCACTGGGGTGACGAGCCTTTCCTGGCCCTTTGGGAGATCCCACTGGGAAGCATTAGACATAATGAAAATCCAGGCTATTTCTTTGTTTCTCAGTTGTTTAAATCCCTTGTGTCAGCCCTCCCCTCTCCCCTGGTTCCAGTCCTGGGGCTTGAACTTTGGGTCTGGGCACTGTCGCTGAGCTTTTTTGCTCAAGGCTAGCACTCTTATTACTTGAGCCACAACTCCATTCCAGCTTTTTGTTAGTTCTTCAAATCTCAGCCTCCTGAGTAGCTAGAATTACAGGCATCAGCCACTGGTGGCCAGTTTCTATAAACATAGTTTTTTTTGGGGGGGGGGTCCAGTCGTAGGCCTGAACTCTGGCGCTGTCCCTCAGCTCTTCAGCTCAAGGCTAGTTGTCTACCACTTGAGCCACAGCGCCACTTCCAGCTTTTTTTTTTTTTTTTCTGCTTATGTGGTGCTGAGTCCCTCAGCTCTTCAGCTCAAGGCTAGCGCTCTCCCACTTGAGCCACAGTGCCACTTCCGGCATTTTTTCTTTTTGCTTATGTGGTGCTGAGGAATTGAACTCAGGGCCTCAGGCATGCAAGGCAAGCACTCTACCACTGAGCCACTTTCCCAGCCCCAAACATAGTTTTTCTATAGCATACATAAATATTCCTAGAAACTACTGCATTATGGGGGAAAATGGGTTAGAGTAGAAGCATGATTCAGCAGAATAGCACCTGCCTAGCAAGCATGGGGCGTGGAGTTTAAACCCCCAGGACTGTCCACAAAATACAGTTAGCTATAAAACAGGACCCTAATAAACATAGTAGCATAGATTTACATGTTGTCTTCAAAAATGCCCTAAGTATAACTACTTTGACAAAGCCCCAACGTTTGCTGCAGAACTTCATGGGAAGGGCTGCCATCTGTGGCAGCTAGGATGACATGTGAGCCGCCAGTGTCCAGCTTGACCAGATCTTTTGGGCACTGAGAGCTGCCCAGTGGGTGAGCGGGGTCTCCTTGGTGCTGCGGAGCTGCTAGGTAATCCTAATGTAATCCTAGCTAACAAGAGGCTGACATCTGAGGATCGGGGTTCAGAGCTAGCCCAGGCTGGAAAGTCTGTGAGACTCTTTACCTCCAATAAACTGCCAACAAGCTGGAAGTGGAGCTGTGGTTCAGGTGGTAGAGTGCCACACCTGAGTGCAAAAAGCAAGACAGAGCTAGAGCCCCTGAGTTCAAATTCCAGTACTCTCACACACCCATACAAAGTAGTTTGGATAGGAAGCTGGTTTCTTCATGATGTGTAATGGTATCTATCTTTAGAATCTCTGGGTTCCTAAAGTCAGAGATGTAGAAAGCTTACCGTGTCTCCAGGCCCTTTGAAGTACTGAGCAAGTTGCACAATCACTTGTGTGCCTGTGAAGGACGGAGAAAGTGGCTGGCCCGGCCCTGACTGCATCCCCTTTGGAACTCAGGAGCCCATGGCCTTCTCTGCCCCTGCCCCAGCTCTGCAGCTAGCAGGCTGTGTGACTTTGGGGACCTTGTGTTCTTTTTACTTCATTTTCCTCGGGATGGGTGAATTTTTACCTCAGTTCCTGTGATGGGACCCAGTCCTAACAAATGACAAATGGTCCTGGCACAGGGCTGGTCCCTGCCTCACAGAAGCGACTGGCAGCTAGAAGTAGGGTGTCACAGGATTTGAAGTGGAGAGCATGTTCAAGATTCCTGGGCCTCCCTCTGTGCCTCACAGATGGGGAAGTGGGTCTCCATGCTGTCACTGGCTGGACTTAACCTTCCAGGCAGTTCCAGACTGGACCTGGTGCCCATCTAACCACTAGATGAAGGAGTCTGACCAGGGACAGACATCAGTGCTTCTCAGACAGTTGGCATTGATGAGGGCAGTGTGGGGGTATGATGAACCAGGGGTTTTGTTCGAGGGTGGGGACCAGTGCACTCAGTGAGCCTGTTCGGAAGGAAACCTTCAAGAAAGGACACTGAAGAGACTGAGAAAGTAATTGTAGCATGTATCATTTTAAAACACATGAATGAAGCCCAGCCTTGGGCTGCTGCTACTACTACTACTACTTACACACACACACACACACACACACACACACGCACACATGCACGCGCGCGCACACACACACACGCACACACACCCAGGTGAATGATCTGTGCTCTCCAGTGTTGTTGCTGGGAGACCAGGTTCTGGAGCAGCCGTGGGTACAAAGGGTGTTATTGAACTATAATCAGTGTGATAAAGTCACTCATTAGGGGTCATTATAGGTCATTGTCTGGGTTTTGGTCTTTTCTCAGTAACTTCATTTATTTTGAATTGAAAAAAAGTAATGTGTATAAATTTGGGAAGCAAGAAAACAAGAAAAAGATGGGCTATCGACATTGTGGTGGGGAGTTATTCTGGCCTTTCATTTGTGTGCCTGTGTCTAATTTTTCAAGAGCATAATTGAACTTACATGGTAGGCACAGCTCTGTGAACCGTCAAAGTCACGGTCAGCGTTTCAGTCTTCTGAGGAAGGGTGACCGCTCCACCGCTCCACCGTGTGGATGCGGCCTGCCTGCAAAGGAGCGGCATCAAGCTGGCTGCCCGACCTGCAGGTGACACCGAGGTGGTACCTACAACTCCCAGGGTGTGGCACTTCTGCCCTTGCTTACAGTGCGCAGATGGAGGGAATTGGCTCACTGTCAGCACAGTTAGCAATCTTGTGTTTATTGAAATCCTCCATACTTTGAACTGTTTCAGTTAATTGTTGCCGGCACCGTTACTGTGCTGTGCTGTAGAATGTAGATAAAGGTTATGCTTCTAACTAGTGTTCCCCTGTGCCAGCCAAAAAACATCTGCTGCCCCTCTCCACCCTTCCTGGGTCTGCTAACCATTGCTTTGTACTCCGAACATCACAGGTCAACTGCAGCTCACCTGCATGGGACAGCATGTTGTATTTGTCTTCCTGTGTGTGCCTTGTTCTTATCAGAATGACTCATGGCAACACTGTAGCTTGTCTCAAATGAAAATCATCATAAATCGCTCACCAACCTTGCTCCCACAAACTGCTTTGAGCATTTGCTATGCAGCTCTTCTGTCTGTTAAGTCTTGTTCTTGCTAATTTGTAGTCAGTTAGCAAGGACCAGGCAATTGTCGTCCACTGCCAAGACAGCATTTCCTTCTCTCCAAGCCATGAGTCCATCTGGTCATATGTGAAGAGAAGGGCATGCACTCAAGGAAATACAGCAGTGGCTACACTGAAATCAGGAGTGGTACTGTGTGCCTCTGAGAAGGCCTACAAACAGTACTTCAGGGACCAAGAACGGGTGCTACTGCCCATCCCTGGCAGTGTGCCTCTGGGATGAATACGCGCTAGCTAGCTTATTAATAGACACAGGAAATTAGCCATTCGACTGACGATAAGTCCTTTATAGGAATTTAAGGATATAACTCTTTGCTTCTTTACATGCATAGGTACCAAATTTACTTTTGAAATAAATGCACTTGAATTTAAAGTTATCTCTTAATATTACTTTTCTTTTTTTGGGGGGGGTCTAATCATAGGGCCTGAACTCTGGGCCTGGGCGCTGTCCCTCAGTTCTTTAGCTCAAGGCTAGCACTCTACCATTTGAGCCACAGTGCCACTTCTGGCTTTTTTCTTTTTGCTTATCGTGCTGAGGAATCGAACCCAGGGCCTCATCATGCATGCAAGGCAAGCGCTCTACTACTGAGCCACCTTCCCAGCCCCTTAATATTACTTTTCTAAGATTGACTCCACACCAGAGACTTGAACTTGAGTGAAAAAAAAAAATCACACGTAGGACGGATGAGAAGGGGCTTGTGGGAACTTGCAGAGGCAATCCTGTTGGGGATTGGGGTACAACAGGTGTGTGTGCATCTGTCCACATCTGGGACATGTGCTCTTAATCTTTGCATAGCGTGCAGTTTTACACCAACAGGGACTTAAGGAAGCACTGGTCCTTAATTAACCTTATATGTGCTGAGGTGGTGGTCAGCTCTGCAGTTTGCCTGAGAGTGAATCAGGAAGTAGTTAATGTCTGGATTGATGCATGTATTTGTGATAATCTAATGGTTGACTGGAGATGCTGAATATGGAAGTTCATTGTAAAAATTTCCAACTTTGCCAGGTGCTGGTAGCTCACACCTGCAATCCTAACTACTCAGAATGCTGAGATCTGAGGATCCAGGTTCAAAGCCAGCCTGGGCAGGAAAGTCCATGAGACTCTTACCTCCAATAAATCACTTAGAAAACCAGAAGTGGTACTGTGGCTCAAGTGGTAGAGCACTAACCGTGAGCTGAAGAGCTGAGGGACAGCGCCA
The DNA here is from genome assembly GCF_000151885.1 of Dipodomys ordii. Taxonomy (NCBI): domain Eukaryota; kingdom Metazoa; phylum Chordata; class Mammalia; order Rodentia; family Heteromyidae; genus Dipodomys; species Dipodomys ordii. Next base: position 6,358,528 of record NW_012267291.1, read on the forward strand.
GGCCCAGAGTTCAAGGCCCATGACTAACCAAAAAAAAAAAAAAATCCTAAAATACCTGTAGTGACATGGGGTCTAAGTTAACATTTGGCTCTTTGGTTGAGAGCTGTTGTTTTCCTACATTTCTAGCTGTATTTGATTATGTCTTCCAAGTCCTTAATTTTAGTTTCGGAAAATTAAGAATATTTTCACACCACCTTTGAGATAGACAATGTAGAAGACAAAGGAATGAGGAGACAGAATGGGTAAGGTCAGGAGCCCTAGGATCCAAGCCTACCTAGCTACTAGGCTGCCTGCCCTCCCTCCCTTCCTCCCTCCCTCCCTGCGCACCTTCCCTCCCGTCCCTCCCCCCTCCCCAACACAGGGCCCACAGCATTATTCATGGCTCACCTAAGCTCAGCTTCTTCTTGTTGCCTGCCCTTGCAGGCCTCGGATGGTGGTAGTAGCTTCTGAGAGGTTGCCTCTTGCCCCTGCAGAAGCCCTTGGCAGACAGAGAAGGTGATAAACGGAAAGAGTGCTGGTCTGTGAGGACCTCCAGCCTCTTATGCACCTGCAGTGCCTCTAACCAGGGTTCTAGTGGTGGAATTGTTAGGAAAATGGAAGAGGATGGAAAGGGAATAGACTGGACTCCATTCTCAAAGGCTGGGACTGTTCATTGCCAGTGAGGGGCACAGACCTTCCCACGGGTTTGGAGGTTGGGGGAGGGACTGGATTTGGGGCGGGGTTTATATGGGTATTAATAAGGAAGCAGAAACTGAAGATGGGATATGGTCTCCTGGGGGCCAAGGGCCGTGTCTTTGGCTAGGCTCCAGTGGATGCTCTGCCTGGGGTGAGGGGGTTTGCAGCTAAGCCAAGGTGGGAATGACCTGCCTGCAACCAGCGCGTGACCACACACCTGGTGCTGTGCTTGACCTGGCGGGGGAAATAAGGCAGGAGTCAGTCCTTCTGGAGTCACTGTTATTGTGGTGTGTAAAGGTAGCTTAGCTGCTGTCTCTTTCTCAGAATAGCCATAGGTAGGGGTAGTCACAACTTCTCTGGAAATCTGAAAGGCTTCCCGCTGATGACTTGCGGGGGGGGGGGGGGGGGCAGTCACACCCTTCATTTACAAGTTAAAGGCCATCCAGTGAGGCAGGGACCTTTGACCCTTGTCCTTGCTGGTGTCAGCTCTCCCACCCAGTGTCACTGTTCCTCCTCCCCAAGATGTTGGAGTAGGCCCATAGCAGAGCCAGGGCTCTCCTATGTACAGTGTAGCTCCATTTCTTCACTTACTGAAGCACCTGGAACACCTGCGGTCCTGGTGGGCGGCCCCTCTCAGCTCGGGGAGGGTTCTCCCTTTTCTAGGGCTGGTGTGAGCGCTAACGTACCCAAGGCCTGTGCTGAGGGCCCTGCTGCCACTATGGTAGGTGCCACTTTTCTTTTGTGGATAGGAAGAAACCTCACGCCCAGTTTAGGTGACTGACAAACCTGCCCACTGAGTTTGAGGCAAAGCCAGAGCTACATGCAGTCTAGACGGCCTCCTGGAGACACTTATCCATGAGGCTGTACCCCCATATCCATGCTTTTAAAAGCCCAGGTTACCACAGTAGACTCCAGATGCCAGAGGAATCTGTTCAGAAATGACTAGATATAAAAGCAGCTTCTCTAGAGGAGAGACAGTGCAACCCCTAAGGTTGGAGGGCTCATGTCTGGAAAGCCCAGGGAGGACCCAGGGGCACCCAAAGATTAGCTGTGCCCTGCTGAAACCCCCACATTAGAGTCGATGCCACAGATCTTTACCTTAGATGGAGCAAACATGTCACATACTCCTTCCCTGCATTTAACTAGCATGTCCTGGCTGCTGCCATCCGCCAGGGACGGCACTGCGGAGAGTGCTTCTATACTGAACATACCTGCAGACTTTCCTTTGTCATTCCCTTAATGGATGTAGAATGTTACACAGCATCACACCACGCTAGGCATGCTCAGAGCCCCTGTCCCTCGGGTTACATTTATTATTTACACTTTGAGTCTCGTTATGAACCCCACCAGCTGTTCCCTTCCCATCCCCCGCATCTTGTCAGTGGAGTCACACTGCCGGTCCCATGCCTGGCTTATGTGTACTTCCGAGTACACAGCTGCTCACCTGTGTGGCAGCGTGTGCCTAGGGTTTTCTGTGTTTTTAGTATGTCTTTGAATAACTTCTTGCACAGAGTAGTTTTTAAGAGGAATTTGTGACTGTAACTCATCCTCCTGTTCCGAACACTCTGGCCAGCATGTCCGAAAGCTCTGTGCTCCCGTTGAAGTGCTTGCCTGGCTGCTTGTACTGCTGGTAAAACAGCTCCAGTTCTGTTAAGTGGCTGGAGGGTTTGTTCTCAAGCTAACGTGGTTTGACGGCCTTCACCATATATGCATATGGCTTTTTTAAATGAAGGGCTAAACGAATTTCATTTGAAATAGAAAACGGAGCAAACAAGTGGTTTCTTCTAGAACTTTCAGACTAGTTCCCACAATGTACTTGTCTTTTGGAGGGCATGATTTTCCAGTGTGCCCCTGTGACAGGCTGCTGAGCCTGTGAGGCAGACCTGCCTCCCTGCAGCTTTGAGGCAGGTGTAGTGCTGTATGGCCCCAATTCCCAGCACCCTCTGCCCCTCCGCAGCAGCGCTGCGTCCAGGGAAACCTGGCTCTCTGGGGCTTCAGTCAGGTCGGCAAAGGAAAGCTCTCCTGGCTGACCAAGAACAAAGTGTCTTTTGTTCAGCCAGTGTTCAACGTGTAGGCTAGGCTCAGTGCTCTCTTCACTGCTGGCAGAGAACAAGCGAGGCTAGAAGAAAATTAAATTTCAGCTTCACCTCAGGTCTGACAATTGGAAAAACAAAAACAGAACAGAACCCTTTTTAATTAAAGAGCAAGTTGTTGGAGCAGTTAGAGGCCAGAGGTTATTTTGAAGATGGAGCCGGTGTCCAGAGGCCTTTCAGATCATTTCCCACAATCCACTGTGCCACCCGCACTTGTGAAAACAGGCAGCTGTGGAATGGGTGGAGAGGAGACGAGTGTCACATGTCCCTCCCTAAAAGTAATCATCTAGTGATAGTCCTGGACTTTGCTTTGGGCTCCAAAAGCCGTGAGGACTTTATTTTGCCACTAGCAGGAGTGGCACCGGTGGCATTTACACTGGAGTGGGTACAGAGACCACCAGACCCTTCCAAGGTCTTGGTGTCTCCTTAGAGATGAAACTTAGTCAGAGGAGTGATGTCTCAGCCTCTCTGATAAAATAGGAATAACAGCATCTGCCTCATCAAGACTACTTAGCTCTCAGTTTTCTTCTTGATTACATTGTCTTCAGGGAGGAAGTGACAAGAGTTGCTCTTGTTAAGGTCTGTCACTTGACCTGTATGCCCTTATGCTTGCTCCTAGATGACTCCAGAGACTCAGTGATCAAATACTTTACTGGACATGCATTAGCAGCCCGGTTTCTAGATCTCTTGGCCAGTTGATTACCAGGCTTGTCATGAGACACAGATCCAACATCTGTGGGTGTATCTACTTTTGGAAAGACAGCATCTAGAATCTTGGAATGGTTGGGAAGTAAACATAAGAAAGACCTATGCTCTCAGCTCCCCACACTCTACACACAGCTGGGTGCTGTCCCTGTGCTTTTGTGCTCTACTGCTTGAGTGACCGCTCTACTTCTGACTTTTTTGGTAGTTAATTGATGATGAGTCTTATGGACTTTGCTGTCTGAGCTGATTTTGAACCTCAATCCTCAGGTCTCATCCTCAGTAGCTAGGATTACAGATGTGAGGCACCATTACCTGGCGCGCGCGCGTGCGTGGGTGGGTGGGTGGGTGTGGGTGTGTAGGTGCTGGGACTTAAATTTAGGACATTTGCTCTGCTTTTTGCTCACAGCTGGCACTCTGCCACCAGAGCCATGCCTCTAGTCTCTCATTTTGCTGGTTAATTAGAGATAATTTTTTTTTTGGGGGGTCTGGTCGTGGGTCCTGAACTCTGGGCCTGGGCGCTGTCCCTCAGCTCTTCAGCTCAAGGCTAGCGCTCTACCACTTGAGCCACAGCGCCACTTCCAGCTTTTTTTTTCTTTTTGCTTATGTGGTGCTGAGGAATCAAACCCAGGGCCTCGAGCATGCAAGGCAAGCGCTCTACCACTGAGCTACCTTCCCAGCCCCATTAGAGATAATTTTTTAATCTCCAATTAAGAGACTGATTGGAGATAAGTCTCTTGGACTTTTCTGACTGGGCTGGCTTCAAACCATGATCATCAAATTCAGACTCCAGAGTAGTTAGGATTATAGGTGTGAGCCAGTTAGGCCCTGTCAAAACCAGAGTCTAGGCAAAGAGGATCACTTTCTTTTTTTTGTGCGTGTACCAGTACTGGGGCTTGAACTCAGGACCTTATACGTACTTGCTGATGGCAGGCAGGCACTCTACCACTTGGGCCTTGCCTTAGTTCATCTGCCCAATTTTGAATCTAGGTTTGATTTTACTTTTCTCTTTGCTTTTCTTGGCCTGTGTCTGGGAATATATAACCAAGTTGACATCCATCTTTCTTTCTTCTCAATGGCGATCTGGGAATCAACCTCAGCGTTATGCATGCCAGGCCAGCCTTCTGCCTCTGAGGGACAACCTCAGCTCCGACCTTCCTCTTGCTTGGATCAGGACCTCTGCACTGGGTGCAATAGCATGGGTGTGCATCTGCCTTGCTTTTGTCATCTACTCTAAAGAGGGAAGATTTGTTTACTCTGGATCCTAAGGTGGAAAATGTCTTAATGCTGCACATGGTAAAGTGTGATTTAAGTATAATGTAATTGTGGAAAGGCATGGCTCTTATGTTATATGGCTTTTGGTTGCATGTAGTTTTTGTCTTACCTGTCAGTTTCATAAGGAAAACAAGCAATGTCTACTCCTTCGATGTGCTGATAATTCTACTTCAGAAATACAGATATACTGTTTTAATTTATTCACCTTTTTTTTAAAGTGCTACTTTTTTTTTTTTGGTTGGTCATGGGGATTGAACTCTGGTCGTGGACGCTATCTCTCTGCTCTTCAGCTCAAGGTGAGTACTATACCACTTGAGCTACAGCGCCACTTCCACCACTTCCAGTTTTGAGTGGTTTATTGGAGATAAGAGTTTCACGGTTTTTCCTGCCCTGACTGGCTTCGAACAGCAGTCCTCAGATCCCAGAGCCACCGACGCACGGCCAAGTGCCACTCTTCATTGAGTTATTTCCATGTTATAAAAATTAGCACCCATTTGTTTTGCCCCTTATTTTTAAGCCCTACTTTCCAGTCACTCTGCAAATGTTTACACTTAGCAGTGAGGCTTTGTGGTTGGTGTGTTGACAGTCTAAACCTACGAAAGTGCGTCAAAAAGAAAAGATAGGTCACCTTGGCCAAAGATGAAAGATAGTGCAGTCCTGAAATGGCTGCTCAGCCGATGCCATTACCGATTTGGAATCCTGGGTCAGGCATTAGTGGTGCATGCCTATAGTCTCAGCACTTGGGAGGCTGAGTCAGGTAAGCATGGGCTGTGTAGTGATAGAGCTTGTCTGTAAAGAAAAGGGGGGAAAAAGTGTAGTGCTCCTGAATACTCTGGATTCTCCTGGAACCCTCCCCCCTTCCCTTCCTCTACCAAAGTAGGAATAATGTAAGAGCACACAGGGAGGGCCTGGGCAGAGCTGACGGGTGCTGGTGTGGGGAGGGGACCACAGAAGTTGTTCTCCGTGGTTCAGGCCGACTTCCTCATTACTCCTCAGAAGACTTCAGGAACTGTGAGTCACCTTAATTTTGTCATGCTGAGTGCCAGTTTAGCCCGGCCTCTTGGCAAAGCTCTTACCTTGGGGCTGCCCCTCCCACCAGGCATGCCTCCCTCTGCAGCCTCGCACTGTCCATGCCCTGCCCTCGTCCGGACCCTGGGTCTGCTGCATGACCCGCTGCTGCTGGGTCTTGCAGGCCTTTCGTTCTTTTTAGAGGGCGGGGTTAGTATAAGAGTCCAGCAGTGGCTTCGCTTCACATGCGCTCTGATCATTGCTCTTAGGGCCAGGCTATTGAGATAGAGCAGACACAGTCTCTCATCCTGCTTTCTTAGAGTGCTGTACTATAATTGCAAGTTAGTAAGACCCTTCTAGAAAGCCTGCCTAACTGTCAGGGATGTGTTACAGGGGTGGTGTGGGTAGTTGGTGCTGTTTGCTTTTGTTTTGTTTTTTGTTTGCAGGGTTCTCTCCTGCCTTCTGGGTGCTGGGATTACAGGCTTGCTCCTGGCTTTTTTTTTTCTTTTCGGGTTAATTTTTTCTTTTAATCATACAGTTAACAGCTTTTCTATAACCATACATATAATTTTAATTCAATTCTCATCTGGTAATAGTTCAATCCCTTAGGATTACCCATCAGTGGACAGAGCCTGTTGTGTGGGTAGTGACCCAGAAACCACAGAGCTTTGTTTGTGAGGCTGGGTTGGCCTGGGACGACCCCACACGGCACTCTGGGAGGCCTGAATTTAGCAGGGGTGTCTTAGGGTACTTGTAAGTGCAGCCAGGGGCTTAAAGATGCAGTCACCCACCTCTTTGGAGATCTGCCAGATTGTAGAAGTAATGCCTATGGCTGAAAAATCTGCTCTGTGCTGACAAGGATAGAGCCGTGAAGTGCATAGAGGCTGCCAGACAGTTAAGCTTGTGCTGATTTTAAAAATAACTCCAAACAGAGCAAAGCAAGGTAAGAGGAGGGACTGTGGATCAAATAACCATCTTCCTAGATTTGCTCAGGTAGTTCCTGTAATAGTGCAGGCGGTGCCTGAGTACCTTGATCCCCACAGGCCCTGGGACCTGGGCCTGCGCTGGAAGCGGTCCGCTGAGGCTCCACTACAGTAAGCAGGTAAGCACGGAGAGGCTGCTGGCAGGCACATGGGGAATGCTAATTGGCCTCTGAGTCAAGGAGAGGTTCTGCAGGCTTCTTATCCCTTGATAAATTCACTCCCTCTGGCAGGCTTGTTAATATTTAAAAATAAACCACTGAATCTATTACAGAGCACCGTAATTTAATTTTTGTTGCATCTCAGAGGTTACATGTTACCAGCACAGAATCCAGGTCCTCCTATCTTTGGGCCAAGTTTTAACAGTTAACCACTTCAGAGTTTGATGGTGGGGTGGGCAGGTGTGGGAATTGGCTTTTTTTTTCCCTCTAAGTAACCGTGAGCCTTGGGTAGGGATGGTCTGCCTGTTGGTGGGTGTGTGAAGGTAACTGGAGAGAGCTTCAGAGCAGGCCCTTTTTGGTCCTAGGAGGGACCGGCTCAGGAAGTGGTGTCCTCCCTGCCACCCACCCTGAGCTCCTGGTTTGTGGTGACAGGAACGTTTTCCTCTTGGTCTTGGCTGTGTCTCAGCTTAGGTGGCAGAGCAGTGTTTGGGGCTTGGTTTGGGAGTGGTAGAACTGAATGGCAGCGATGGGGCAGGTTTCTGGCTCTTGTAGCCATGTCTCCTTCAAGCAGGAGAGAGGCATTTGAATTTGACCTCAAGAGGCCTGGCAGTGGGAAGCCATCCCGAGACTTGTGTGGAGGGAGCAAAGGGGGTGGAGGTTTAATAGATTGTTTGTTTGTTTGTAGCTCTTCTGTGAAATTTTAGGTAAAGAGTAAAGGCAGCTTGGGGGTGATCGTACTAGAGTTTGAGCTGAGCCTTAGCCTGTCTAGATCTTGCCGCCACCTCCCAAGTAGCTGGGGTTAACAGGTGTACACCACCATATCTGGCCAATAAAGCAATGATTGATTCTAGAAAACAAATAATGATTTTTTTGAGGGCATAGAATAGCCATAAATGCTTTAACTTTTTTCTTTTTGAGAAATACTGGGCTTTGAACTCAGGAGCTTGGGCCTGCTAGGCAGAGCCTCCCCTCCAACCTTTTTTTCACATTGTTGTGTTTCTTTTTTTTTTTTTTTTTCTTTTTCTGTTTTTTCCTCCCCAATCCCCAGTGCTGAGGGTTGAAATCAGGGCGTAGGCACTGTCCCTGAGCTTTCGTGCTCAAGGCTAATGCTCTACCCCTTGAGCCACAGTTCCACTTCTGGCTTTTTTGTTGTTATTAAATGGAGAGAAGAGTCTCATGAATTTCCTTGTCCAGGTTATTCTCCAGATCTCAGTCTCCTGAATAGCTAGGATTACAGGTGTGAGCCTCCAGCTCCCTGATCTCGTTGGTTATTGTTGAGATAGGGTCTCACTTGTTGTCCCAGCCAATTGCCTAGGCTTGATGTTTCTGTTTCATACATCTGCTTACAGTGGGAGGTGGATGTCAGGTGTGTGCCACCATGCCCGGCTTCTTCCATTGCTTGAGAAGAAAGTCTTGTGAACCTTTTTTGCCTAGTTTGTTTTAGGATTACAATCCTCCTGATCCGGGTCTCCCTTGTAACTGGGTTGACCGAGGTGTGCCGCCACGCACAGCTACTGGTTAAGATGGAGACTCACACATACTTTGTGCCTGAGCTGGCCTTGAACTGCAGCTCTCCCAATCTCAGCCTCCTGAGTAGGATTACAAGTATGAGCCACCGGCACCTGGTTTCCTCTCAGTGCTTTCTCTGCCATCTCTAACCTTTCTGTCTGTGGTAATTTAGATGCTCTCGCCTGGGAAGGGCTCGGGATGTAACCTAGTGGTTGCGTGGGCTGACCCAGCATGTGCAAGGGCCTGGATTCGTCCCGCTTACTTCTTTCTTCCAGCAGATCTTCACCAGAGTGCCGCACAGAGCGGGTAACCCCATTAGCCTGCCGCTGTCTTCTCTGCTAATATAATGTGATTATTGTGTATTATCCTCACAGGATACAGCAAGTAATCCCCTTTCCAAAAGAGGATCGGGAACAAGACCCAAGCCATCATCTGCAGAGATACATTAGGATGGTGTGGAAGCTGGAAGCAGTGGACTTTGGGGCTAGTGAGGGGTCACTGGGGGCAATTAGGGAGGTGGCATCACAGTTTGGGGTCAGTGAAGAGGGGAAGCCATTGGGGAAGCAACGTTTGTGATTTTTTTTTTTCCATCAGTCATGGGGCTTAAACTCTGAGCCTGGGTGCTGTCCCTTGGCTCTTCAACTCAAAGCTAACCCTCTACCACGTGAGCCACAGTGCCACTTCCGGTTTTCTGGTTTTATTGGAAATAGAGTCTAATGGACTTTCCTGCTCTGTCTGGCTTTGAACAGTGATACTCAGATCTCAGCCTCCTGAGTAGCTAGGATTATGGGCATGAGCCACTAGCACCCAGCTTTGTCTGTTTTATAAAAATGGCCAAAGACGAAGGCAGATCACAGGTGCCCATAGCTTCCCTAACTAAGCATCATAACATTGGCCCAGGCAGAAGCACAAGACCCTATTTGAAAATAGGCCCAGGCAGCCCGTCGTGGATGCGGCAGGTCCTCAGGGTGGATAGCCCTGAGGACAGTGCAGGTCTTTGGACCAGTGCTGGTGCACATAGGTTGGTGGAAGTCTGGGCCTCTGTTGGCTGAGCCCTGTTTCTAGAGAGCAGGGCTGCCTGGATTGAGTACTTCTGGAAGTTGGTCTTTGATCACACCCTTGGGAATTTTAATTTCTTAGCTGTAATTAGGGTTTGTATTCCTATATGTCAAGAATGCCAGTTGAGGGCTGGGAAGATGGCTCAGTGGTAGAGTGCTTGCCTTGCATGCATGAGGCCCTGGGTTTGATTCATCAGTACCACATAAGCAGAGAAAGCCAGAAGTGACGCTGTGGCTCAAGTGACAGGGGGCTAGCCTTGAGCTGAAGAGCTGAGGGACAGTGCCCAGGCCCAGAGTTCGGGCCCTACAACAACAACAAAAAAGAATGCCAGTTGAAGCTTCTGTTAGTTATATTGTTTAATCTCATACACTAATTTAGTACACTAAATACTAATAATACACTAAGGAGTCTGTGCAAATGTTTACAGGGTAGTTTGTAGCTGTTAGCTATTTTTAATTTTTTTTGTGTGTGTGTTAGAAACAATCTCATGAAAGAAAAAAAACATACATATCTTAGGGTTCATTTCCCTAAAATCTGCTTGACTCAGACATATACTAGATATTGCAAATAAGGGAAACCATGGGACCTATGTTTCTTTGGGCCTGGCTTACTTCACTTAATATAATTTTTCCCAAGCCTTTCCATTTCCTAACAAATGGGGCAATGTCATTCTTTCTGATGGAGGCATAGAATTGCATTGTGTGTATATACCACATTTTCTGCACCCTACTTTCCAGTCTCCTGTTCTCTATTAGTTATTCTCTATTAGTTAAACATAGGCTTCTGTGACAGAAAAACATAAACATTTCATTCTGCTGAAAATTTTCAGACTATTTTCTTCTAGTTTCATTGAATAACCAATACATTCTCATCATCTAAATCACCCATCTCCATAATGGCACACCAGAATTTCTTGATCCTAACTGTTAAGTTGGTACTTACTGTTGAGCTTTCCCCTATGGTCACATTCTCCTTATTCTCCCCAACTTCTAGTAATTACCATTCTACTCTCAACTATGACATCAGCTTGGATGGGGTGGGGAAGTGAGGGTGGGGAGGTTTTTTCTGTTCATCTTCTCATGACAGTTAACATGATATACTGAGTTTTATTTTAGAAAGCTATATTGTTTTGACTAATAAACCAAAATTAATAAAAAGATAATAATAATGATAATAACAGTGATTTGAAGAACAAAAATAAAAAATCAGTGGCTTGACAGAAGTTTGTTTCTTCTCTCCTAAAGTCCAAATTAGGTATTCATGATAGTCAAGCAGCTCTTCTCTTTTTTTTTTTTTTTTTGGGTCTGGTCGTGGGGCCTGAACTCTGGGCCTGGGCTCTGTCCCTCAGCTCTTCAGCTCAAGGCTAGCACTCTACCACTTGAGCCACAGCGCCACTTCCGGCTTTTTTTTTTCTGCTTATGTGGTGCTGAGGAATCGAACCCAGGGCCTCATGCATGCGAGGCAAGCACTCTACCACTGAGCCAACTTCCCAGCCCAAGCAGCTCTTCTCTTGATGCAGGAATACAGATTATTCCATGGATTCTGCTTATTCCAGTGTCATGAATCTCCACTCATGTCCAGAATTAGTCATCCCAGGCAGGGTCCATCCTCAGACAAAGTCCACAGAGGCCTGGTCCATCCACAAGCACCACTATACGTCCATGTTCTCTCAGGTCTCCTGCTCCTTCAGAGGTTTCTCCATCTCTCAAAGTCCAAGATTTCTAGCTTCAATTAAAATTTTCACTGAATGTATCTTCTAAAAACAAAATTGCTCTGGCTTTCATAGTCTTCCTTTTCTTTCTTTTCACATTCATTAATCTTCTGCCCGGGTGGGCCAGGAGCTCCGGATCCTCCTCTTCCTCCGGAGTCCCAGCATTTACAGGCAGGGCCGGCGGCGGCCGAGCAGAGAGTGCCTGGTGCGTGTTCCTCTCCGCTGGTCCGGCCCATGCCTATTTTTAATTTTTTTAACACTTAAAAAATGCAGGAATGGGCCAGGTGCTGGTGGCTCACGCCTGTAATCCTAGCTACTCAGGAGGCTGAGATCTGAGGATCTTGGTTCAAAGCCAGCCCGGGCAGGAGAGACCGTGAGACT
>NW_012267291.1:6371046-6401089 GCF_000151885.1 Dipodomys ordii
GCTCTACCACTTGAGCTACAGCGCCACTTCCGGTTTTCTGGTGGTTTATTGGAGATAGGAGTTTCATGGTCTCTCCTACCCGGACTGGCTTTGAACCTCGATCCTCAGATCTCAGCCTCCTGAGTAGCTAGGATTACAGGCATGAGCCACCGGCGCCCGGCAAGCTTTCGTTCTTAAATATGTGTTACTGTGTGCCCACCGTGGATCTCAATATCTCCCAGTCTGTGCTGTGACCGCCCAACCTTTTTAAGTAGGACTGTCACGCAGACCATCATCCATGGTTGGTGTTAGAGCTTTAGGCGTACCCAATTCCTGCTGTATTGGGGTACGTCATGCTGTGTTCTGAGCCCATTACTACGTGGAGTATTGGAAGCCAGGTGTCAGATACAGAGGGTAAAGACTGAGGTTGCAGGAAGCAGTAGGCAGAGGTGGGCATAGTGGCCGTGGGTTCTCGCCCCACCCCTGAGACATCCAGCATGTCTGGTGAAAACTCAGGCTCTGGAGTCAAAGCCCTATGTGTTCGGCAGAGTCGACTACTTCTGCAGACTCGTTTCCCCCTCAGATATCACTCACTGTGGTCAGTGACTATAGCCTCAGTGAACCGAGAGGACACAGGTGTATGGAAGCATAAGTAAATAAACCACAAATGCACTGTGTAGGACTCCATCTCTTCATAAATGGAGCAAGTGAATTTAGTGTGTGTGTGTGTATCCTGGGGCTTGAGCTCAGGTCCTGGACACTGTCCCTGAGCATTTTTGTTGTTGTTGGTCATGGGGCTTGAACTCTGGGCTTGGGCTCTGTCCTTGTGCTCTTTAGCTTAAGGTGACCGCTCTACCACTTGAGCCACAGCACCACTTCCAGTTTTCTAGTGGTTTATTGGAGGTAAGAGTCTCATGGAGTTTCCTGCCTGGGCTGGCTTTGAACTGTGATCCTCAGATCTCAGCCTCCTGAGTAGCTAGGATGACAGGCGTGAGCCACCGGCGCCCAGCTGGTCCCTGAGCTTTTGCTCAAGGCTAGCACTCTACAACTTGAACCACATCTGCACTTCTGGCTTTTTTTGGTGATTAATTGGAGATAGGAGTCTCACAAAGTTTGCTGCCAGGCCTGGCTGAATAACTGTGGTTGCAGGCGTGAGCCACTGGTGCCAGGCATGGATTCATTCTTTATGAAACACCAGGGCAGAGAGAGGGGAACACTGGTAATCTCTGTTTGAATGTAGAGCTAGTTACTTTGGGGATTGTGTGTTTTGTTTTTTGTTTGTTTCTTTGTTTTGTTTTGCCAGAACCTGGGCACTGTCCCTGAGCTGCTTTTGCTCAAGGCTAGCGCTGTACCACTCAAGCCACAGCACCACTTCTGGCTTTTTCTGTTCATGTGGTACTGAGGAATCAAACCCAGGGCTGCATGCATGCTAGGCAAGCGCTCTACCACTAAGCTATATTCCCCGCCCCGGTTGTGGGTTTTTATAGAAAATATTAGTCATAAAACATCATGCGGTGTTTTTTTCTTTTAAACATGGTTAAAAAAATCAGACTCCCTCGTTGTTGTGGCATGTTTTATTCTTGGTTCTCCCTTACTCTGATTATATCTGTATGAACGTGTGCAAGCCAGTGACCTGTGTCCTTCTGCTCTACTGCTGTTAGCTTCCTACTCCCTCCCTCTTCCCTGTTCTTTATTTTGAAAGCACAGACTTATAGATGAACTTGAGGTTGCCACTAGTATTTTCTAGAATTTCCTTGTCCTTTGAAGGAAAGTTAAACCTGTGTGTGATCAGCGTGTGGTGTGTGAGGCACTGGCTGTATTGGGATACCCTGGTCTCTACCATCCCTCTCACCTGGGGTTGAGCATCTGTCCGTGCCCGTGTATGACTGTGACCAAGTACAACTGAAGGCTACAGACCTACCAGCCAGTCTCCAGTCTACCCTCCTTCCCACCTTCCCTGCCTGCCTCCTTTCTCCCCTTCCCTCCTTCCTCTCCTTCCTTCCCTCCCTCCCTCCCTTGCCTTTTGTCCTTAGGGGAATGTGTAACCAGAATACTGTGTTTCAGACTTTCAGTTTGATGCAGTTAGAATAATTTCTATGTGTATTTAGTCGCAGAGTTTGCTTGTTTTTATCTCTGGTGTACAGTTTGTCTTATGGTGCTGCTGGGGATCAAATCCAGGCGCTTGTGTTTGCTGGACAAGTGCTCTACCACTGAGCTCCATCACACCCCCTGCAGTTTTTGTTAAAGTGGGACTTACTACAGTAAGGGACACTCAGATCTCAGTCCTCTTCACCCTGCCTCTACCTGTCCCTGGATATAGTCATTGTCACTTGTTGCTGTGCTGTAAAAATACAAGAGGACATACTAACCCTGCCCCATCTCCCAGGCAGTAAGTACTCATCACCCCTCAACGGTTGCTGTTTCCTCTCCAGCGAGAACTGACCATAGGTCATACCTTATTGAAGCATAGTGGGCATTGAAACGCGTATGTGCGAGTGAAATTCTATACTCTGGCCTTCTTAGGGTAACCATGTAACCGGATAAGAGAGCAGAAGCCCCTTGCCCACCGTTCTTCCCTCCAGATTCCCTGCACCCACCCGCTTGTGGACTGGTATCCATGACACCCTGCTGCACAAGCCCTTTGTGTTTGGCTCCTCTGCCCCACATGACACAGGGGACCCGTCTTTTGGCCACACAGTGTAGTTTGTTGTGTTGCTGCGTGGTAGCTCAGGGCCAGGCAGGCTCGTCTGCGCATGCTGGAGTGATCCCTGCGCTTCTATGGCTCCTGGTCTCCAGCCATTGGCCTGACAGGAGCCTAGTCAGTTCCTTTGGGTGGACATTTAGTTACAATTAATGTCACATGAACCCTTTAATAGGGCTTTCTGAGGTATGAGATTAACAGAAAATTTTGCTGGGTGCCAGTGGCTCACGTCTGTAATGATCCTAGCAACTCAGGAAGCCGAGATCCGAGGATCACAGTTTAAAGCCAGACTGGCTAGGAAAGTCCATGAGACTCTAATCTCCAATTAGCTGCCCAAAAAAGCAGGAGGTGGAGCCATGGCTTGAGTAATAAGCGATAGTCTTGAGCAAATAAGCTAAGGGATAGCACTCAGGCCTAAGTTCAAGCTTCAGGACTAGCACACACATAAAAATATCAGTTTAAAATATGTTACATAGAAAAAATGAGGCAAAGAAGGTGAGAGGCATGAGGGTGGGTGTGGGTGTGGGTGTGGGTTAGACAGTAGGAAGAGTGCTTGGCAGGGACTGGGTGCTGATGGACAAGCAAGGGTGCAAATTGTTAGGATAAAGTCCTAATTTCTTTTGTTAGTCATGGGGCTTGAACTAAGGACCTGGGCACTCTCCCTGAGCTCTTTTGCTCAAGGCTAGTGCTTTACCACTTTGAGCCAAACTTTTATTTCTGGTTTTCTGGTCGTTAATTGGAAATAAGAGTCTCATGGACTTTCCTGCCTGGGTTGGCTTTGAACCATGATCCTCAGATCTCAGCCTCCTGAGTAGCTAGGATTGCAGGCTTGAGCCACAAATACCCAGCCCAAAAATTCTTCAGTGTGTAGACTCATGGTTCTTCCTTGGGTTCATTGTGCCAAATTATTTTATTTGTGAGATTTCCTTAATTTGGGGGGGGCACTTTTCTGTCATGATAATAATAGTCGGTATTAATGTGTGTTCAATTGAAAATTGCATTGCTTGGTTGGGAAGAAGTGGAGGCGGGAGCATACATCCTCTGGCAGAATTGAGGACCAAAAGAAGAAAGGCCCTGTCTTGTGGTCAAGAGATGAGCACAGGGCAGGAAGCAGCATCTGGGTAGAGGTTTCTGCTTATAAACCTAACTGGGCTTATTTTCCTCAGCTGGATTATGGTTATAATCCAGCTCTCAGTCTGGACACCAAAGTTGGATAATAACCACAATGCCTAATGAATGCAAAGAAGATTATCAGTAAGCCTGAGCTTGTGTTGGGCGTGTGCTAGCAGTTCTCCCCTGAGTTACACACTCTTGTGTTTTGTTTTGTTGTTGTTGCTTTTTGTTCCAGTACTGGGTTTGAACTAAAGGCTTCACATGCTACCTTACTTTTTCCACACAGGCTGGTGCTGTACCCCTTCTTGCTTTTTGCTTGTTAATTGGTGATGAGGCTGGCTTTGAACCTTGATTCTCAGATCTCAGCCTCTTGAGCAGCTAGGATTTACAGGTGTGAGCCTGTACTGGCTCATTATATTCTCACTGTGTGCTGTCTCACCACTCCTAGTATTGCACACAGTAGGTTCTCAGTTCCAACTTAGTTGAAACCATGGAGGATGTAACAACTGTGTATCATTTCAAAATTTATTACATTGTCATCCACCTTGTCAGTCCTGAGCACATTAGAAATACTAAAATAGCAGACTGGTTTTTATAAGTGACCTGCTGCTTCCTAGACAGGCTTCTGGGCCTTGAGTTGTGGGCCATTGGGAATCTCCAGAAGGGGCTGAAGTTGACAGTTAATTTGGTGACAGGTGAACTGTGCAGCCAGGGGTTTTGCTTGTCTCTGAGCTCGTGTGGTTGTACCTGTCCACTCTGTCAGCATGGGCACCATGCTTTGTCCAGTACAGATAGCCAGGCCAGTTTGCACGGTGTACAGTCTGGGTGGGGAGAGGCCCATGGAACTGCGGTTCTCAGGTGACTGTAGAAGGTTACATGAAAAACAGTGGATGGGACAGGCCAGGAAACATTGTGAGCCCAACCCAAAGTAGAATTTTCTTGGCTTTCTTGCCTGCTTGCCTCCGTCCGTCCGTCCGTCCTTTTCACTTGATAAAGGTGATAGGAATGGTTACTAGGAAAGAAATAGGGCAAAGATGGAGCTTGAGTCCATCTCGGCCCTCTTCTCCTGAAGTAGCATCTTCTCCGCAGATGGCAGCACGTCCTGAAGATGGTGATCTCTGTTCTTGGAAATGGTTTCTGGGCAATGTGGAAGCACTGGATCCCATCCAGCCTTATCTGTGAATTTGTCATGATTTCCTCTGTTTGCTAATATTTACTTTCTCTTGCAGCATTTTAGGCTCATTCCCATGAGTGATTAGAAACAGCATTCATGATATGTAGTTGGAGTGTTTCTTAGTTCACACTGACCATACCAACGGTCTAATAAGCAACACCGTTAGCAGCCAGACCAAAAAAAAAAAAGGTAAAACAAAGGTAGACTTAGGGATGATGTACTGCAGGAAGGGGAAGATGTGTGTGACTTCGTCTGAGCTGTGTGGGCTTTGGTCCCAAGGACTCAGGGTTTGCCTGCTGCCAGTCAGTGGCCGCTGTGGATGAAGGTAGGGAAAGACAGGAAGAAAGAGCAGGCAGCCCTAGGGAACTCTTTCAGGAGAATATTCAGGTCTGGGATGAAGCTCTGTCTTTGCAGTGGGGGAAGAGAGGGAAGGTACTGTCCACCTGTAGCTACACCTGAGAAGATGGTAGCCACTCACTGTGCATGCACATACACTCCTGGTGTGGTGATGCCTGGAGATGAAAAGGAGGCTCCCGGGTGACCGGAAGAACCTTACAACCCAGTGATAGAACCAGACCACAGAAAAAAATGGGAAGTTCGAGGCTGGTATTTAACAGTGTTTATGGGCTGTGGCCCACCATGATCTGGCACTGCGCTATTAGCTGGAAATGGAAGGGTGATGTTACTGTTGTTTCATGGGGATTGAGGGATTCCACCGTGAGCATCTCTGTTCCTGCCTACACTAGACTAAGCTGTGTCAGCTCCGTTTTCTGCAGTGGGGGAAGGTGATGTGCAAGTGAGCCTTGCTTGAAAGCATTCTGAACCTTGACTGAGGGCTCCTGGAGAAGAAGAGAAAGAACCACCTCCCTGTTCACTAGCCAACCACCCGGGCTTCACCAAGATTGGGCCAGTTGGTTTATCCCCAAGCCCATACTCCTCTCTGCAGTGCTTGAATGAAGTCGGGACTCCGTCCACCATCCATCCATCTATCCACCCATTCACCATCCCTCTGTCCATACATACATACATATATATACCCACCCACCCATTCATTCATCCAACCATCTATCCACCCATCCATCAATCTATCCATCTATGTAGATACCCATCCATCCACTTACCCATCCATTCATCCATCTGTCCATCCACCAGCCAGCCAGTCAACCAACCATCTATCTACCCATCCATCAGCCAGCCAACCAGCCAACCAACCAACCATCTATCTATCTACCCATCCATCATCCAGCCTACCAGCCAACCATCTATCTACCCATCCATCATCCAACCAGCTATACAGGCACCCACCTATCCATCCACCAGCCAGCCAAACATCCATCTGCCCATTCATCCATCATCCATTCACTCTCTCTCTCTCTCTCTCTCTCATACACACACACACACACACACACACACGTCTACCAGCCAACCATCTAGCCCTCATTTACTGTTCATTTTGTACAGGACTCTATGATCATAATGACTAGTATCAACAAGACTCATCTTGTTAAAGAGCCAGAGTTGACAGCCCCAGGCTGCATGTTCTGCTTGGAGGAATGGCTGCAGCCAGGTTGGAGGGCATCCAAGTATCAGAGGATAACACACACACACACACACACACACACACACTTGTAAAAACACACACACACACACACACACTTGTAAATGAGCCAGCCTTGTAAGGCATCCTCTTGCACATGGCGAGGGGAAGTGAGTCAGTATATGGCTCAACAATTTCTAGGAAAGTAGTGACACAGTGCTCTTTCTTTTGGTTTTAAATTAGCATATGCCAGTTGCAGAGAGTCTCAGTGTGGTGCTGCAGTGCACACACATAATGCTCTGTGCTGGAGCTCACGTGTATGTGGCAGAGGGCTTAGGCGGCAGGTAGATGGCAGGAGCTCTTTCTGATGTATGGTAGTTGCTGGGGAGTAGCTGCCCATGTCCTCCTTAGTCTCGGATTTCAGGGCTGGTTGGGTGGACGTGAGGACTGGCCTGCCTTCCCTCATCTCCTTTTCTCTGCAAACTCCCAAGGGAAGTGCAAGGAGCTTTGTGCACTGCTCTGCAGAGGTCGCCGGGCCAGGCAGGATGTCAGTGTCTTCTCTGTGTGTACATTGAATGCAGAGAAGGTAGATTTAAAAAGAACAGAAGCCTTTTACAGTGTTTCAGTTCACTCATAAAGGTCTATTTTTATTTTTTTAATTCAGTCCTAGGGCTTGAACTCAGTCTCACTGACTCTGAACTTTGTGCTCAAAGCTAACACTCACTTTGAGACACAGCACCACTTCCGGTTTTGTAGTGGTTAATTGGAGCTAAGACTCTCACAGACTTTCCTGCTCAAGTTGGCTTTGAACCACAATTCTCAGATCTCAGCCTTCTGAGTGGCTAGGATTACAGGCATGGACCACCAGTGCCCAGCTCTAAAGATCTTTTTGATGGGGCAGAAATGTGGCTTAGTGGTAGAGTGCTTGCCTAGCATGCATGAAACCCTGGGTTCAATTCTTCAGTACCACATAAAGAAAAAAGACTGGAAGTGGTGCTTTGGCGCAAGTAGTAGAGTACTAGCCTTGAGCAAAAGAAGTTCAGGGACAGTGCCCCGGCCCTGAGTTCAAGCCCCAGGACTAGCCAAAAACAAAAACAAAGATCTTTTTTATCAGTCCAGTGCTAGAATCAGATTGGTTATTTGGAGACCAGAAAGAATGAAGTTTTGAAAGCTTAAGGCTTTTCTATAAATGACAGACATTCCTGACATTAGTGTCCCAGAAACAGGTTCTGAAAGTCCAACCAGAAAGAAAAAAACCAAAATTGTGTACAGGGTGTTTTTGTGCTTGCCTTTGAGCTCACCCCTTCGTTCTCTCTGCAGTGAACACCTACCTCTTCATGGTGCAGGCCCAAGGCATTCTGCTGCGGGACAACGTGAGGACCATCGGTGCTCAGGTGTACGAGCAGGTGGTTCGCAGTGCCTATGCCAGGAGGAACAGCAGCCTCAACGACTCAGGTAGGTAGAAGGGAGGCCGTCCGTTTAGGAGAAGAATGACTGCAGAGAGGGAGTCTGCCTCCCAGAGAGCAGTCTTGCCCGGGAGTCCACACTTGACTGGCTGCATACTCAGGTCTCATTCCTGCTTCTCTGCAGGGGGCAGAGTGTCTTTGAGGATGCTCTGAAGGTTTTCTGTTACAGTGTGACATCTTGCCACACCTCCAGCAGACTGAGAATGCACTTAAAACCTCAAAGAGCAGGAGCACCAAAAGCGGCTTGGGAAATAATTGGATATTTTCAGGAAATGCGTTCCTGTATCCAGTGGAGGATGTCAGGCAGGCAGGAGACGACGACTTGGATTCATCACACTTGTTCTTGGAGTTTGTTGTTTGAGGTGCACGAGGCAGCCGTGGCTGTGGTAGTCTGCCTGTGGTGGCTTCTGGGGAGGCTTCTGTCGTTCATGGATGCTTTTGCTGAGATAGCAGATTTCTACTTCATAACCATCATGTGATTGGGGACTGGTGCATGAAAGTTGCAGTTCTTGTGGAGGAAGGAGTTTCCTTCCTGTTCACCCTGGCTGTTTATTCTGTGTTTAATCTGCTGCAGCAGCAGAAAGGTGAAAACTTGGGCGAGGTTCTTTTGGCTTACCAGTGTTAGACTGAAGTCTGTGATGAGATGGCCCCTTGCTTTTGGGCTTGCGGTGGAGGCAGTCTGCCCACCTCAGGACCATAAAGCAGAAGGAAGGAAGATCCCACTTTCTCCTCAGGGCCTGAAGGCCCTGTGGGCCTTGCCCGTTGAATTTCCTACTGCCTTACAATAGTGCAAGTTGGGGACAAGCCTCCACCACAGGGCCTGCAGTCACCCCGATCCAAGCCCTCGCTGGTGACCAGGCTCTCATCTTGTAAGAATACTGTTCTTTACACCATTCCATTCTTGGCTGTGGTGTGAGGAAGAGAAAACACAGACGTTGGATGACAAAGGGCCTGCCCAGCATTGTGCTAGAATTGTTCCAAATAGTGGTCTTGATTAACTGTTTTGTTTTGTTTTTTGGTGGTCCTGGGCTTGAACTCAGGGCCTGGACACTGTCCCTGAACTTCTTTTGCTCAAGGCTAACACTCTACCACTTGAGCCGCAGCACCAGTTCTGGCTTTTTGTTGTTGTGGGGCTTGAACTCTGGACCTGGGGCTGTCCCTCAGCTCTTTTGCTCAAGGCTAACACTCTACCACTTGAGCTGCAGCACCAGTTCTGGCTTTTTGTTGTTGTTGTTTATGTGGTACTGAGGAATAGAACCCAGGGTTCCATGTATGCTAGGCAAGCACTCTTACCACAAAGCCACCTTTCCAGCATGATTAGCTGTTTTTATACGAAACTACCTATCAAGTTCTTCACCTTGAAGATATAAGAGCAAGCTCCCCCACCCCCATCTTGTTTTGTTTCTGCTTGTTTTATGACATTCTTGCTATGTAGTTCAGTTTGGCCTTGAACTCCTGCTGAGTACAGACTCTGGAATCTCAGGATCATAGGCATACCACCACCGTACTTGGCTTTTTTTGTTGTTTTTTAGCTGAGAAACTGAATATAAGTGCTTCCACCGTTAGACTTTCCCTGCCTGACCAGAGATGGGGGTGGGGGAAGGTGGGGAGAGAGAGAATTTCTGAGATTTCATTTGGCAAGCACTGGTGATGTGCCCCAAATCTGTGGCTTTTCTTACTGATTTTACCCAAGCCAGATAGAAAAACACGAGTAGGACATTGCTTCCCTCTGAATGGTCTTATCTGCTGTTTGTGAGCTGTGCAAATGAAACTTAATGCTTATGTTTGGGAAATCGGGAGTTAAGGGAAGTTAAATCCTTAAAAGAACTGACTACATCCTTATTTATCAGTTTGCCCTACCAGCCAGCTTTGCGCAACAAAGGGCTGTGGCTAAGAAAATGATAAGCTAGATCCGTCCTTCCTCCAGTTTGCGGAAAGCTGGGTAGAGACTTGTCAGATATCTTCACACTGGGACTACCTGGGTCCCACCGGGAAGGATCCCTGTGCTTCCCTGTGTCCTCATGCTTTGTGTGGCTAGATGTTGCAGACTGTGTCAACTGAGCTGGCTCTGAGAGGCAGGATTTTCCTTCTTTTTCAGGAGCTCTGTATGTTGAGAAAGAGAGCCCCATCCCAGCCCCTCTGTCTTTCACAGTCACACCCCATCTTTTGTGTACCTCCTTTGTTAGGGAGGGCAGAGCATCTGGGTCATGTGACTCCTGCCCCATGTTCTGGGTGAAGGAACTTGTGCCTTCATGCCCTTCTCCAGTTCAGTTGTTTCTGTTGCTTCTCCAAGGTCAGCCGAGGCTGCCACATCTGGGCATGTGGCAAGCTCGGCACTCTCAGAAGTCAGAGGCTGCGGCCCAGGAGCTAGGCCCTGCCCACAGGGCTGTCCACAGAACTCTCGCTCCTTGCACTGAGCTTGTGTCCGTATTCTCATTCTCAAATTACCATACACCACAGGAATCTACCCTCCCCCCTCCCTAGTTTGCATTATAATCTAATTTTTAAGAAATTTGTTTTAGTTTGACAGTTTTAATTTTAGTTTGAACTCTGAGTCAGCTTGCTTGCTCAGCTAGTGCTGTATCTTGAGCCATACCCACATCCCTGTGTTTTGCTGTTGATTGGAAGTGGAAACCCACAGACTTTTCTGCCTGTGTTACTTTCCACTGTGATCCTCCATTTGGTCTTTGATTTTTTTGTTTGTTTGTTTGTTTTGCTAGTTCTGGGGCTTGAACTCGGGGCCTAAAAGCTTCTTATTGCTCAAGGTCAACACTTTGCCACTTGAGCCACAGCCCCACTTCTGGCCTTTTCTGTTTATGTGGTACTAGGAATCGACCCCAGGGCTTCATGCATGCTAGGCAAACACTCTGCCACTAAGCCACATTCCCAGCCTTCACTTTGTTTTTAAAACAGGATTTTATTATTGGCTCAGTCTGGCCTTGAACTCACCATGCTTCTGTTTCATCCATCCTCACAAGTTACTAGGATGAGAGGAAGGTACCCCTATACCTGACAAATCACCAAGTTTGTGTTGAATATGTCTGCCCCCCTAGTAGACCGAAGTCTTTGCCTTCAGAGACTGCCTTGCTGCATGGTGGACAGAACATTATGTCATGTTTCCTCCCGGGAACTCAGAGAGTGGCTCTGTGCCCTGTTGTAGGGATGGGGCTCCAGGGTGCTCACGTTAGGGACCTGGGTGCAGCACCGAGTGGGGGGTGGCTGACTGCCCTGCCATTCCCACCTTGGTTTAAATGAGGGAGTAGATTGACTAGGAAGCCACAGAAGGAGCTGAGAGCCAGGTCAGCTCCAGTGTCACTGCACACACGCTGTTCGGGTTCCCCTCGAGGCGTTTCTCCGCCTGGCCCAGTCAGACAGGTTGTTGAGGACCAACATCTGCAGCTAGCCAGATGCCTGCATACATTGAGTGCCCATGCCCTGAGCGGCAACCACGGGATCAGAAAGCCTTGGTGTGGCCCTAAGTCATGTTTTATTTTGAGCTTAAAAACCAAAGTGGCAGTTGTCTTCTAAGAATGTACTTTTGAAATCAGGACTGGGCGTCTGGAAATGAACCCGAGGAGGTGACCAGGACATACTTCCTGCGGCAGGAGATTTGTGGATGTGTATAACCACAAATCTTGCACAATTTGCCATTGGTTGAGGTGGGGGTGGGGGTGAGGGTGCCCCAGACTACTAGCATTGGGAGAGAGCTTTCTGGCTTCATCCCGCCCGGCCGGGCTTGGAAGTGAGGGGCTAGGCTGTTGGTCGGCCCTTCTCAGGCTGACCCGCAAGTTCCAGGTGCCCTCTGCTACCAACTTACAATCCCCACCATCTCCCTCCCCTGCTCATCACACTCCACACTCTAGAATGCTCTGATTGCTTCAACGCACATCTCTTGCCACGGCGGGTAAGGCAAGTGGGCTCTGGGGGCCGGGGGGGGGGAGGGGGATGGCCTGCGGCCTCACTTCACACATAGGCTTCTCAGCCACGACTGGTGTTTATGGAATGGTCATCCTAAACACCAAAGCTGGCCCTAGCACAGTTAGGAGAGGAGAGGGCAGTGAGGATGGGGACAGGAGAAGGAGGGGGAGGAGAGCCACCTGCCTGTTGTCCATGGAGAATGCTGCATAGTGTGGAAGGGCACCGGGTCATGCTGGGGCAGCTGGCGCATGAAGAGGTGGGTACTCGGTGGGAGGAGAAGTACGCCCTTCAGTTACTTACAGTGCACAAAAGCTCCTGGTGCCCTGAGAACAGACCCATGGGTTCATGACTTTAGCCATGAACCCCACCAAGTGGACGCGGGAGGGAAGTGCCTCAGAGGGCTGGTGGGAACCGGTGGCATGCACCAGTCTGAGTTTTCTCTCTTACTCCATAGATTACCCTCTTGACTTGAACCACAGCGAGATCTCCCCTCCAACCACAACCTTTCTTCCTGAAGACTTCACCTACTTTGCAAACCATCCCTGCCCCGAGAGGCTCCCTTCCATGAGTGAGTAGCAGTGCAGCCCCTGGGCTTTGGGACAGGCCTATCTCTGATTAGAAGAAAGGGGAGACTAAGCATCTCTGCCTCT
The DNA here is from genome assembly GCF_000151885.1 of Dipodomys ordii. NCBI lineage: Eukaryota > Metazoa > Chordata > Mammalia > Rodentia > Heteromyidae > Dipodomys > Dipodomys ordii. The sequence goes on from NW_012267291.1 coordinate 6,383,585, forward strand.
TTGAAGGGTGGAAATGATTCTCAGCCACCAGGAGCATAGTCTGGGGAAGTCACTCTGCAGGCTGCCCAAGCTCCTGCCTGGTGTTTTACACCTTCTCCCTCCCTCCTTTACACATGCCCCTCCTCTGTGACTCGAGGGTTGTCTGTTACTATAAACTAACACTGATGATAACGACTTTGATAAGTCAGAGGTTTTGTTTTTAACAGGCTTGTTTAAAAGAAAAATCTCTAGATCCTCACTTTTGTTTTTCTGTGCTATGTTTGGAATCCCATGTGTGACCTAAACATGATAGCACATTTCTGTACTTTGGGTGCTTAGTTCTGCCTCTCCCCTTTCCTCCCCTCCCTCCCCTCCAACCATAGTCCTCCAGATCTAAGCCTCCCGAGTAGCTAGTTTTATAAGCATGAGCCACTGGTGCCCAGCTTGCTGCTTTCTCCCTCCCTCCCCCATTCTCCTTCCCCCTCCCCCATTCTCCCTCTCATCTCTTCCCCTCTCCCCCTCCCCTCTTTCCTCATTTTTCTTTTTGCTGGTCCTGGGGCTTGAACTCAGGGCCTAGGCTCTGTCCCTGAGCCTCTTTGTGCTTAAGGTTGGTGCTCTACCGCTCGAACTACAGCTCCACTTCTGGTCTTTTCTGAGTAGTTTATTGGAGATAAGAATCTCACAGGGACTTTCCTGCCTGGGCTGGATTTGAACTTTGATCTTCAGGTCTCAGCCTCCTGAGAAGCTATGATTATAGACATGAGCCACCAACACCTGGCTATTTATTTCTTCTTTAAGGCAAATAAGTTGACTTTTTTGCCCAGTGAAAATGGAGTTGGCAAGTACTTGGTATCTGAGCATGCGCTTGTCCCTCATGAACATCTGGGTGTGGGTACTCAGGTGCTACTGGAAGCCTGCTCTTTCGTCACGTCTCCCTACATCACCTTCCTGGAACCTCAGTTTTAGTTTAATAACAGAGTAGTGTTATTGAATCATCATTCACACATCTGGCCTGAGGTCATGAGACGCTACCTGCTCTTGCCTCTTTCTCGCCCATGGCCAAGGTCTTAACCTTCCCTGTATTTCTTTACTGGCTGGTAGTGATGCCCTGAAATGCACAGTGGGAAGTGGGCTGCTGCTCAGCCCCTGGTAAAGCACCAGCAAAGGGAACATTGGTCTCCCTGGGGACTAAGGGGGACAGAGGGAGAATCTGGTCTTGTACACCCTCTTGACCTTTTTCTCCTGTTTGTTCATTCAGAGGGCCCCATCGATGTAAACATGAGTGAGATCGGCATGGACAGCATCCACGAGCTCTTCTCCAGAGACCCCACCATCAAGCTCGGTGGCCACTGGAGGCCTTCCGACTGCGTGCCCCGGTGGAAGGTGGGTGTTGGGCATGGCCCAGGGCTGCAAAGCCCATTTCCTCATCGGGCTCACCTCTCCCCGCCACTGTTTGCATCAGATAGAGTCCACGGGTTCTTCCCTCAACATAGAAATTGGCATTATTTTGGTGATGGGGCAGGAGTGTGAGTTTGGAAACTTGAGGGGGAGAAGGTCTAGTGGCAGCCACAGAGCCGACTCCACAGCCAGCACTCCATGCCTTGTCTTCGTGGTGACAGTAAGACCTATGCAGGATGGAGGGGGGGGGGGACTCAGGTGGTAGAGCTACTGTACACGTGCAGAGGATAGGATATAGAATAGAATGCCGCTTAGCCCCAGGTTTGCTCAAGGCTGTTCTTCCTGGCTGTGAGGTCTCAGTGTGGACAAGTTTGTACGGCCGAGCATTTATGGCAGTGTGAGGCACACAGTGTACTGTGCAGCGGGCACCTGGGTAAGAGCTCAGTGCAGTTAGGCGGGGAGATGCTCCGAGGCCCACGGTGGTCTTGCTGGCGTAGGCCTGCAGCACGGGATGTGGACGCCCCACACCTTCTGCAGGGGTGCCCGGCTCTACGGACGTCCAGGGAACTGACCTGGTGACTTCCTCTTGTGACCCGCCGCAGGTGGCCATCCTTATCCCCTTCCGGAACCGCCACGAGCACCTGCCGGTCCTGCTCAGACACCTGCTGCCCATGCTTCAGCGGCAGCGCCTGCAGTTCGCGTTCTACGTGGTGGAGCAGGTGAGCCGTGGGCCCTGGCCTCTCCTGCTCTTCTGAGGCAGCGGTGGGACTGCTGGTGCTGATCTGTCCTCAGTGCCTGGAGCCACGGCGCAGAAACCGCAGCACCAAGCTGCTCTGAGTGGTGTGTGGTGTTGCCCAACTCTGCAGATCTGTGTTTCCTCCTGTTCCCTCCGGCCTGTGCTGCTGCTATCTGCAGCCTCCCAGCCCAGGAAGTGCCTGAAGTCCACCAAAGAGGTCCGGCCCAGGGAGTGGCCATGGGGTGGAGACTACCAAATGTTTAGGAGCCTTGTGCCGTAGGCCAGGGCCTCTGCAGACTTCTCTGAGCCTCTGGTGTAGTTTTGCTTTAACATTAAGCATATTGGGATTAAAGACCCACATGGCAAATTGAGTCAGTAAATTTGCCCCTGCCCCCTTTCCCTCCTGCGGTTGTGTAGTATTCTGTGTGTGTACACACGCGCGCCTGTGTGTAAATGCGTGCTCGCTCGCTTGCACTGGTACTAGAGCTTGCACTGAGTGTTGTCCCTTAGCTTTTGTGCTCCAGGCTCTACTCCTTGAGCCACTTTTGGGTTTTTGATGGTTAATGGGAGATAAGAGCCTCATAGACTTTCTTTCCCAGGCTGCCTTTGAACTATGAACCTCAGCTTCCTGAGCAGCTAGGATTACAGGTGTGAGCCATTGGTGCCTAGTATTCCTTTTTTGATTTTTATTTTATTTTGGTCTGGCGACACAGGGTTTCGCTCTGTGGCCCAGGCCATCCTCAAACTCAGGAGCTCTGGGGTTTGTCAGGCACCACCACGTTCAACTTTGGTCCCATAGCCCTGGAGTTGTACAGGCTCCGTAGGCGAACACAAACTGCAGAGTTCCCCTGGTGCTCTGGGCTCCCTGGTGAGGCTCGCGTGGCGCCCTGCCTCCTGAGCACTCCGAGGCTCTGCCCACGCTGCTCTGCCTGTGCGTGGCTCCTTCTACTACACCACAGAGGAAGAGGAAGAGTGGGAGTGGGGTGAAGTCACGCCTCCCGCCTCCCTGGGCTTGAGCCCCTGCGGATCTGACATCACTGCTCATGCCTGACCTAGGCTGGGTACTGATCACTGGCCAGGTAACAAATGCCAGCGTTCGGATTGGCGAGGCCATCCCTTGGGGCTGCTTTTCAGAGCCGCTGAGTTCTTGGTCACTAAGCCTGAGTCCTAGTGAGCTCAGTGCTGTTGTCCCCTCCTCATACTAGATTTGCCTTAGACACAGAAGTTACAGTTAGTCAGTGGCTGGCAGATGTTGCTGAGTGGCAAGGACCAGAGGAGGCCAGTGTTCCTCCTGCCATCCCCTTCACTTCCGGTTACACGGAGGATTCTGCTTTGGCAGCCATGGAGAGGAGAGCTCGGGCTTGCCCCCAGCTCTGTATCCGAGGACAACCGCGCTGGAGCACAGGCGACCCTGTGGGCCGGCTCGCCGAGAGGGGCTGGGCCCAACACACATGCACATGGAGACCTCCTCCAGTTGTTTCTCATTCGGCATGGTGAAGAGCAAAGATTTTACTCAAGAATCGCCTAAAGAAAGAATCTGCCTCTTGTAGGTTGGCACCCAACCCTTTAACCGAGCCATGCTTTTCAACGTTGGTTTTCAAGAAGCCATGAAGGACCTGGAGTGGGACTGTCTGATTTTCCATGACGTGGACCACATTCCGGAAAGCGACCGCAACTATTACGGGTGTGGGCAGATGCCCAGGCACTTTGCACCTAAACTGGACAAGTACATGTACCTGTGAGTATCGCGCCCCCCTGTCAGCTGTGGCAGAGATGAGGTGCACGGGTGGTCCCGGGTGTCGTCAGCTGGTGGACAAGTTGCAGGGCTCTTAGCAAAGAAAGGGGACAGGGGGATTGTGTGCCTTCGAGACACTGCTAAGAGAAAGGCCAGCACTGAGCCCATGGGCGGGGCACTTCTGTGTATTGAGTGGAAGCTTTCAGAACAGGCATGTTGACAGGTGAAGACACAAAGTAGATTAGTGATTGCCAGGGGTGGGGGAAATGTGGGGGGATGAAGTGTCCTAAGGATGACATTCACATTGCACAACTCAGTGAAGAAAAACCACTGGTCACATACTTTCAATGAGTGAATTGTGTGGAATAGCTATTTTCTCAATAAACTTGTTAAAAATCACCTAGGACTGCATGTTAGTGGCTCACACCTGTAATCCTAGCTATTTGGGAGGCTGAGATCTGAGGATTGAGGTTCAAAGCCAGCCGAGGCAGAAAAGTCAGTGAGACTCTTACCTCCAGTTAACCAAAAAAAAAAGCCAGAACCTGTGAAAGCGTGGCTCAGGTGGTAGAGCACTAACCTTGAGCGAAAGAAACTCAGGGACAGTGCCCAGGACTGGCACGGACCCAGAGGCCAGTGGCTCACACCTATAATCCTAGCTGCCCAGGAAGCTGAGGTCCAGAGGATCATGTTTTGAGGCCAGCCCAGGTAGAAAAGTCCATGAGACTCCATCTCCAAAATAGTCAGCAAAAAGCCAGCTGAAGCTGAGCAAATGTGAGTCCTTGAGTTCAAATCCTGGTAATCAGGGCCAACGGTGTGGCTGAGAAATAGTAGAGTGCCTGCTTGGCACATACTAGGCCCTGAGTTCAAGCCCCAGTGCTGCTTCCCTCCTGGAAAAAGTCAGGGTCTGAGGCGTAGCTTCCTGGTGTGGCACTTACCTCATATGTGTGAGGCACAGCCCTGGAGAAGAAGGAAACGCCATTTGTTTCTCTGGGAAGGCGGGGGGAGGGGGGCGTACTGGTGAGGATGGATGGTGTTCTGCTGTGCAGGGTGGGGCAGCTGCAGGAGATTCACCTCTTAGCCTGGAGTGCCTCTGCTCTGTTTGTCCTTCACAGGAGCTCTCTCTTTCCTTTCAGGCTTCCTTACACGGAGTTCTTTGGCGGAGTGAGCGGCCTCACTGTGGAGCAGTTCCGGAAGATCAATGGCTTTCCTAACGCCTTCTGGGGCTGGGGTGGCGAGGATGACGACCTCTGGAACAGGTATGGACCTCGGGCCCATGGCCTCAGGGGCAGACGCACACCCTGCCGCCGGCAAAGCGCTGGGCAGGGGGAGGTGAAGCGCCGGGCAGGGAGGCGAAGCACTGGGCAGGGAGGTGAAGCGCCGGGCAGGGAGGCGAAGCGCCGGGCAGGGAGGCGAAGCCAGGGTGTCCAAGCCTCACTAACCAAAGGGAGGGGCTGGGCTTAATCGTCTGTTCAGGAAGCCGGCACCCACGGCTGCTCAGGAGGCTGAGATCTGAGGGCCACAGTTCAGACCCAGCTCAGTTAACTATTAAAAAGCCAGAAGTGGCAAGTGGTAAGAGCTCAAGCCTTGAGCAAAAAAAGCTCACTGATGGTGCTCAGGTCCTGAGTTCAAGCCCCAGAAATGGCATCTGCGTACACACATGCACGCACACCTGTATGTGTTCAACAGTGTATCTCAGTTGCAGTGGGTGGTGCTGACCCAGTTCACATGAGACATGTCTAAAGCATGACTTATATGATTTATTTTTTTGGGGGGTCCGGTTGTGGGGCCTGAACCCTGGGCCTGGGCGCTGTCCCTCAGCTCTTCAGCTCAAGGCTAGCACTCTACCACTTGAGCTACAGCACCACTTCCGGCTTTTTTTCTTTTTTTTTGCTTATGTGGTGTTGAGGAATCGAACCCAGGGTCTCATGCATGCAAGGCAAGCGCTCTACCACTGAGCCACCTTTCCAGCCTGACTTATATGATTTATATATTTTAAATTACACAGATATGATAGCACACACCTGCAGTCCAGGTACATAGGAGGCTGAAGCAGGAGGATATGAGTTAAAGGCTAGGCTGGGCTGTGTAAGGTGAGACCTTGACATGAAGAAATTAAATGACAGTTTCAGTCATCTGTAATCCTATTCAGGAGGCTGAGGATTGAGGTTTGAAGCCAGCCCAGGCAGAAAAACCTTAGCTATAAAATGACAAAAGCCAGGCTGAAGTGTAGCACATCTTGGGGGCACAGGTTCATCCTACCTCTCTACTGGACAACCCCAAAAGGAGACGCTGAGTTAAAGCACATGACCGCTAGGGGAGGCTTTGGCTGTGTTACGCTGAGTGTCTTCTAAGGGTCTCTGGTCTGTTGTGTCTCGCCCATGGACAGGGTGCAGAATGCGGGCTACTCCGTGAGCCGGCCTGAAGGGGACACAGGGAAGTACAGATCCATCCCCCACCACCACCGAGGGGAAGTCCAGTTTCTCGGAAGGTTGGTACCGACCATGTTCGTCCCACGTGGGCCTGGCTGGCTACCGGGCGGGCCCCTGCGGCACCCATATGCGCGCAGGCTTCCCGAGGCGGGCGCAGGGGAGGTGCAGGCCGCCAGTGCGATTTGGGGAGTCACTCACTGAGCACCCTGAGTGCAGAGTGGGGAAGGTGTGTGCCAGCCGTGGGCGGGGGGCGCCCCCCCAGCCCCATGCCGCGTCTGGGCTACCGCGTGGTGTCCTGAGCCCCGGTTCCAGCACCACAGCCCGATGCAGGAGGGGGTGGGTGGCTCCGGCCAGCGCCCTTCTCCTGTGAGCCTGGGCGGAGGGGAGCACTCTGCCTCGGGCCCCCCAGGTGGGCTGGTCTGTGTGGGGTGTCCCTCCCAGCATGGGGGTTCACTGTGGGCAGCACAGCAGCAGCCAGGGGAGGCCGGCGGGAGGCGGCCCGGGCAGTGCCGGGAGAGGTGGGCCCAGCTGCGTGTCCCTGCCCAGGTACGCGCTGCTGCGGAAGTCCAAGGAGCGGCAGGGCCTGGACGGGCTCAACAACCTCAACTACTTTGCAAACGTCACGTACGACGCCTTGTATAAGAACATCACCGTCAACCTGACCCCCGAGCTGGCCCAGGTGGGTGACTACTGACGGGCCCGCGCTGGTCGGGAGTGAAGGACCGGCCGCAGCAAGCTGGGAGGACAGAGCCGAGCTCACCGCGCCGCCGCTGAGCACGGGGCGCCCTTGGGAGTCAGGAGCCCCAAGCCCGGACGCCGTGAGCTGCTGCGTCTGCCCTGGAGCTGGGGCCCCCCCCACCCCTCGAGGGGGCCCCGCGGGCAGGCCTCGCCAGCCAGCTTCTGCACCTCTGGTGTGCTCTTTGGTTCTTGTTTTTTAAAATGTCCTGCTTTGGTGGGGACGGGGGAGGGGGGGGCCTGGCGTCAAGTGGACACTCCGCCTCCGCCTTCGCTTCTTGAAGAAGTCTAACTGTACATAGCGTGTAAATGCCTTTGTAAGATTTAATTTTATAGCTGGCTCCCATTCACAGTGAAGCTTTATGCATCCGATCTCTCGTGTGAGTTGCGGTGAGACCGGGAGGATGCGCCGCTCCCTCCGCTGTCACTTGGAAGGGATGGTCCAGGTGACAGACCTCCTCTCCCTCCTCAGCCGCCCTTCCTCCTGCCTCCCTATGGCGGCCTTGCTCCTGCGGCCACACCTCTCTCCCCTTCTTCCTAAACGGGGCAGCTACTATGGAGCGCCGTGTAGTGTGCTCAGAGCGGCAGGCCCCGGAAGCCAGTGTGGCGGTGCATGCCTGGAGTCCCAGCGCTTGGAGGCTGAGCTGGGAGGACGGGGAGTGAGGCCAGTCTGCGCTGTTCACACCGCGTCTCCAAAAATGAAACAGAACCTGTGTTGAACTGTGCACAGCCAGCTCCTGGGCCCCCACGTGTTGGGGAGAGCAGGGGTGTTTGGGGTGATCCTCTGCTCACCTGCCTCAGCCATCCCTGGGCCCTTCTCAGACTTCTGGAAAGATCCCTCACCGCAGCCTCCACTCTGTCCCCCAGGACGAGCGCACAGCGAGGCTCGGGTGACAGTGCCGAGTCGGCTGGTCCGGGTGGACGGGTCACCCTCCTCCGCGTCCAGAGTCGGATTGCGTACTGCATTTGAACTTGTGCCTCTTCCCCTGAGCCAAAGCCCTCCACTCCCGCCAGCCTCTTCTTCAGGATTCCGGAACATGCTAGACTCCCCCTCCTTTTCCATAAGGCGTATTTATATATTGTGATTTGGAGCACTTTCTGGAGTGCTTCATATTTTTTTTTAATTGCCTTGTTTGCCTTCGACCTCATTGATTTTCATGGTTTACACGGGCGTGTGTGGGCGTGTGGACGTGGGCGGCGGCTTCCGGCTGCACGCGTGGGTCTGTGGACGTATGACCCCCAGAGCGGGGGGACCGGCCCGGCCTGCGCGCTCCGGAGCCCCGGCGGGCGGGCGCGCGCTGTGGGAACGCCACGGCTGGGCTGACAGGGCGGCGCTGCCCTGGAGGACGCCGGAGCCTTCACGCTTCCAAACGCTCACGCCACTCGCTCTTCCTTTGTCTTAGGGTGTGCATAGCAATAAACGTCGTGTCCCCCGCCCCCCCATGCCATCCTGGCACCCTGAGCGCCTGGAGAGCTGCGGCTGGGCGGCTCTGGGAAGGCCGCGTCTGCTGGCCAGGGCGATGGGGCTGCGGTTCGGGGTGCCGTGACCCCAGTGGACACTCGGCCTTCGCCCGCCTCCCCCATTCTTCGCATCTTTGCAAAGTGAGCACAGGAGCAGCCGCCCCACCACACGGAGCCCCTCAGGCGAGCCTGCACGGCGGGCGCGCCAAGGGTGCACCCCAAGTTCAGTACCGCGGCACGGGGCGCCACAGCAGCACACCCGGCCCGCACGCGAGCCGTGCAGACGGAAAAACACGTGTGTAAGCAAAAGGAACAGAAGTGCAAATTCACCCGTTGGGCGGCGGAGTCCCGCAGGTCCACTGCTGGGTGGCCAGGGCGCGCGGCCCTTCACGCATTTTCGTTTTTGGGGTGTTTACAGAATCCTCATTTTGACAGGCGCAGACCCTTGCGAGCATCCTCCCCGCAGACAGGCGTGCGGCGCGTGGCGGCCTGTGGCGGCGCGTGGCGCGGCCGCTCATCCAGCGCTAGGTGTTGAGCTTGCCTTCATGTTTTAAGAGGTGCCGGGGGTACATTTTTGCACTGAAATCTACGGATGTTTTAAACACTTTTCACAAGAGTAGTCCTTTGTCATTACATTATTTACTCATGTGTTTGTACATTTTTGTATGTTAATTTATGAATGATTTTTTCAGTAAAAACACATTCAAGAACCAAGCTTTGAGACTGGCTCTTTGTGGACTTTGCGGGGGGGGGGGGGTTGGGGGGGCAGGGGAGCAGAGGGGGGGATTAGAGCAAATTCAAGAGGATACAGGGCCTGGGTGCGTGCGCGCGCGCACACACACACACACACACACACACACACACACAGCTCTACTTCACCTTCTTGCTGGTTAATTGGCCTGGCTTTGAACCACAGTCCTTTGAATGGCTGGGATTACAGGCATAAGCTACCAGTACCAAATTCTGCGATTGCTTCTGACACTTGGCTTTAGATGTTGGAGACTCTTTCACACCAAGCTAACCCCAGGTTCAGATGTCACTGCCTCAGAGGCCGAGCCTGGGTAAGACCAGAACGCCACACCTCTCCTAACGTGTCTGGACGCGCCTGGCCTAGTCCTTTCTCAAGGTCACGGGGCTGCCAACCCTTCCCAGCTCTGCTCCATCCCACCCGCAGGCAAGGAGGAGACACCACCCAGGGCCGGACGGCCGCACGGCACAGGGCGCTGCCTGGCTGCTGGGTTTCTGTTTCAATTTCCTGTCCCCGCAGGGGCCACCCACGGGGGAAACCAGGGCTCAGTAAGGCCTGTCCTCCCCCCGCCCCCCATTTCCACCTGCGCCTCAAAGCGCAGCTGTTACTCCAGCCCTTGGCTCCCCCTCCACCCCCTCAGTCACTCAATTTATCTCCCTCCTCCAAAGCCTGGAACACCTGCTGTGGCCCAGGGCCTCATTTCTGGGTGGAGGTGGAGGTGAAGGTGGCCCCTCCCCAGGGCCTCAGTGTGAGCCACTTGTTTCTCCTCCGGGGTGCGATGAGCACCTCATTTGGAACTAACTGAAAACCAGGGAGGCTCCAGGCGTTTGATTCCTGTATTATAGGCAGTGGGGAGCCAAGGTCGTTTCTTGAGGAGAGTGGCCGTCACGGAAGTTGGTTGATGTGCATCTATCCACCACTGTATTGAGCATCTGCTCTCTGCCAGTCTCTGAGCTGTTCCGCCTCGGTGGACCAGCATTCCTGGGTAGGGGTGAGCCGACAGGACACAGGTCGCAAGAAAGAGGTCCAGAGTCTGCTGAGAATTATGAATGAAAGAAAGCCAGGAGGGTGGGGCTTCAGTCAGTGGTCAGGCCAAGAGACAGACTAGATGTTACAGCACGTGCAAAGGCCATGAGGTACCAGCAAACTCCCTGGACTGGAAAAAGGGCCAGGAAGCCAATATGGCTGAAGGGAGGGAACGTGGTACAGGCCAAGGGAGTTGCCTGGGCCAGGGGGAGAGCTTGGACAAGGGCAGCCAGAGGCCACTGGGAGGTGGGGGGAGGGCCCAGTGTGAGTCTGTGCTAGTCAGATGGCTTATCTTGGGCGAGGCTCTGGTCCTTGGCCCCACCCACAGGAACTTGGCCCCTGGCTCATCTCTGTGCCCTCTGTCCTTTGGGCTGAACCCCGTATCAGCAGGTGGCCCAGACCTCATGCCTCATGCAGAGCCACAGACTGGAGCTTTCTGCAGGCTCCAGAGGGCTGGGGGCTTGCCTGAGGCCACACAGCAAAGGGAGAAGGGCGGCTATGATGGCAGCCTGTCACGGGGCTCCTGTGGGACCTCGGTCAGGGGCAGTGACAAACTCCCGGGACAGCGGAAAGGGTGTAGACACAGCATGGCTGCTCTTAGCTGCCGGGCCGGACACCGAGGCCCGATGGGCCCCAGCCTCCCAGGACCCCACTGCCAAGGGCATAGGGTCTGGTGTCCCCTGGAGGTTTTAAGATTTGTGTGTGTGCCAGTTCTGGGGCCTGGGGTCAGGAACTGGGCTCTGCCCCTGAGGTTTGTTTTTTTTCCCTCTAGGTAGGCGCTCTACCACTCGAGCCATACCTCCCCTTCTGGCTTTTTGCCGGTTAATTGGAGATAAGCATCTCACACATTTCTGCCCAGGTGACTTTTGGACTGTGATCCTCCTATCTCAGCACCTCCAGTAGGTAAGATTAAATAGACACGTGCACAATCACGTTCATTGCTGCATAGCCCTTCCCAGGATGAATGAATGAAGAAAAGCGAGGTACACACATACAGTGGAATTGTACACATCTGTTAGGAAAATAGTACGCCATCATTTGCAAAGAATTGAATGGACCTGGAAAACGGCATGCTAAGCTCCCACCAGTGGGCACTGGCGCCCCTGGTGGCCGGAAGAGACATTGCAGCCATCGGAGTAGCCCGCCCCACCCCCGTGTGTGTGCTACAAGTGCGGCCATCTGCCCTTCAGGGTCACCTCCCCGGCTCCCGGCCTCCCTGGTCCCTCACAGTCTATCAGGGGACCCCATTGGAGTCAACAGATGGGAAGGGTTCCCTACTCATCCACAGCAGAGCCAGGCCCCCAGAAGACCCTGGAGTGGGGCTCTGCCATTTAACACGGGAGTACGCCCCACCCCACTGCATTCTCGCTACACCCAGACTCACCGCGGGCGCAGGGCACGGGCGGCTCACGCCTGTCATTCTAACTACTCAGGAGGCTGAGATCTGAGGGTCAAGGCCAGCTTGGGCAGGAAGGTCTGTGAGACTCTTCTCTCCAGTTAACCAGCAAAAAGCCAAAGTGGTGCTGTGGCCCAGGCGGAAGAGCGCCAGCAGCATCCAAGCCCAAGTTCAAGTTCTGGTACTTCCTACGTGGCATTTATCTCACCTGCTGATTTGGCTCTTTGTTCATCTGTGTGAGCAGCTCCTGGGGCTGGGGAGGGAAGTGGGGGTGGGGGGACCCTGCTGTTCTCTGTATGGCTCTCCCTGGTCCTGTTCTCTGTTCCCTCTCTGGCGGCTCAGCCAGCATCCGGTCTGCCCCGCACACAGGCGGTGCTCAGCATCTGTGCTGACTCAACAGCAGCGCATCAGTGGAAGGAAGAAGGCGGGTCCCCGCCTCACACCAGAACTTTGTGTGTTCCAGTCCCACCGCCAGCCACAAGCTGTGCCGCCTTGGATGGGCTCGTGAGCTTCTCTGGGCTTCAGCGGCCCAGCGGGAATAAACGTGGTCCCCCACCTTGCATTCCCACAGTGGATTGCAGCAAGGCCAGGCACAAGCCCACAGTGAGCGATCAGGGCAGCGATTCTGGCTGCTCTGGGGGCAAACAGGAGGTGTTCAATAAGGACAGTAGCTCCCCTCGTCCCCTTCCACCTCTGGAAGGGGTGGGCTTGTGCCTGCCATCCTCGGTGCTCATTAAGTGTGGTGTGGAGGGGAAGGAGATGGGTGTGGGCTGCACTCTGTCCCAAAAGCCCTGGGGAAGACCTGTCCCCCTTGGGGTGACTACTGTGCTGATGTCATTCCACAGAGTGGCCACAAGGGGGAGAGCGGGAGCTGCCAGCCCCCAGGACAGGTGTCGGGAGACAGCCCAGAAGGAGCTCTGCTGACACCCGGTGTCCAGGCACCTTCCTCCTCCCAGCCCTGGGCCTCCTGGGCCATCCTGACCGGAAGAGCCCCGCTGCACCAGCATCTGCCCCCACACAGGATGGGTCAGAGCGGCCACCAGCAGGCCCCGTGCTGGCGGACGGTGCTGGCCACCAGTGCATGACCCGGTTAGGGCCTGCCTGGGTTGGTGGAGCTCTGTCTTTGTGGCTGCTGTGGCTGGAGTGGTGACCTGTGAGAAGGCAGGAGGAAAGGAAGGGACATTCGTGGGGTAGAGTACTACAATGTATTGAAGTGGCCATCACACTCACAGCCCCTACCTGCTGAGGAAGGGGACTGTCTGAGAGCCCAGAAAGGCAGTGTTTGATCCAGCCGTGAGGGTGTGCCCTGGGGAGGAACAGAGGAGGGGCTGTGGCTGGAAGCTGGGAACCCAAGCAACATGCAAAGGTCCTGGGGTAGCTAAAGGAGCCCCAGAGGTGTGCCACGGAAAGCATAGGTCCTGAGTTCAAGCCCCAGTGCAGTCACAGAAGAAAAGTTTACCAGGTACTGGTGGCTCACACCTGTGATCCTAGTTACTTAGGAGGCTGAGATCTGAGGATCATGGCTGGAAGCCAGCCAGGGCAGGAAGTCTGTGAACCAACTAGAATAGTATTAAGAAAGAGCTAAAAACAGCTACTGCAGCGGCTGGGAAGGTGGCTCAGTGGTAGAGTGCTTGCCTTGCATGCATGAGGCCTGGGTTCGATTCCTCAGCACCACATAAGCAGAAAAAGCTGGAAGTGAGAGAGAGAGAGTGTGTGTGTGTGAAAAAGTGAGATTCCAGGCAGCTCCAGCTTTGTCACATGGATGAGAGCCCAGAGGGGTGCAAAGATTCTAGAAGCAAGCTGATTTTCTCCCTGGAGTTGTTCACAGCTGGAGCATGGGGCTCCTGGTGGGGAGGACTTCCTGCGGGGGGGGGAGGCACTCAGGGTCTAGGTGGTCAGGAGCGTCACTGCCTGCGGTGGGCAGGGGGGGCAGACTGGGGCTGCGGGCCTCCATCCCAGACAGACCCAGACAGACCCTCCAGCCCTGGGGTGCCCCAGGCTCGCATGGGGGGAGACCCTGGGCGGGGGGCGGACCGGGGCTGCAGGCCTCCATCCCAGACAGACCCTCCAGCCCTGGGGTGCCCCAGAGCTCGCATGGGGGAGACCCTGGGAGCCATCTTGTTCTCTCCCTTCGAGGCCGGGGCTCCAGTGGGGCTCAGCCGGGTCCGCGGGGCGCCAGTGTCTTAGGGTGACTTTTTTTTAGCTTGGTTTGTTTGTCACGGCAAGATGTTCCCTCATGGTCAACTTTCCCCACAGCGTCTGGAAACCATTTCCAGATGGGAAGTAATTTGAGGGAAGAGAAATGGCTGGAATTACAGACTACTGTGCTGCCAGCACCCTGCCCCCCCCACCCCCACCGGCCGGCAGGCCCTGGAACTTTCCTGAAGCTGGAGGTCTCTGATGAGGACAGCCTTTGCTTTGGCGGGTGCATTTAGGAGCTATTCCCTCCACTTTGTCTGTCTGTCTGTCTGTCTGTCTGTCTGTGCTGGGGATGGAGCCCAGAGCCTGGTACACACTAAGCTAAACCAGCTCCATTGATCAAGTCTCAGCCCACCCACACAGGACAGGGATAGCCGAGGCTGCCCACGGGAGGAAGAGCCCAGAAGACCCAGGGAGCCGCGAGGTGGGTGGGCGGGTGGACGCTGAGGAGGGGCGTTGGGGGCTGGGACAGGCTGGGGGTTCAAGGCTGAGAAGTGAACTGTGACCCATCTCTCTGCTGCTAGGTAGGGAGAGGCCGGGGGGGGGGGGAGAGGGGAGGCAGGGCTGAAGGGGAGCCGGGCTGGGAACCCCTGTCTTCTAGTGTGTGCCGCCATGTGTTCACCGCTGTTAGAGTGCGTGTGTCTGTCTTTGTGTCTGTGTGTCTGTGTGGTACCGGGGCTTGAACTCAGGGCCTGTTGCTTTCGCTCAGGGTCTTCGCTCATTCCATTAGACTTGCTAGCTGGTGACACAGAGCAGGAAGACGCGGCGGCAGCCGTGACATGGCCGAGGACCTGCCTCCAGTGGCCCTCGCCGGGGCCGCAGAGACGTGCCAAAACGCCACCGCACAGCAGAAGAGGCCGCAGACACGGCGCCGCGGGCGGCACTCAGTTAATGGTGGCTGCAAAAGCCAACGCAGGCCAGACACCGGTGGCTCACGCCTGTCATCCTAGCTACTCAGGAGGCTGAGATCTGAGAATCGTGGTTCAGAGCCAGCCTGGGCAGGAAAGTCCGTGAGACTCTTATCTCCAATGAATCACCAGAAAACCGGAAGTGGCACTGTGGCTCAAGTGGTAGAGTGCTAGCCTTGAGCAGAAGAGCTGAGGGACAGCGCCCAGGCCCAGAGTTCAAGCCCCACGACCGACTACAGATAAAAAACCCTACATGGCCAGGTGTGTGGGCTGAGGAGGGCAGAAGCGAGGCTGAAGGGAGCTGGGTCTGTGAAGAGCCAAGGAGGGAATGGCTGTGGGCAGGAGCCCTGCCCAGGATGACCAGGACCCTGCGGGAGGACTTCAGCCGGCTCCGCCCGCCATGTGTGAGGGGGTCTGCTTTCCCCAGCACCAGCATAGCGGGCGCCCTCCACCATGAGGGCGTCTTCCCTACAAGAAGCGGGCGTCTCAGGACAGCGCCCCCTGCTCTTGGGAAGCTGAGCACCAGCGCAGTGCCTGGACGGGGCTCCCCGTCCCCCGTGCACGGCCGCAGGCCCCCACATTGTCGCATTTGCTGTTACCTTCTCCTTCGTGCTTGATGCCCAGGCCACACGTGGACGCCTGGCTGTCCACGTGGCCTGGTACAGGGAGGGTCACCGTGTGCGTGAAGGATGTGGGACATATTCCTCGTCCAGGGCCTCTGGCGCGGCCCGGAGGAAAAGCCAGTGACTTGATTCCTTTCTGGCAGGCCGTGTGCGCAGGCCGTGGGGTGGAACATTTTTCAGCCATGAGGAAACCTGGGCTGGAGCCTGTCCTGGGGAGACGCGGGGTGGGAGAGGCCACCAGTGACTCATCCCTTCCCGCTGACCACCGCTGCCTGGCCCCCACAGGTCAGCCGCCCCGCACAGCCGGCACGGGTCAGGAGAGGGAGGGGCCTCTGTTGTCTGCGGCCCCGGATGCTTTGTCCTCCCGGGAACCTGAGAGGGAGGCGACCGGCAGGGGGCGCCCGTGCCGGCCGGAGGTCCTGGCTCCCGGCCTGACAGCGCTCTCTGAACCGCTGGCACGTCTGAGTCACCTTGCCTGCCACCGGCTCCTCCGGCCTGAGGGCCCCCAACAAGATGCTGTCACCAAGTGTTTATGGAGCAGCCACAGAGCCACCCACCACACCAGGCGCTGGGCCCAAAGGGAAAAAAACCATGTGCCCTCCTGAGCCGGTGTGGGAGGGGAGCCGTGTGTGTCCCTGCATGCACACGTGCGTGCGCGGGTTTCTCCATGCCCAGTCACGTGTGTGCACATGTGTGCTGCGCCTTGTGCATGCATGTTTTGTGCATGCACGTGTGTGCCTATGTGAGGCTGTTTGTATGCCTTGCACCTGTGTGCGCGCACCTTACAGGTGCACCTGACTGGTGTGTGGTGTGTACATGGTCTATGTGTGTGTGTCCAGCAGAACAAGGCCCCTTCATCCACAGGAGCTGGGAGCTGGGAAGGGCCTGGAGCCTCCCCAGAGGGACTAGCTCTTCCCACAGCTTGATTTTTAGCCTAGTGCAATCCAAGGACTTCTGACCACTAGAATTATGAGATAGTAAACTTGTGCTGTTTCCAGCTCCCGAGTGTGTGGCCATTTATTCCAGCAGCGGCAGGAAACAAAGGTGAAAGTGAAATGGAGGTCTGAAAGTGAGGCCAGGAGCTGTCGGCTGAACAGGGGACAGGGAACCTGGAACCTGGGCAGAAAGCAGTAGCAAGTGCAAAGGTCCTGGGGTGGGGACATGGCTGGCGTGTTCCAGGCATGCAGGGCAGCAGCACGCTGGCCAAAGTGAGTAACAGGAAATGGAGGGACTGGCCAGGGCGGGTGTGTGGGGGTGATGAACCCTGGCATGAGAGTCTAGGCAGGGCGGAAGGCAGGGACAGCAAGTCCTCTGTTTCACCCTGGAGCTGCCAGGCCTGGAGGAGTCAGGCTGGGCTGCAGTACTGAAGTTGAGCTGCCGCCCTCAGTACCGGAGCCCAGCCGGTGCCCTGAGCTGGGGCCTTGCCCCCCCTCCCCTCCTGTACTTTGTGAACTGGGGCTGGATGCTCACCCTCTCTGGGCCTCTCCCCTCCCCCGTGTAAAGTGGTCAAACAGGGGTCTAATACGGCCAGCCCACAACCACATCCTGCCCACGAGGTGTTTAAGTGCTTTAAGTTGGTTGCCAACACTTAAACTTCTTGTAAAATGTGAGATTTCTGGCTTATCTTGAGAAATCAGAAGGCCAGACAGCTGGGCGGCCGGGGCTGTGTAGAGCCCCACGGTCCCCGCCCAGCCCCGCGGTCAGTGCTGGTATCCGCCTGCCTCGTGGGGGCTGGGTTTGCCACCCTGGAGTCCACAGGCCATTGGCAATCGATCTTCGGCTCAAATGTCTGGTGTACGGACTGTGCAACCCATCGCCTATGTACTGACCGTGTGCGACTCAGTGCTGAACCAGCTGCGGTGGCCCCGGAGCGATCAGGAGGCCGGGCCGGCCACAGGTGATCTGCAAGTGTGATGTCGAGGGCAGATCCTGAGAGCAATGAGGCCAGGGCCAGAACCACCAGCGCCACCCTCTCCACAGAGGCCCGCCTGTGTGCAGCCTGTGTGTGTGTGTGCAGCCTGTGTGTGTGCAGCCTGTGTGTGTGCAGCCTGTGTGTGTGCAGCCTGTGTGCAGCCTGTGTGTGTGTGTGCAGCCTGTGTGTGTGTGTGCAGCCTGTGTGTGTGTGTGCAGCC
>NW_012267291.1:6401169-6411804 GCF_000151885.1 Dipodomys ordii
GCCTGTGTGTGTGTGTGCAGCCTGTGTGTGTGCAGCCTGTGTGTGTGCAGCCTGTGTGTGTGCAGCCTGTGTGTGCAGCCTGTGTGTGTGTGCAGCCTGTGTGTGTGCAGCCTGTGTGTGTGCAGCCTGTGTGTGTGCAGCCTGTGTGTGTGTGTGCAGCCTGTGTGTGTGTGTGCAGCCTGTGTGTGCAGCCTGTGTGTGTGTGCAGCCTGTGTGTGTGCAGCCTGTGTGTGCAGCCTGTGTGTGTGCAGCCTGTGTGTGCAGCCTGTGTGTGTGCAGCCTGTGTGTGTGTGCAGCCTGTGTGTGTGTGTGCAGCCTGTGTGTGTGTGCAGCCTGTGTGTGCAGCCTGTGTGTGTGCAGCCTTGTGTGTGCAGCCTGTGTGTGCATGGTCTCTGTGTGCATGGCATGTGTGTGCCTACAGCCTGTGTGCATGGTCTCTGTATGTGCATGGTCTCTGTGTGTGCAATGTCTCTGGTGTGCAGCCTCTGTGTGTGCGTGGTCTCTGTGTGTGCATGGTCTCTGTGTGTGCGTGGTCTCTGTGTGTGCGTGGTCTCTGTGTGTGCGTGGTCTCTGTGTGCATGGTCCCTGTGTGTGCATGGTCTCTGTGTGCATGGTCTCTGTGTGTGCCTACAGCCTGTGTGCATGGTCTCTGTGTGTGCATGGTCTCTGTGTGTGCATGGTCTCTGTGTGTGCATGGTCTCTGTGTGTGCATGGCCTCTGTGTGTGCATGGTCTCTGTGTGTGCATGGTCTCTGTGTGCATGGTCTTTGTGTGTGCATGGTCTTTGTGTGTGCATGGTCTCTGTGTGTGCATGGTCTCTGTGTGCATGGTCTCTGTGTGCATGGTCTCTGTGTGCATGGTCTTTGTCTGTGCATGGTCTCTGTGTGTGCATGGTCTCTGTGTGTGCATGGCCTCTGTGTGTGCATGGCCTCTGTGTGTGCATGGCCTCTGTGTGTGCATGGCCTCTGTGTGCATGGTCTCTGTGTGCATGGTCTTTGTCTGTGCATGGTCTCTGTGTGTGCATGGTCTCGGTGTGTGCATGGTCTCTCTGTGTGTGTGGCCTCTGTGTGCATGGTCTCTGTGTGTGCATGGCCTCTGTGTGTGCATGGCCTCTGTGTGTGCATGGCCTCTGTGTGTGCATGGCCTCTGTGTGTGCATGGTCTCTGTGTGTGTGTGGCCTCTGTGTGCATGGGCTCTGTGCAGGCTGGCTGTGCTCACCCCACTCCCTGGAGCTGGTTTTTCCCTAAGCTGGTAGTGACATGGGGTCTGGAGCCAGGCTGACCACTGCCACCCTCTGTGCTTGCTGACCAGCCTGCTGGACTCTCCCTCTGCAGGGGAGACCCTGGTCCACTCGGGGCAGACAGGAGTCCTCCGCCCTCTGGCTGACCCAGCCAACCTGGGGTACCGGGAAGAGTGGGAGGAGGAGGGGTGGAGACAGCGGTGCCTGGAGCCACAGCGCCCGCCCCGCACTCTCTGGGTGCCGGGCCACAGGAGCTGCCTTGCCGGGGCCAGCACATCTGCCCTCCAGGGAGCAACAGGCGCGGGCCTCACAGGGACACCAGGTCCCCCAGGACACACCCAGCCCTGGCAGGAGCCTCTAGAGGAAGTGCGGCTGCCAGGCCCTCTCCAGCTCCAGGAGTCCAGCCCTGGCCCCGGGCGCCGGGCCTCTCCCAGGACCGGGAGCCGTGGCCAGCCCCCTAATCCACCGGGAGGGCGGGGCCTGCGGGAGAAGTCACTCCAGCTCCCCAGCCCAGGCCCACCCACAGACCCAGGCAGGGGTCCCCAGAGAGGCTCTCCCAGCTGGGGTGCAGAAAGCAGGAGGGAGGGAGGAGGGGTGCAGAGGGGCCTGTCTAGTCCACATCTGACCCCACTCCTGTGGGACAGGCACAGAGTAGGCCTGCAATAAACGTTTGTTGGGGGGAATAATGGATGAGTGGATTGGTGGAGGAGGGTAGGCAAATGGTGGATGGGGCTAAGCAATTGGGTACATGGCCAGATAGGAAAGGTGAATGGGTGGGTGGGTGAATAGATGGACAGATGAGAAAATGGATGGATGGATGGATGGATGATGGATGGATGGATGGGTGGATGGGTGGATGGATGGGTGGATGGATGGATGGATGGATGGGTGGATGGGTGGATGGATGGATGGATGGATGGATGGGTGGATGGATGGATGGATGGGTGGGTGGATGGGCAGGTGAGTGGGTGGACAGACAGATGGGAGGATGAATTCAAGGATGAGTAGATGGAAGGTGGGTAGTGGATGAAAGGCGAAGGTGAAGACTCATCGCCCTGTCTGGAAGGGAGCTTTGGTCTGGGAAGGTCTGGAGAGCTCCGCTAGAAGGAAGTTCCGCCCCTGCTCCCCGGCCCAGTGCTCTCCTGTCACTGGCTGGAGAACAGGGAGACTTGGGCGGCCACAGGCTCCTGTATTTTCTGGCTGTTTCTAGAAGGCTGCCCCTGCTGGGAGCAGCCGGGGGTGCTGCGGGGCTCTCCAGGTGAGGAACTAGCCCGCGGGACTTCTGCAGGGTCAGGGAGAGGCCGGTGGTGGCGCTACCTCTGGTGTGACCGGAAGGTCAGGGGCAGCAGACACCCCGTCACATGGTCACACGCTGCTGTCAGCATGGGGACAGTCCTGTGACCCCCCCCCCGTCCTGCCAACCAGCACCAGCCTTCCCCATGCAGCTGACCTAGGTGGTAGCTCATGAGCACCTGCCTTCACACCAGCTGCCGGCCTCCACTCTGGGGTCCCGCGTCCTTGTCCGTCCTGCCTCCACATTGGCTCTCCTCTGTCTGCCCTTCAGCCGTTGCCGCCGCCGCCGCCTCCTCCTCCTCCTCCTCCTCTTCCTCCTCCTCTTCTTCTTCCTCCTCTTCCTCCTCCTCCTCCTCCTCCTCTTCCTCCTCCTCTTCTCCTCTTCCTCCTCCTCCTCTTCTTCCTCCTCCTCTTCCTCCTCCTCTTCCTCCTCCTCTTCCTTCTCCTCCTCTTCCTCCTCTTCTTCTTCCTCCTCCTCCTCCTCCTTGTCCTTCTTCATTTTCAGTGCTGGCACTAAGGCTTGAACTCAACGCCTGGGTGCTGATCTTTAGCTTTTTCACTTAAGGCTGGTGCTCTGCTACTTGAACCACAGCTCCACCACTTCTGGCTTTTGGTAATTAATTGGAAATAAGAATCTGGCAGACTTTCCAGCCTGGGCTGGCTTTGAACCATGATCTTCTAAGGTCTCAGTTTCCTGAGTAGCTGGGATCATGAGTGTAGGCTGCCTGTGCCCACTCTGTTGTCTAAAAACCGTCATCAGTTCTGTTTCCCTGCAGCCTTTCTCCTTCCCTGTAGTTCCTGAGGGTGCCTGCTGTCCCCGCCCCTGGGCATTTGCACATGCCACACTCCCTTGTCTGGACGCCCTTGTCTGCACAGGGCGCCCTCCTGGGTCCTGGGTGAGCGCGTGTGCTCCTGGCAGGTGCTGGCCCAGCACTAACTCATCCCCTGGCCGAGTGCTGGGAGGGCGGCCAGGCGCCGTGGCTGGCGTTTCTTGAGCCAAGTCTGCGAATCCCCACCTTATCTCTAACCGGCACACTCATAATATTTAGACGTTTGGCCTCAAGCTGGGAGCCCAGTGACTCAGAGAACAGCTGCACAGCTCTGAGCACAGAAACCCCCCCCAACCCCCGCCCCCGCGCCCTTCCAGAAAGAGGACCGAGTGCAGCACAGCTTTCCCTGCCGGCCCAGAGAGGAGAAAACACCTGCCTAAAGCCACACAGCGCACAGCTCGAGTGCATCAAATACACACACCGTGTGAAGTCCTTGGGGTGGGGAAGGCCAGCGGACAGCGGGGAAGGGACCCATCCCCTGGGGGTTTCAGTGGTGGCCAAGACTCATAATGGTGTTCTAGGCTGCCAAGGGCTCTCTGTGATCCATTTATTCATTCTTCCTCAGACCCCGGAGAGGTCGCCACAGCTGCTTGGCAGATAAGGAGATTGAAGGCTCAGAGAGGTTAAGACACTTGCTCAGGGCCACACAGCTAGTGCAGTCAGACACATGATGGAGCTCTGAGGTATCAGGTTCAAATCCCTGGCACCTGGAACCGTCACCTCATTTTAGGCTTGTGTTTATCTTTGTTCATGGGCTGCATTTCTTGTAGCCAGAAAAAAAAAAAGGTTGAGACTTGCTTTTTTTTTTTTTTTGGTTGGTTGTGGGGCTTGACTCTGGGCCTGGCCGCTGTCCCTCAGCTCTTCAGCTCAAGGCAAGCGCTCTACCACTTGAGCTACAGCACCACTTCTGGCTTTCTTTCTGGTGGTTTATTGGAGATAGGAGTCTCACGGTCTCTCCTGCCCGGGCTGGCTTTGAACCGTGATCCTCAGATCTCAGCCTCCTGAGTAGCTAGGATTACAGACGTGAGCCACCAGCGCCTGGCGAGACTTGCTTTTTCTAATCCAATTTGCCAATCTGTGTCTTTTGACTATAGAATCGAGACCATTCCGAGCTATTAATGAGAGCTGAGTAACCATCCCGCTGCCGCGCTGCATTCCTTTCCGGTCCTTCTTTGCTTATCTCCTCATGCAGTGAGGTTTATTCTTTCACATATTTTCATGGCCTGTTTATCTTTCTCCTCTCTGTGTGCGAGTCTCTTTTTAGTGTCTTCTGCAGTGCTGTCTTCATGATCAAGGATTATTTCCATTTTTGTTTAAGATGGAAGTTTGCCATCTCTCCTTTAATTATGAAGGACAGCCGTGTTGAGTTGACAGCTGTTTTCCTTCACAGCTTGAGACTCATCCTTCCAAACCCTCCCTACTTGTAAGGTTTCTGTGGAGAAATTCCGCTGTTTTTCTGACAGGTTTTTGACCCAGAGTGCTCTCCCTCTCCCCCCTTCTCTCTCTCTCTCTCTCTCTGTCTCTGTCTCTCTTTCATTCTCTCTCTCTCTGTCTCTTTCTCTCTCTGTCTCTCCTCTGTCTCTCTCTCTTTCATTCTCTCTCTCATTCTCTCTCTCTCTTTCTCTCTCTCTCTCTCTGTCTCTCCTCTGTCTCTGTCTCTCTCTCTTAGCTTTCCATGTTGCTTTCTTCTTCTGTGTACGTAATGTTTCCATGGTATTGTACTGAGGAGGTTCGGTTCTGGTCTCTGGTTGGTGTTCAAAGGCCTCTGGCACTGGATGTCTCCCTTTCCCAAGACTTCGGGAATTTTCCACCAGTATATTGGATATGTTTCCAGCACCTTTGGCTTGCACCCCAGAGCCTATGATTCTTAGGTTTGGTCTTTCAACAGTGTCCCAGGGCTCTTGTGCATTCCGAGTGCACTTCCTTCTGTTTCCGTGATCAACGAATGAATGTGTGTTCTAATACGTTCTGTGTTCATCTTTATCCCGCCTGTGGGCCAGACTTTCAAGTATGTCAGAAACCTCAGACATAGGAGCTGATTGGCCAGCCCAGCTGTGACCCCTTACCTGGGGCTATACAAGGAGGAGCACCCGAAGACGGAGCCCTGGCAGACATGCGGGCCCTGTCACCAGATCACCTGGCAGACATGCGGGCCCTGTCACCAGATCACCCGTCATGATCCTCACTCAGGAAAACTGCTAAAGCAGAGGACCCGTGTCTCCATCTCCAGACTCCAGCTCGGAGCCCAGCCGGGGCACGCCGCCCCTTCCCACTCCCGCTGGAGCGGCCTGCCCCTGCGCCTGCGCTGACGCTTCTGTGCCGAGCTGGCTCTGCATCTCCCCACGCCGGATCCCTGCCCGTGACTTGCACACAGAGCTCTGAACACTGCAGTGCCTTAGCCCTTCCTTACCCACTCTGTAACCTGGACACTGCTATACTGTGTGACAGTAATGCGCGGCCTGACAGTTCATACTAGCAACTAAGATTGGAATGGAAAAACCTGTGCCTGGGCTGGGAAGGTGGCTCAGTGGTAGAGCGCGTGCCTCGCATGCCCAAGGCCCTGGGTTCGATTCCTCAGCACCACATAAACAGAAAAAAGCCAGAAGTGGCGCTGTGGTTCAAGTGGTAGAGCACTAGCCTTGAGCTGAAGAGCTGAGGGACAGCGCCCAGGCCCAGAGTTCAGGCCCCACCACCAGCAAAAAGAAAAAAAAGAAAAAGAACCTGAGCTGCCATGGCTCTGGGCCAGCGAGTGACCTCGATCGGACTTGCCAAGCCAATGCCTCCGACACGTGCTAGCTTGTGGATTTTTTGTCATTCAGTAAATCCCTGCCCCAAACTCCAGTGACTTTTCTTAATTCTAGCAGCCTTTTGTTCAACATCCCCATTTCCAGCCTGTTTTGCAAACACATGACGCCTAAGCCACAGGCCCTGCATTCAGCCTGACATGACTGCAGCCATCTTGAATCAAAACTCCAGGACTGCCCCAGAGTAACCTTGTTGGCTTTTCCTGAATATTTCCCCAACAATCTAAACACCATTCAAGTTCTGCATGGAGCGTTATAGCCAGACCCTGATACCAGGAAGGACCTGACTCTAACATGAGATAAACCAGGAGAATTCGGGCGAGGATGAGGTCATGGTTATCTTGACCAAGTTGCCCCTCACTTCTTTTTTTAAAATTTATTTATTTTTGTCACCTGTGGGGCCTGAACTCTGGGTCTGGGCGCTGTCCCTCAGCTCTTCAGCTCAAGGCGAGCGCTCTACCACTTGAGCCACACTGCACTTCTGGCTTTTTTCTGCTTTATGTGGTGCTCAGGAATCGAACCCAGGTCCTTGTGCATGTGAGGCAAGCACTCTACTACTGAGCCACCTTCCCAGCGCCCTGCCCCTTACTTATGACCCAAATTACAGGCCTTGGTTTTGTCACCTGCAGATTGGATAATGGTTGTATCTCTTTCTTAGGGCTCCTTTGGGGATTTAAATAAGTCATTACAGAAACGTTGCCGGCTCTCTTTTTAGTTAGCAGCTAAGATCAGAGCGAAGATTACAAAATTATTGATAACTGACTTCACCAGAGGGCTGGGGCTGAGCGGGGAAGAAGGGAAGCACGCCCTGTCTCCTCTCCTGACTCAGTTTCTCCATAGTTGTTAGGATGCAGTTGTGGACCAGATCAGGACCCTGGGAGGGAGAGGAGGGTGTGGGGTACAGAGCCCCTGTCCTGAGGGGGCCGGGTCCGCCTTGTCCCCAGGGCCCTGGGAGAGCGGGCAGCCGGGCAGCGGGCAGGCAGATACTTATGTAGCTGCGGGACTTCTGCTGGACAGTGGACATCTGGACATCCGCCACCTCTGGCCCTTGTCGCCGTAGGAATTTCCCTCAGCACCCACAGGACACGTGGGCAGCATGTACAGACAGGGGCTGAGATGCTGGGGGCCTGTGGACCAGTGGAGAGGCCTGGGACTGAGCGTGGCTCTGCGGTCCTGTGCTCCAGCCCTTCCCCCGGCCTGGAGGGTCAGCCTGGGGGCCCTGGCTCCCCGCAGGCCCCGCCCCGCCCTCCAGGCCTCCAGGTCTCAGGACCCTGAGCTTGGACGGCTTCCTGCCGCTTCCGCGTGTGTCTGCAAGATGTCACAAGTAGAGCCCGATGAACTGTTGACCTTCACCCTCCCCCTGGCAAAGCTGCTCACGGACACACGGCTCTCCCTGTCCTCCCCCCCAGCCCCCCCCCCGCCTTCCCTGCCCTCTTCCAGGTCCCTCACAGTTGCAGCTGGGGGTGGGGGGCGTCCTTCCGGCTGGGTGGAACCGAAGACCTGACTCATGTGTTTCAACACATTTCCACACCTGGGCATCTCGGGAGACAGGTGGCACTTCCGCATCTGCAGCCTGAGTGGGGCTCCACCGCTTCCCGCTTCAGAGCACCGCCTTCCCTGCCCGCACCCCAGCCTCACACGGGCCCCAAAGAAGAAGAGCCAGCGATTAAAGCGACGAAAGAGGTTTCCAGAAGCTCCAACAGATGTCCATCCAAACCCCTGGCCAGCTCAGAGCAGTGCTTCTCTGGGACGGGCCAGGGACAGCTCCCCAGATCCACAGCACAGAGCCGGGGGACCCTAACATGGCTCTGCAGAGGGGTCCCTTCTTGGGGTGGTTGTGAACCCAGGCATATCTGGCAGAAGAGCTAGCACCCAGCGCCGATGGCTCACAAGGAGATTCCCTTCCCTCCTCATCCAGCCTTGGAGGGGAGAAAGTTATTTTTCAGCTGGGAGCCGGTGGCTCACGCCTGTCATCCTAGCTACTCAGGAGGCTGAGATCTGGGGATTAGGGTTCGAAGCCAGCCTGGGCAGGAAACTGCGAAACACACACACACACACACAGAAGCACAGGCACACACACACACAGACACACACACACAGGCACACACACACACAGGCACACACACACACATAGGCACACACACAGACACACACAGGCACACACACACACACACACACACACACACACACAGGCACCGAAAGCCTCCAGTCATTGTCCTAACACTGCAGTCACCTGTGTTCGGTTCATTCTTATAGACAGGTGACCCCACGGAGACACCCCACCCCAAACACTGTGGGAACCAAACTGTCCCACACACTGAAGAGGCCTGAGGTGATAACCAGATGACACCCTGACCAAGGCTGCTTAATTACCCACAGTTCTTGTCTCCTGCCCCAGTTTTTCCTCTAAATCTAAAGCTGGGCCTAAGGGGTGTGGCCCACATGGTAGAGCACCTGCTTTTGGAGTACAAGGCCCTGAGATCAAACCCGAGTATTCCCAAAAAGATAACCTGAAGTCCAAAGCTCATGCCAGCCCCTAGAAGATGAACTCTTTTACTTCTTGAATCGTTTCCTCCCTTCAACTGTTTTTGTTTTGTTTTTTGTTTGTCAGTTGTGGGGCTTGAACTCTGGACTGGATGCTGCTGTCTCTCAGCTCTTCAGCTCAAGGTGAGTGCTCCACCACTTGAGCCACAGCACCACTTCCAGTTTTCTGGTGGTTTACTGGAGTTGAGTCTCACAGACTTTCCTTCCCAGGTTGGCTTTGAACCACGATCCTCAGAGCTCAGCCTAGTTGCTAGTTGCTAGGATTATAGGCATGAGCCACAGCGCCCAGCTTCATCTGCTCTTTCATGGATGTGCTGGGTCGGTGGGTGACCTGGCCTGAGCCTGGCCTTTGGGCCCCGGAGCTGGGTGACACTTAATTACAACGCAAGGGTTCTACCTGGGCGTGAGGACGGGTCTCAGGGGTTCTGAGAAAGGATTCTTCCACTCCGGTGAGGAGCTTGGACAGTTGGGAGATGAGGCCAGAAGTCAGGGAGGGTCAGGGCCTCTCCAGAGCACAGTTGGGAAGATGATGCTGGTGGGGGGGGGTAAGAGTTAAGGGGATGAGGGGGGTGTACAGGGCAGAAGCCAGACTCCCCTACCCCCTCTGGGCTAGCCC
Source organism: Dipodomys ordii (assembly GCF_000151885.1). Taxonomy (NCBI): domain Eukaryota; kingdom Metazoa; phylum Chordata; class Mammalia; order Rodentia; family Heteromyidae; genus Dipodomys; species Dipodomys ordii. Next base: position 6,410,496 of record NW_012267291.1, read on the forward strand.
TAACCCTCGCTGGCTGATATGCATGCCTTCTTGCAACAACTCTCCTCCAGATGTTCCTGGAACTGTAACACAGCTGATCAACCTGAATTGTTGCTTCAGGCAAAAGAAGAATCCGGTCAAGACTTGGAGTGGAGAGAAAGTAGCCTGGGAGTTGATTAGGAAAGAGGATGGCAGGAAGAGGGGATGACGCGGCCCGATGCTCCGGGAAGAGGGCACCTCGCTCTGTCTCAGCAGCCGTTTCCAGAGCAGACGTGGGTCTGAGCTTCAGGAGGATGAATTGGGGTCGGGGTGGGTCTAAAAGCCTCACTCACTGGCAGGTGCAGAGATGGCCAGGTGTCAGGGCCGCGTGGTCTGGTGGGACTGTCACAAGACCATTGACACTGGGTCAAAGGGTCCGGGGCCCCTCTGGATGCCAAGGTGGCCGTGCCAGGGGGGAGGGGGAGCCAAGCTCCCATTGTCCAGCCCACAGGACATGGTTTTGTCCCTGAAGTCCCAGGGGCTCATTGACTTCATTTGACTCTCCAGGGCGTGGATTCGCTGGGCTGTGTGGGTGTTTTTGAACTATTTTGGATGTACCTAATGCTGGACTCAAGTCCAATTAATCCTTAGGTGGGAACAGTACTAAAAAAAAAACAACAACAACAGACCCATCTTGTGACCTTTATGACCTTGGTGGCTGCAAGGCTGGGCACCTGTCCCTTGGGAAGTCTGATTGCAGTTTGTTCTCTCTGAGACCCAGTGAGCTCATCTTTATTATAAGCACCCCTGGCATCTCCCCTCATCCGCGGCTAATGGCTACCCGGGACCAGAAAGCAGAGGTAAGGCCTCGAGGCCGGGCTTCCCTGGGTGCCAGTGGGGAGGAGGCTGGCGGAGCTGCTGCAGCCCGGCTTCCTTGCAGAGCCCTGGCCTTCACCCCACCACCTGCCTCTCCTGGAGGTAGGATGGGCACTCAGCGCAGTTCTAAGTGGCCGCCAGGCCTCCTGCACCCCACTTTCCGCAGCGCCATTGTGATCCAACCCCGCAACCCACACTCCTGCCCGGCCGGGAGCCAGTGGGCGGGGCCAAGGGATGGGCGGGGCCAACGGAGACGAGTGGGCGTGGCCAGAACAGGATAAAGTGAGGGGGCCTGGGATGAGGGAGATGCCTGAGTGGGCGGGGCGGGACGAGCCCAGAGTTGGTGGGCGTGGTCAGAACAGGCCGGGTAGCCCATTGGTGGGCGGGTCCTGGGTGGGCGTGGCGCGGGGTGCGAACTTGAGTAAGACCCCGAGCCGCGCGCCCCGGGCCCCGCGCCGCCCTCGCCCCGCGCGCC
>NW_012267291.1:6412176-6425827 GCF_000151885.1 Dipodomys ordii
CGCCCGCGCCCGGAGCCCGGAGCCCGCCCGAGCCTTTGTTCGAGACGAGGACGCCCCGGTGCAGCCCGCTCGCAGCCGCGAGGACAGCACGGGCTTCCCGAACCTTCCTCCACGGTGCGCGGTGCCCGCATTTCCGCGCAGGCTCCGCCGGCCGCTCCGCACCGACCCCGGCCCGGCGCCCCGGTGGATTAGACCTGCCCTCCCCTCAGATCACTGCCCGGGGCACGAGGGTGGGAGAGTGAGTGTGAGAGTGTGTGAGTGTGAGAGAGTGCATGAGTGTGTGCGTGAGAGTGTGTGTGTGAGAGTGTGAGAGAGTGTGTGTGAGAGTGCATGTGAGAGTGTGAGTGAGTGTGTGTGTTCACATGGGAGTGCCTGAGAGTTCCAGAAATGTGGAGGACTTAAAATTGCCGAACAATATGTTGGTTGAATTTTCAAAACAATAGGCTCACTGTCCTCTTTCAGTCCCCAAACTCAGGTGGACTTAAAACTGTCCCACCATTTGTATTAGAAAGACAGACAGAAGAAGAGAGAGAGGAAGGGAGAAAGGGAAGGGAGGAAGGGAGAAAGGAAGGGAGGAAGGGTGGTGGAAGAGAGATCACTTTCCTCCTGAAGGACTGGATGTTTCTCTAAGCCATGGGCTTCTCTGACACTCCGCAGAGAAGTGTAAATTTTCCGTTCGCTTGCTTGCTTCTCTGTAGATGTTAGGTCTGACATCTGTTCCCATTCCTTCATGATCTGATCCGTTCTGATCTTCTGTAAGAATATCCCACAATTTGAACGTTGCGAATTTCTTCCCTTGGCAGCACGGGGGTTTGAACTCAGGACCCTCTGCTTGCAAGGCAAACATTCCACCACGAGAGCCGCTCCCCCACTCTCCCCTTTTGTTTTTTGAGACAGAGTCAAACTATCTTTGCTCCAGCTCCTGTCTCTGCCTCCTGCCTGGGACCTCAGGCGGGCACCACCATACCCGGCTGAGTTACGTGTTCCTTCTTCTTTTTATTCATGTCCCTCCAATGGATGTTTTTGGTTGTTTCCAGTGCCTTAGAGGTTTTACTCCATGGGCCACCGTCTTCCTTCAGGGCCTGGGGGTTGGGACGTGGGAGTCAGGGAGGCAGCCAGGAAGTTCACAGATTCTGGGAAACATTGCTTTTGGAGTTCCCACCCTCTGGAAATACGGCTCGAGTGACTGCGGCCTGCCTCAGTTTCCCAGTTTTTACAGTGAGGACGAGGGTAATGACAGCGGGCAGGTCAGAAGGAACTGCCCTTGAGCCTTGTTTGGGCTAATTCTTGCTAAAGCCTCCCAGAAAGCCTGCTTTCGTGGGAGTGGGCCTTGGCTTTGCTTTTCATTCCTGTGGAGAGCCAGCAAGGGCCATGGGGCGAGGAATGGAATGGGAGCCCTGGCGGCTGGGGGGACTGCAGTATGGACCCCAGGGATCCCAATTTAGGTCCCAACTTGTCTAGGGGACACCGGGTCACCTCCATTCTACAGAGGAGGAAACAGACTCTGAGAACCAAGCCACTTGCTCAAGGTCAGCCCCCATGAGAAGTCTGGGCTGTAAGCATTTGTAATTCCCGGGAAGAAACGAATCCTCCCTGTTCCTTGACACTGCAGTGGTGATTTGAACCCGGGCATCTTAGACACACGTGGCCACCATGGCTGGGCAGTAGGTGCTTCTGTTTCTAGAAGGGCGGATGCTTGGGCGTTGGGAAGAGGTGGATGACTTCATGCTGTGTGGCTAATGCTCCAGTTAGACTGATTGTAGGCAAGACCCTCCCTCCTGCCTGAATTCCTTTCTCCTGATCACGTCCCGGGGCCATGTTCATCTCCCCTGCCTCACAGCCCAGGCTCCAAGATGAGAAGTGACCTTTCCAAGACCCCCACAGGAAGCAGACTGCACATCGGCCCTGTGCAGTCTAATCCCAGCACTTGAGCAGCCTAGGCCAGCCTGGCCTGTCTCAAACAAAAAACAGAACCTTCTTCGGCCAGCCAGCCTTGAAATCTATGCTGACCCCAGTAAAAAACAAACAAAGACACCCCTCCAGTTCATCAGCAACTGTGCTTTTGCCTCCACCATTAAAAAAAAAAAAAAAAAGAATTTGTCAGGCACCCATGGCTCACGCCTGTCATCCTAGCTACTCAGGAGGCTGAGAGCTGAGGATCATGGTTCAAAGCCCGCTTGGGCAAGAAAGTTCCTGAGAGCCTTGTCTCCAATAAGGTACCCAGAAAAAGCCAGAAGTGTTGTGGCTCTACGTGGTAGAGTGCTAGCCTGGAGCAAAAGAAGCTCAGGGACAGAGCCCAGGCCCAGAGTTCAGGCCCAGGATCAGCTCCTCAGCTCCTCAGAAGTTTGAGATCTGAGGATGATAGTTGGAAGCCAGCCTGTGCCGAGAAATCCACAAGACTCCTCTCCAAAATAGCCAGCAGAAAGCCGGGCTCAGGCGGAGAGATCGCTCCAGCCTGCTAGTACAAAGCCCCCAGTTCAAACCCAGTACTACCACCCCCAATCTGTAAAATTTCAGCTATGAAACTTTCAACGGTGCAGAAAAATGATCATGTAAGAGCTCTCGTGTACCCTTTCCATGATCTCAGAACCACTAACGCTGTTAAGAATGTGATGTTGTTAAAAGATGTGGTATTCGTTCTCTGAATTATTTCAAAACTTTCATTTAAAAACAAGAAAGAAAGAACAGTGACAATCTCAGTCTTATACCCTGCCTGAGGATGAAAAAAGATTCTTAGTGTTACTCAGTTTCCAGTTGAAAGTCAATGTTTTTCTTCTTTCTTTTTAAAAAGCTTTATAAAGTAGTGCAAAGTGGTTACAATTGCATGTCTCGGGCTCTGAGTCTGGTACTTCCTGGTCCGTGACATCTTTCCATTAGTCCCAACTTTTTTTTTGCCAGTCCCAGGGCTTGAACCCAGGGCCTGGGCGCTGTCCCTCAGCTTCTTTTGCTCAAGGCTAGTGCTCTCCCACTTGAGCCACAGCACCACTTCCAGCTTTTTCTGTGTATGTGGTACTGAGGAATCGAACCCAGGGCTCCATGCACTCTGCCGCTGAGCCACACTCCCAGGCCCTTCCCTTTTTTTTGAGCCGGGTCTTACTGTGTAGGCCGGCCTCCACTCTGATCACTCCTGCCTCTACCTCTTCAGTGCTGAGATTACGAGTGTGCACCACCACACCTGCTCCCTCTTAAAAAAAAAGTCTTTGCATTGTTTTATCTTTATATATCTACACTGAGACTGGAAGCCAGGGCCTTGAGCACACGAGGCAGGAGCTCTCGCACTGAGCTGCGCCTGCAGCCCCACACTCAGACCCCCAGAGTCACAGCAGCAGTGGGAGGCCCATTGGGCAGCTGTGCGTGGGCGAGCCGTGTGGGTGGGGAGCGGCAGGAGCCTCTTTTCTGGGCCCAGTGGGGTCGTGATTTGTTCTGTGGGTACCAGCGACTGTCTTCTGGCTTTTCTGGCCTCAGTTTCCCCAAGTGTAGTCTGAAATGAGCGGTGGCAGTGGTCTTCCATGCCAGCCTCTGGCCACACCGAGCGCTGGGCTTGTGTGGTGGGTGCCCGCATGTGGAGGTCACATGGGCGGCGCGCCTGCAGGATGCAGGATGCCCAGGTCTCCTTGCAGCAGCAGCACCTGGAGGAAGCCGGGAATGGGGCTGAGGAAAGTTCTAGATGCCAAGCCCCACCTTTCCCGCTTCTGGTGGGGAGGAGGTAACCTGGCCACACTTTGGTGGGATCTGCTCTCCTGGGCCTCCCCAACCCTGACCCCCCACGGCTGGGTTTTCCTCCCTGGATAAGAAATGATCTCAACTGCACTATTTCAAACAGGAAAACAAAACCCATTGCTGGAGGGGCCTTGTGCGTTTTCCTGCCCGGCGGATGGCGGTGGTCAGGGTCGAGGGATGTGAGTCCGGGGGAGCCTAGGGCAGCTTAAGTAGTTCAGTTTGCCCTAATAGAGCTCAGCAGAAACCAGCCCCCTGCTGGAGCCGGAGAGCCTGTGCTGAGTGGGAGCTGTTGAACAGAGAGGGTGGGCAACACAGCGGAGCAGCACAGCACAGCAGCCAGCAGCCAGAGCTGTTCTGCCCTCTGCTCCCTTAGCCCTCAGAGTGGCTCTGGGGATGGGCCTGCTTGTTGAACACCCACTGTGTATGTATGCAGTCTATTCACACACACACACATCATTTACACACCTGCTATGTAGCCTGCACGGTCCAAGGGTTTGGAGGACTGTCCCTGCAGCACACAGCCAGAGTCCAGGCCCCAGGGGGGCCACCTCCACTTCCTCCCTCCCCCAGGGGGAATGGCCGGGGAGTAGCTTGGGGTTTGAGCTGGTTGGAGCGCGGGATAGGAGGGGGAGGTGGGAGGGTCTGGCCTGCCATTCCTCCCTCCCTCCTGCCTGCCTGCCCGCCCGCCCACCCTCCTCCCTCCATGCCCTGGCCAAAGACAGTGAAAGTGTGGGGGCCAGAGACCGCAGCCCCAAATAGCGCCTCTGGCCGCCGCAGGCTGAGTCAGCCTGGAATGCGAGGCCTCTGGCTGGCTCTCCGTCCCGGCCTGGGGGGGCCCGCCCCGTGGGGGTCCGGCGGCCGGGCGGCTTCCTGCCTTTGTCCCAGCCGCCTTGGCCTGTGTGGGGAGAGCAGCAGCTTGCCAGAAATAACACCTGTGCGGGAGGGAAGGAGGGAGGGGGGGAGCGGCTGCCAGGGCGAAGGGACACCCCCCCCAGCCCCGCTGCCCGGGGCAGGTCCTGCTGTGGACGGCCTCTGAAATCGCTCTGTGCCTCAGTTTCCCCCATCCGCGAAGTCTACCAGAGGTGACCTGGGACCGAGTGGCGATGGCCAGGCTGTGGTCACTCCCCTGTCATAGATCAAGCCACTGAGGCCCAGAGAAGCGGAGCAGCCAGCAAGACACGCACGGCTGGAGGCCGGGAGCTGCGGCTTGGGCCTACGTGCACAGATCCGGCCCCGCCTGTGTGTCCCGCTCTGCCCATGACAGAAAAGCCATCTTACCGGGGCCTGCCAAACAGACAGGGAAAGCTGGGTGCTGGTGGCTCACACCTGTAATCCCAGCTGATCGGGAGGCTGAGATCTGAGGATCATGGTTTGAAACCAGGAAAATCCATGAGATGCTTTTTACTAACGAACCACCAAAAAGCTGACAATGGAGCTGTGGTTCAAGTGGTAGAGCACCAGCCTTGAGCACAAAAGCTCAGGCATGGGTGTCCAGGCCCAGAGTTCAAACCTCAGGACCAGCACGTGTGCGTGTGTGCGTGTGTGTGCATGCATGCATGTGTGTGCATGTACACACACAGGAGGAGACGGGGGGGGGAGGGGAGGGCCTGGCATCCGCAGGAGCACGGTGCTCTGGCTTTGCCCGTCTGTGGCTGTGAGTGGCAGGTCAGAGGCAGGGCACGGGGGTACTTCTCCTACACCCCCTTTGTCCCTGGGTCTGCTCCCTCTTTCCCCAGCCCTGCCCCTAAACCTGGCCGCTCTCTCCTGTCCACCGCTGCCCCACTTTGAGGAGATGCTGGACCACAGAGGGATGAGACCCTGGAGGCAGGAAGCGGGAGGGGAGCCAACGCCCCTGAGCTGCTGGGCCCCATGGAGCCTTTGCTCTGGAAGTGCGGGGACAGAGGCCGGGCCTGCTCCCCTGGGCCTTCAGCCCCTCCCCCCAGCCTTCATGACATCTGAAGATCGTGGCCAGTCTCCCTGCCTACATCTCTCACCGCACACTCTCACTCTTGAAACCATCTCCCGCCCCAGGGCCTTTGCACATGCTGCCCTCTGCCACAGCACTCTTCCCCCACACTTCCAGAGTATCCTCCTCTTGTCCTCCAGGACTCTGCTCACCTGGCCTCTCCTCGGGGAGGATCCGAATACTTTCATCGACTCCTCACGAAATGAAACTCTGACCCACGCACTGGCCATCAGTCTCCCTGCTCCGTCTCCTCCGCTCAGCCTGGCCACCTGGAATCCCCTTCCTGTCCGTGGCTCTCCCACCGTGGACACTCCCCGTGGATGGACTTGTGCTGCGTGCCCTTGCGTCCCTGGCTCTTCTCAGTTTCCGTCTTGAGGATGGGTCACGTCATTCCTTTTCCTGGCTGAGTAATGTTCCTCGGCCTGGATGCGCCACATTCGCTCTAACTCGCCGTCAGAGTCGGTTTGTCTCTGAGTGGGTTGTTCCCACTCCACGTCCAGGGGTGTAGGAGATTTTTGCATGAACAGATGTTTTCAGTTCTTGGGGGCACATTGCCAAGTCACGCAGGAACTGCCTTTAACCCTTTGAGGGACTGGCACACTGGTTTTGGAGCCCCCCGTGACGTTTCGCGGGGCGCCCCTTCCCCTCCCCAGCACAGGGAGGCGGTGCTGCGGTCTTCCCGCTCGCCGGACGCCTCGCTCGTCTCTGGAGAGCTGCCTGGGGATCCTCTGTCCACTTTTCTGGTTTACTTGCAATACCAGGGGTGGGCCAGGGCTTCTGCCTGCTGGGCCGTGCGCTCCGCCTCGTCCTTCATTTCAATCTTATTTTTGTGCCAGTCTGGGGCCTGCACGCTGGGCCTGGGCGCTGTCCCTCAGCTCTTCAGCTCAAGGCGAGTGCTCTACCACTTGAGCTACAGCGACGCTTCCACTCTACCACTGAGCCACCTTCCCAGCCCACTTCTGTTTTTGTGTTTAACTGCTTAACTGGAGAGAAGAGTCTCTCGGACTTGCCTGCCCGGGCTGGCTTTGAACCATGAGCCGAGTAGCTGGGATGGCAGGTGTGAGCCGCCCGCGCCCGTCCTTCATCTTAAAACGAAGGGCGTTGTCTGCCTGTTGGGAAGTCTTCGTTACCTGTGCCATCTCACTGGTTTCCTGGTAGTGTGTGAGCCAGCCTCTGCTTGCTCTGCCTGTGCCCGATCTGTGCCCGTCCCGTGCCCTCACCCTGTCCCCTGCTGCCGGGAGACCACCTTGCTCACCACCCGCCCCACACAGGGTTTTCTCATGCCAGGGAGCGTGGCAGGGTCCCAGCCTGGCTTTGGGGACCCTGAGGCGTCTCCTCTGAGCACCAGCCCCACCCCACCCCAACATGAGGCGGTTGCGGGGCCCTGCCGGTGGCGTCCTTGGTCTCTTCTGGTCCTTGGGGTGAGGGGTGGACGTGGGGCTGGGCGAGGCAGACCCAGGGTCAGGCGTGGAGAGCCCCTGCCGTGGGAGGAAGGGGGACAGCCGGTCGGCGGCCAGGGGGGCGTCCCTTCCTTCCCAGAGCCCGCACAGACTGAGTCTCCTTGGCACATTTTATTTTGTTTTGTTTTGTCGGTCGTGGGGCCTGAACTCTGGGCCTGGGTGCTGTCCCTGCGCTCTTCAGCTCAAGCAAGCGCTCTACCACTTGAGCCACAGCACCACTTTCAGTTTTCTGGTAGTTTGTTGGAGATAAGAGTCTCATGGACTTTTCCTGCCCGGGCTGGCTTTGAACCGTGATCCTCAGATCTCAGCCTGCTGAGTAGCTAGGATTACAGGCGTGAGCCGCCTGCGCCCGGCTCTCCCTGGCACCTTTGAGCCCCGTGAGGAGAAAGCCCATGCCCTGCCCTGTCCGTGGACGGCGAGGCTGCGTGTGGTGGGGTGGGGCGGGCTCCGGGGCCAGCACAGCTGTCCTCACAGAGGCCCCCTGTCGGGAGGTGGCCGCACCCATCCGGGCCACCAGCCCCGTGCTGGCGCGCTGGGCACCAGCTCTCCTTTCCCCTGCTCCCCTCTGCTCCCCGCCTCCTCACTGCTCTGTGAACGCGCACGGGCCGACCTCAGGGCCTTTGCACTTGTGTCCCCTCTCCTGGAAAGCTCTCCATTTCCACGTGCCGCCCTCCCTCCCTCTCTGCTCAGGATCTCCTCTCTGCAGTGTGCCCTGACCGCCCCCCAGACCTGTGCTGCACCCCTCCTTTGCTTTTACAAGTGGTGCTAAGTGTGGTGGCTTTTCCAGGCGTCCCGGTGAGCCTCCCCTGGACCTGGGCAGCATCCCCTGGCTGGGCCACGCCCTGGAGTTTGGAAAAGATGCCGCCAGCTTCCTGAGCAGGATGAAGGAGAGGCATGGAGACATCTTCACTGTGAGTCCTGCCCCAGGGGGAGAGGAAGAGCGGAGGGGAGCCCCATCCCCCACAGCTCCCCGACTGCCACCTGCCACCCGTCCTGGGCAGTCTAGCCTTACAGTGCCCATGGACCTCCTCCATGGAGCTGTGAGGTCCTTCAGTGTCCGTCCATCCGTCATCCATCCATCTTCCTATCCATCTACCCACTCACCCACCATCCATCCATCCATCTACACATCTTCCTATCCATCCATCTACTCACCCACCATCCATCCATCCATCCATCCATCATCCATCCATCCATCCATTATCCATCCACCCATCCATCACCCATCCACTCACCCACCATCCATCCATCCATTCATCTATCCTTCATCCATCCATCCATCCATCTATACATCTTCCTATCCATCCATCTACTCACCCACCATCAATCCATCCATCCAGGGCTGGGATGGTGGCTCAGTGGTAGAGTGCTTGCCTTGCAAGCCTAAGGCCCTGGGTTCGATTCCTCAGCACCACATAAGCAAAAAAAGCCGGAAGTGGCCCTGAGTGCTAGCCTTGAGGAACAGCACCCAGGCCCAGAGTTCAGGCTCCACAACCGGACCCCCCCCCAAAAAAAAGAATCCATCCATCCATCCATCACCCATCCTCTCATCCACCCACCCTCCATCCATCCATCCTTCATCCTTCCATCCATCAATCTATACATCTTCTTATCCATCCTTTCACCCACCATCCATCCATCCACCCATCATTTATTCATCCATCCATTGATCTATCTGCCCATCAATCCATCCATCCGTCATCCAGTCACTCACCCACCCACCGTCCATCCATCCACCCACCCATCACCCATCCACTCACCCACCATCCATCCATCCACTGATCCATTATACCTCCATGATATACATGACACCCACCTGCGGCCATAGGCAGACTCTTGTTCTTGGGGCTGCTGGAGACGTGGCAGCCACCAGCAGAGCGATGGTCTGTGTTTGGGAGTGGGTGCTAAAGATTGCAGCCTTTGACTTGAAAAGACGCTGAAATCCAGCAGCCCTGGCTCTGCGGCCTCCTGTGGGGAGACCTGGTCCCACCGCGCCCCTTCTCCAGGCCTCACTCCAGCCCCTCCTGCCTCGTGAGAGGCCTGGCACTGTGCCCGCTGCCTGGTGCGTCCCGGCACTCGGTGTGTGACCGCTGGCCGCTGCGGCTGTTCATGGCGGCTGCTCCCGCAGGTTCTGGTGGGGGGCAGGTACGTCACCGTGCTCCTGGACCCGCACTCCTACGACGCCGTGGTGTGGGAGCCGCGCACCAGGCTGGACTTCCACGCCTACGCCGTCTTCCTCATGGAGAGGATTTTCGATGTGCAGCTTCCGCATTATAACCCCAGTGACGAGAAGGCCAGGATGAAACCGTGAGTGGCTGGGGAGGGGAGCACGGGGGGGGGGGCGGGGGGCAGGAGGCACCTCCTTCTTTCTGTGGGGAGTCGGGCCCTGGTCAGTCCTGGGACTTGAACTCAGGGCCTGCGTGCTGTTCCTGAGCCTCTTTGTGCTTAAGGCAAGCGTTCTACCACTTGAGCCACAGCACCACTTCCAGTTTTCTGGTGGTTCATTGGAGATAAGAGTCTCATGGATCTTCTTGCCTGGCCTGGCTTTGAACCGTGATCCTCAGATCTTAGCCTCCTGAGTTGCTAGGATGTCAGGCGTGAGCCACTGGTGCCCGCTGAGAAGCAACTTTCAATCCTGTGAAATGACGTCTTTCTGCTTAGCTTGATGGCTGACTCCCGAGGCCCCGTGGAGGATGTAGGTTCAAGACCTCCTACGTAACCTGGTCTTCACCTCGGCCCTGTGCCCCGCGGGAAGCTGAGCTCTGGGCCGCTGACGGTTTGGGGAGGGAGGCATTTGTGGTTTTGCTGAAGGGCTGACCACTCCTCTTCGTGGCTGACCTCAGGACGCTCCTCCACCGAGACCTGCAGGCGCTCACGGAAGCCATGTACACCAACCTCCGCACGGTCCTGCTGGGCGGCCCTGGGGAGGCAGACGGCTGGCGCGAGACCGGCCTGCTGGAGCTCTCCTACGGCTGCCTGCTCAGGTGAGCCCGGGGCCGTCCCCAGGTGGGCTGGGCCTCTGCACCTGTGCCACCCTGGGCAGGGCCAGGGGAGCCTGAAGGCTCCGAGGTGGGGCACAGCTGGAGATGCCGCGTGCCACGTCCGCCAGGGCTACGTGTGGCCCCGTCGCGGGTCCCCACACCCAGCCAAACTGAAAGGCAGCCGCCCACTGGAAAAGGGCTCTGTGGGTCACCCAGAGAGAGAGGAGGGGCTGAGGGCTCCAGAGCACCTTGTCCTGCGATCACATCCCCTGCCCCCCCTGCTCTCTTTGGGGCCCCAGGGATTCTGGGGAAACAAGGCTGGCCGCGAACCCTGGTCTGAGGGTGATGATCTGCAGCGGGGCTGGCATGTGTGCTTTCAGCCACACAATCGGGGTGGAGCGCCCTGAGAGCCCAGCTTCAAAGCAGAGACCTGCCTAAGGGTGGTGTGCCCACCAGGCTGAGGAACAGGAAGGGCAAAGGCCCTGGGATAGGAAAAGGCTGGGGGGGGGCGTGGCTGAGGCGTCCTGCGGGGGGCGGGGCAGGGTGGAGCTGAGGTTGGAGAATGCAGAGTCTCACCCGGCCTCAAAGCTGTGGAGGCTTTGGAGCTTACTCTTTGAGATGGGGTGACCTGGGGGTCACCCTTGCCGGCCTGGAAGGCCCTCTGGGCTGTGGTGGGCTGTGGTGTCCAGATCCCGGGGAGGGTGGAACTGTGGGTAGCTTGTGACCCCACGTCGGGGCCTGCTGGGAGGCTGCTGGGGTGGAGGCTGGTCGGAGCCTGGCGAGGCCGTGAGGGAGGAGCCGTGGGGACGCCCTTCAGTGGCTGGGGGGAGCAGCAGTGCACACTGGTGCCCCCTCCCCCAGACCCGACTAACATGTCTAGGCGTGGAGGGCGGCCAACGTGGGGTGTGGGTGAGCAGGACTCGTGTCCGCAGCAGCTCTGCGAGGTGCTGCCACCGGAACCTTCCAACCTCACTCAGGTACCCCCTGCCCCGGTCCTGCCTGCCACCCGCCACCTTCCACCCCAGGCCAGCCGCGCTCACACCGGGAGTCTTCAGCGCCTGTTCCCTTGCCCAGGAATGCCGCTCCCACTGGCCAGGGGCTCCTGCCTGTCTTGTCCAGTCTCTGTGGCTGCCACCAGCACCGGGTCCTCCAGATCTGTCCACCCTGAGGCTTTCCCCTGGCCTGCTCCATCCAGCGCTGTGGCACCTGGTGCCGCCTAGGGGCCATATGTGGTATTGACCTGGCGTCAGCATCCACTGACAACCACACTGAGGTTTTGTGTGTGCGTGCGTGTGTGTGCATGCACGCGCACACACACATAGGTCCTTGAGCGTCAGACCTGGACGCTGTCCCTGAGCTTTTTTTGCTCAATTCCAGCCCTCTACCTCTGAGCTACAGCTCCATTTCTGCTTTTATTGGCGAGCCACCAATGCCCGACTCTGCTGAGTGAATTTTTGGCATTATTTTTTTAAGTAGACATATAGGGAAACAGTGTAGAGTCACAGAGCTCAGGGCCTCAGGAAGCCCCTAGTAACCCATCTGAAAGGGGGCAGACACGGCGCAGCTCCTGCCGGGGTGGCTTGCGGGGCTGGGGCCAGGTGTCAGCTTCCTGTCTGTACACACATCTACCCGACTATCTACTGGTTCATGTGTGCATCCACCCGCACACCCGTCCAACATTTATTGCAGGCCTACTCTGTGCCTGTCCCACAGGGGTGGGGTCAGATGTGGACTAGACAGGCCCCTCTGCACCCTCCTCCCTCCCTCCTGCTTTCTGCACCCCAGCTGGAAGAGCCTCTCCCGGGGGTCCCCTGCCTGGGTCTGTGGGTGGGGCTGGGCTGGGGAGCTTGAGTGACTTCTCCCGCAGGCCCCGCCCTCCCGGTGGATTAGGGGGCTGGCTACGGCTCCCGGTCCTGGGAGAGGCCCCGCACCTGGGGCCAGGGCGGGCGCTGTGGCTCCAGGCACCGATGTGCCCCACCCCTCCTCCTCTCCTCTCTCTCCCTGGCACCCCAGCCAGTCAGCCGAGGGCAGAGGACTCTTGTCTGCCCCGAGTGGACCAGGGTCTCCCCTGTAGCGGATGGTCCCGCAGGCCGGTCAGCCGGAGGTCACAGCATGATCACCCGGATCATGTCACACTGCACACACTGACCCACGTGCCCTGACCCCGCATCCCCAGGGACCTGGAGACCCAAGGTCATCCTCAGCCAGGCCTTTCCAACACAGCCCAGCAGACGCCACCCAGGAAGGCCTGGGTGGAGCCATGTGACAGACGTGGAAACTGAGGCAGAGCGGAAGTCCCTTGTACAAGGGTGCACAGCGGGTGCGCAGTGGTCAGGCTGGCCCAGACCCCATGTCACCACTGTGGGGCCGGGACGGGTTCTTGTCACGTTCATTTACAGCCGTCCCTGGCATGCGGCAGCAGCTGCCCCTCGGGTGACGGGCAGTCCTTGGAGGGTCACCGTGTCCCCAGCGGGGCCCTGACTTGCCGCTGTCCCCCAGGGCCGGCTACCTGACTCTGTATGGAGTGGAGGCCATGCCACAGACGGCGCGCAGCCAGGCCCAGGACCGCGCCCACTCGGCCGACGTCTTCCAGGCGTTCCGCCAGCTCGACCTGCTGCTCCCCAAGCTGGCCCGCGGCTCCCTGTCTGTGGGTAAGCTCCACACGCGCGATTCCCTCTGAGCCAGGGGTGCTCTGTATTTCCACATTCGCTGGGCTGGCACAGAGATACTCCTGACATTGAGAAAGAACTCAGCAGCCCGCCTCCTCTTCCTCCTGCCACAGTAACGTCACCCAGAACTCGTAGCTGAGCACACTTACATAAACACAGGCGCCGAGTCTGTCCCAGGATGTGGGACGCGACTATACCTGCTCTTTGCTACCTTGATTTCTCTGACCTAAGACCAGCTGTGGATCCTTCCTGTCAGCACATCTTTTAGAGGCTTGAGCCTGAACGGTTACACAAGAGAAATCAATTACTGATGTGAGGGTGGGGAGACAAAAGAAATCAATTGCGGATGACAGGCAGGTGGAGAAGTAGAGCTACTCCCTCTTTGCAGGTGAACCAGGAGTTCTTACTCATCCAGCAACATGAATAATGTGAATTAATGTAGAAATGCTGTGTCTAGCCCTGGCGTGGCTGGGCCAAATCTAGCCAGCCATCTCCCTCTGGTAGATATTTATGTTGCTTTTGTTTTCTCTAATAAGGCAATCCATTGAGCTAATCTTTTCTACTGTGCTTTTATTTCTTGTTACTTTATTTTTTAATGGTCAGTCATGAGGCTTGAACTCTGGGCCTGGGCACTGTCCCTCAGCTCTTCAGCTCAAGGCTAGCGCTCTACCACTTGAGCCACAGTACCACTTCCCCTGTGCTTTTTTTTTTCTCTCTGAGTTTCCTAGAAGTAGGTTTGCCAAGTCAAAGATTTTTTTTTTTTTTTTTGGTTGGCCGTGGGGCTTGAACTCTGGGCCTGGGCGCTGTCCCTCAGCTCTTCAGCTCAAGGCGAGCGCTCTACCACTTGAGCCACAG
>NW_012267291.1:6425902-6445225 GCF_000151885.1 Dipodomys ordii
TCTATTTATGTGGTGCTGAGGAATCGAACCCAGGGCCTCATGCATGCAAGGCAAGCGCTCTACCACTGAGCCACCTTCCCAGCCCCAGGAAAGTTTTCTAATGTATAAGTATGGAACCAAGGGTCTTATGTGCTATGTGTGCTAGGCAAACATTTAACTACTGAGCTACGTCCCGAGGTGTGTGTGTGTGTGTGTGTGTGTGTGTGTGTGTGTGTGTGTACTGATCCTGGGGCTTGAACTCAGGGCCTAGATGTTGACCCTGAGCATTCCATCAAGGATGGCGCTCTACCACTTGACCCAAACCTCCACTTCTGGCTTTTTGCTGGTTCATGGAATTAAGATTCTCACACTTTCCTGGCCAGGCCGGCTTCCACCATGATCTTCAGAGCCCAGCCTTGTGAGTAGCTGGTATTTAAAGTCTGAGCCCCATGCTCGGCAGCCTTTGTGTTTAGATTTTGTGTAGCTCAGGCTGGTTTGAAGCCTATGACCATCTTTCCTCCACGTCTTGAGTGCCAAGATTTGCCGCGGACCGGGTTCTGTCGGGACGATGGAGGACACCTAGGGGAGGAACTGGAATAGGTGGGGAGATGGCAAACAGACAACTCACACACATTAGGAATGGGTGCTGAGTGCTGAGTGCGATTCAATGCAGAGGATAACAAACTTTTAGAGCAAAAAGTCTCCATAAGAAAGGGCAAAAGGTTACACAATCTTGCTACAGGGCTTCATTCTTGGATGGTCACCAGCTGGTCGCCTGAAAGGCACTTGTTTCCGGCTTATCTCTAAGAAATATAATGGGTTTCGACGTTTGTCACCATCTAACCATTACCTTATTTCTATAGAGGCCTTAATTGTCCCATAAGATCTTTCCTGTTCCGGAAGTGGCGCTGTAGCTCAAGTGGTAGAGCGCTTGCCTTGAGCTGAAGAGCTGAGGGACAGCGCCCAGGCCCAGAGTTCAAGCCCTACGACCAACAAAAAAAAAAGATCTTTCCTGTTCCTTCTTTAATAGTAAGGCAAGGAGGCCTAGATCTAGCAAGTCTCTTAGTAAATGAAAGAGAGTAACAGGAAGTTCTTTCTCCTAAGTAGTTCTCCCAGCAATTGCCATACATTCCTTCTGTTCTAGCCGCCCTACAGCTTCTTGTCAGTCTCTTATAAACAATTCCTTCTGTTGAAGTGACTTCGTGAAACCCCCAATACTTTTATATTTACTTATGACTTGTCTACTAGCCTCCATAAGAGGGGTTTCGGGGTAGCACTTAACTCTGGTGAGTTAGTCATATTTTAAGACACTCATCAGATATTGGAGTCGTCAACACTCTTAAGGAAGAGCTTTGAATAAGGAAACGTTGACAATGAGTAAGTAGGATGAACAGCAGAAACAGTAAAAGATGAATAGGCACTCTTATACAGTGAGGAAAAGAAAGGCAGAAACACATCTTTCCCAGGGGTTTGCCAGCCTTTTTCCAGGAGTAGGCCTCTTAGAAGCCCTATTCTCCGAGGTAGACTTCAGTGAAGTCCCAAAACTCAGAGATAGGTTTCTGTAAAGCCCCATTCTCTGAGGTAGACTTCGGTGAAGTCCCAAAACTCAGAGATAGGTCTCTGAAGCCCCTATCATGGTCTGATAGATGGTTTCCCATGCTAAGCAGACTCCACTGGAGTAGGCGTGGCAAAGATTACAGGGGTACACCACTGTACCAGACATCAAAACTTTTGTTTTAGCCCCTGTCACCTCATTTCCAAAGTCACAGAGCTGTTCATATGCTCACCTCTAGTGAAGGGGTCCCCCCCCAGCCCCCCCCCCGCCCAGCAAATGTTCTTTGTGATCTGGCAGGCTGCATCTGGTCACTCCACCTGCCCTCATTAGCAACCCTTCAGCCTTCATCAGTTCTACGGGCAGAACAGGGCATCTGGCTTTCTGTCCACCTGTCAACCACTGTGATAAAATGCATTTTGCCTCTCTTCTCTGTGAACCGTCTCTGTCTCTTGTCCTTCTAGAGACAATTCACTACCCGATAGAATCCTGCCACCGTCGTTGGCAGGCCGGCATGGCAGACTGGCTTTGCAGAGAGGGAAACTGAGGCCCAGAGCCGATGTCCCTTCGCAGAGGCCTCACCAGCAGCATGGGAATGTTGCTTGCTTGTAAAAGTCCTGTGCGTTGCGCATTTTCAACACCCCCGTGCCAGCTGTATCCTCAGGAGAGGTTAGGCTTCTCCACTGCCTTCCTCCAGTGTCTGGGCAGATGCAAAGAGCCCCTCCATTATCCCAGAGCCAGGTCTAGGGAGGCTGCACTTCCCAGTGCGGACAGCAGGTGGCAGTGTCAGAGGACAGTTTCCCTCCGTTGGAAGCAGAGATGGGAGCAAAGCAGCTCCCAGACCCTGTGGGCGTGGGCAGCTGAAAAGCCAAGTGGGCACACCCTACCAAAGAACTGGGGACACACTGCGTGCTTGAGCTCCAGCTCCAAGCAGAAACGCTTGGCCCTCGGCGCAGAGGCTCAACTAGAAGCTCCGTAAACACCCACAGTGGGGACTAATCAATAAATCCTGCGTCCTCGAAAAGCAGACTGCGGCTGTGAAGCGTCCCATGGGGGTCGGGGGTGCTGTGAGGGCAGCGTCCGGTGTGCACCAGAGCCCAAACCCATGAGACGCAGGTGTGTCTACACCTGCCTTCCAGAAGCTGAGAAGGGTGGGGACAACCATGGCACTTGAACTTACTTTTAGGAAAGAATCAGCGTCCGAGGATGTACTCTAATACATTTTATAGACAAAATTTAAGACTTTAAAGTCTTAGAATCTGCAATGGGGGTGTCTCTGCCCTGTGTTCATGGATCTCCAGGACCCAAACCTCCAGGGTTTGCAAAGACAACTTGGTGTGTGTGTGTGTGTGTGTGCATGAGTGCTGGTACTGGGACTTGCACCTCTACAGAGCGACACCCCGAAGAGCCGTGGCCTCACTGGAGGCCGGGGTGGGCTGCCCCGCTGGGTGGGGGTGCACATGTGACCCCCACTCCTGTGCTCTGACCCCACAGGGGATAAGGACCAAGCACGCAGCGCCAAAGGCCGCCTGTGGAAGCTGCTGTCCCCGGCCCGGCTGGCCCTCCGCGCCCACAGGAGCAGCTGGCTGGAGAGCTACCTCGGGCACCTGGAGGAGATGGGGGTATCGGAGGAGATGCAGGCGCGGACGCTGGTGCTGCAGCTCTGGGCCACGCAGGTGGGCACGGGCGTGGGGGTGCATGCAGGTGTGTGACACACACGTGAGCACGCGTGGCAGTGGCATTCATGGGCATGGGGTTAGGTAGACCCATGAGCTTGTGTGTATGTGTCTGAGCTGTGCTGTGTGGGCGTGGCCTGTGCACACGGCCCCACCGGCCCTGCCCCCATCTGTGCACACAGCCCCGTTAGCCAGGCCTTTTCCTATTTGCAGTGTCCAACCCAATCAGGAGCAGGTCAGCCATTCAACTGGTATTCAAATGGATAGCCAATTTTTTTTTTTGGAGGGGGGGTTCAGTCATGGGGTCTGAACTCTGGGCCTGGACGCTGTCCCTCAGCTCTTCAGCTCAAGGCTAGCACTCTACCACTTGAGCCACAGTGCCACTTCCAGCTTTTATCTTTTTGCTTACGTGGTGCTGAGGAATCAAACCCAGGGCCTCAGGCATGCAAGGCAAGTGCTCTACCACTGAGCCACCTTCCCAGCCCCTGGATAGCCAATTTTTATAAATAGTTTTTGTTTTTCTTTTGTCACTTCTGGGGCTTGAACCCAGGGCCTGGGCACTGTCCCTGAGCTGTTTTTGCTCAAGGCTAGCACTCTGCCACTTTGAGCCACAGTGCCACTTCCAGCTTTTTCTGTGTATGTGGTACCGAGGAATCAAACCCAGGGCTTCATGAATGCTAGGCAAGCACTCTATCACTAAGCCACATACCCAGCCCTTTTGTTGTTGTTGTTGGTTGTGGGGCTTGAACTCAGGGCCTGTACACTGTCCTTGAGTCTCTGTGCCCAAAGCTAGTGCTCTACCACTTGAGCCACAACACCACTTTTGGGTTTTGGGTGGTTAATTGGAGGATAAGAGTGTTACAGGGGCTTTTCTGCCTGGGCTGACTTCGAACTGCCATCCTCAGATCTCAGCCTCGTGAGTAGCTAGGGTTACAGGCACAGACACAGTTTAATGAACTCCTGTATACACCTTATCTTGGTTCTCCAATTCTTTCTTTTTCTCCTCTTGGGGGGTGTGTGTGCATGTGCGTGTGCTGGTTTTAGGGCTTGAACTCAGGACCTCACGCTCTCTGTTTGTGAGTGTGGGCAGGTGTATTCATCCCCAGCCAATACAACCAAGAGGCAACAAGGTGGGGGAAGCGCCAATGAGCGCCCCCTGGAGGCCAGCCACGCCAGGGCAAAGGCAGAACTGGTCAGTGTGTCTGCAGCAGGAGGGAATAAGGTTAGATGAAAACAACCTCCTGGGTAAACTGAGGCAAGGCCCCACAAGAGAAATCTGGCATCCCTTCTGCCTGCATGATGACATGCATCTGCGTGGTGGGTGGTTGCTCGGCTGTGTCTGACCCTCCCCTGCCGTGCTGCAGTGGTTTCCACTGGTATGTCCCGGAAGCCCCCGTGGCCACTCAGGAGTGGGCTCTGCTGTACCCCTGCTGTGGTATAGTGGGGCCTGAGGCTCCAAGGGGGAGGTTGCCTGGCCAGATTTACAGAAGTTCTTGCTGGGATTTGAACCCGACTCTGTCTGCTTTCAGCCTGGGTTTTTTCCAGCTTATCTAAGGCTGTCTGCGAGTCCCAGGTCCCAAAAGGACACAGATATGTGTTTAGCAAGTGTCAGCCCTGCCACTGGGCAGACACCTGGGAACATTTTCTTCTCCTTCTTAGTAAAACTTCTGATAATGGAACTCACTTGGTAGACTTACTAGACAAGAAAATTCAACCCCTAAAATTCACAGGAGATAAAGCAAGACAGATCAGTGGCTTATGCCCAGAACCTGAGATCTGGAGGATTGCAGTTTGCAGCCAGCCTGGGAAGAGACATCCTTGAGATTCTATCTCCACAAACATCATCGAAAAGCTGGGGTGGGGCTGGGAAGGTGGCTCAGTGGTAGAGCTCTTGCCTTGCATGCCTGAGGCCCTGGGTTTGATTCCTCAGCACCACATAAGCAAAAAGGAAAAAGCCGGAAGTGGCACTGTGGCTCTAGTGGTAGAGCGCTAGCCTTGAGCTGAAGAGCTGAGGGACAGCGCCCAGGCCCAGAGTTCAGGCCCCACGACCGGACCCTCCCCCAAAAAAAAACAAAAACAAAAAGCTGGGGTGGTGACTTTATTCAAGTGGTAGAGCACTGGCTGACAGGCAGGACAGATGCCAGGCCCTGAGTTCAAACCCCAGTACCAACCAACCCACAAATAGAAGCAAAACAAAAATGAATCACCTTACTGCCGCCAGTTCTCTGGTGCCTTTCTGTCTTCACAGCCTTTTCTATGTTTTTCTTCTGTAGTTTAAAATCATGCACCATTTCTATTTGGCTTGATATTGTATTGTGAGCATTTGTCATGTCACTGCTGGTCACTAAGAAAACCATTGTGCGTGTGTGTGTGTGTGTGCGCGCGCGTGTGTATGTGTGTGTGCGTGTGTGAGGCAGTACTGGGCCTTGAACTCTCATGCTCTCACTTGTCTTTTTTCAAAAAGCCATTCTAAGTCTTTCTCCCTGAACAAGTGGGGCTGGTCTCCTGCCTCCCTGGGTCCTGGCCACAGCCCTGTAGTCCTCATGCATTCCCGAGGATTCTATGGATACAGACAGAGCTTGTGTTACAGTTACAGTGCACTGTGATTAACTTCCTGGCATGCGCGCAATTATGTCTGTAAGGAAATTACTGGGTAAATACGGCATTTAATGAAGATTTAATATTCCATTATTATAATTGAATGGGTAGTCACTTAGGATAGACAGAAACCTTCCCCTGAACTGACACTGACCCTCATCTGGGTGTGCAGGTGTGCTGAGGGTAAAATATTTACTACCAGCATGTCTAAGCTGGGTGCCAGTGTTCATGCCTATAATTCTAGCTACTCAGGAGATAAAGATTGAGGATCACAGTTCAAAGCCAGCCCAGGCAGGAATGAGTATGAGACTCATCTCCAATTAGTCACCAAAAAGCCAGCAGGAGAGCTGTGGCTCAAGTGATGGAGTACCAGCCTTGAGCAAAACAGTCTCAGAGACCAGTGCCCAGGTCCTGAGTTCAAGCCCCAGCACGCACACACATACACACAAATATAAGCATGTCCAGCCAAGTCTGAAGCCCAGGAGCAAGACATTCCATGATTGTCCTAATTATGTGTCTGTTGAGACGTGTGAGATCCACTGTTACTGGTAGCGTCTGTGTCTTCCTCCAGTCGCCCCTGGAGTGACTGGTAGTCTTGTGAAGTGAGGCCCAGGAGGAAGTGTGGGGTATGACACCGCACTGAGATAGTGTATGGGTTAGCTACTGTTGCGTACCAAGCATCTATGAAACCCGGTGGGTTTGGCTCACAGGGCTGTGGGTGTGGCTGGTCTACCTGTGGTCCAGCTGGGCAAACTCCGCTCAACCCCTGGCATCTCTCCTCCCCGTCCTGGCCCCGTGGGTTTGCTGGGTGAGGCCTGCTGCTTGTTGCACTGCTGCTCTGTTCTTTGCACCTGACTCTGGGCTACCATGCGTCTGTGGCTCTGTGGCTGGGCGCCCCCCTGGCCTCCTCTGGAGCTACTGTCACGTGGTAGGGGCCAGGGGCCAGGACGAGGGACAGCGTCCCCAGACTTAGCTGTAGTCCTATTCAGCAAGCTCACTTTGCTGTCTCCACCAAAGTGCCAGGCAGATTTTGCCGTGGCCTGAGGCTGAGACAATGCTGGTCCCGCCTGGCCGCCTGCCCTGGGCCTTGGAGGGTGGGGACCTCATCAGACCAGCCCGCTGGGCCCTCCGGGCGGTATGACGGGAGCTCCTTCTCTGTGCAGGGGAACATGGGCCCCGCGGCCTTCTGGCTTCTGCTCTTCCTTCTCAAAAACCCCGAGGCGCTGGCCGCCGTCCGTGGAGAGCTGGAGCATGTCCTCGCGAGGCCAGAACAGCCCGGCGTGCAGACGGCCACCCTCTCGCAGAAGGTTCTAGACAGCATGCCTGTGCTCGGTAAGATGGCCAGACCCCCACAGCAGCCCCTAACCCGCGTTCCCCCAGCCTTCTCCCAGGCTGACATCAGGCCATCCGTGACCTGTGACCCGGAATCTCCCTGAGATAGCTGGCCCATCCCAGCCCTGACCTCAGCCTCCCTAGGTTATGGCTGTAATGCATTGTGGGTTCCCAGGGATAGAAAAGTCTAAATTGGCTAGCAGGAGATTGAGATCTGAGGATCGAGGTTCAAAGCCAGCCTGGCCAGGAAAGTCTGTGAGACTCTTAATCTCCAATGAACCGCCAGAAAACCAGAAGTGGGGGTTTGGCTCAAAGTGGCACAGTGCTAACCTAGAGCAAATGAGCTCAGGGACAGCGCCCAGGCCCTGAGTTCAAGCCCCACAACTGACACAAAAGGAAGGAAGGAAGAAGGGGGGGAGGGAGAGAAGGAGGGAAAGGAAAAGAAAAGAAAAAAGAAAAATTCTAGACTGGCTGAAGAGGAAAAGGTTCTTGATTTGGCCACTAAGAAGTCCAGAGGGGTCTGTGTTCAGGCACAGGTGGACCCAGGTGTTTGGATAACGTTATCAGGACTGACCGTCTCTCTCCGAGTCTCAGGCCTCCAGCCTCAGGCTGGCGGGATGGTTGCCTGCAGTTCAAGGCCGGTGCCTGCTCTGAGAGGGAGGGCCTGTCTTCCAGCATTTCTAGCTAATCTCCCAAGAGTGTGGCTCACTGGCCCATCCTGAGCCCATCAGGGTCCAGAGGGATGCTCTGATTGGCCAATCAAAGGCTACTTCCATCAGTTAAGAGTAAACTCAGCCAGGGAGGATGGGAAGGGATGTGAAGGGTAAACAAAGGAGGAGGCTGCAATGCTTGATAAGAAATGTATGCATTATCTTGCTCATGTAATTGTAACCCCTCTGTACAGTATGTTCACAAAAAATAAAATTAAAAAAAAAAAAGAGTAAACTCAGCCAGGCACAGGTAGCTCACGCCTGTCATCCTAGCTGCTCAGGAGGCTGAGATCTGAGGGTCGCTGCTCAGGAGGCTGAGATCTGAGGGTCGCAGTTCAAAGCCAGCCCGGGCAGGAAAGTCTGTGAGACTCTGATCTCTGATAGACCACTAGAAAACCGGAAGTGGCACTGTGGCTCAAGTGGTAGAGCGCTTGCCTTGAGCTGAAGAGCTGAGGGACAGAGGCCAGGCCCAGAGTTCAGGCCCCCCCGACCAACAAAAAAGAAAGAGAGAGGATGTATGTCAGGCAGGAGGAGCGGCCAGGGATGGGCCTGCTCTGGCTGCATCCTGACTCCTCACCGGTGCCCACCTTGCTGCCTTCAGACCACGATCCCTTCACGTGGAAGGGTTGCTGGGAGACCACAGAGCTCCAGCTTCATCCCCTGTCCTTTTCCACCTTGCTGAGTAGCTGTGGGCAAGGCATCCATCCTCTCTGAACGTCCCCCTCATCTCCGTAAAGTAGGGTGGGGCGTGTCACCCTTGGCTGACCCCTTCCTGTGCTCCCTCCTGCAGACAGTGCGCTGAACGAGAGCCTCCGGCTCACAGCCGCGCCCTTCATCACCAGGGAGGTCCTGGCTGACATGGCCCTGCCCCTGGCAGATGGGCGGGAATTCTCTCTGCGCCAGGGTGACCGTCTCCTCCTCTTCCCCTTCCTGAGTCCCCAGAGGGACCCAGAAATCCACACGGACCCTGAGGTAAATGGCAGGGGCTACCGATCATCTGAGGGACTGGGTTGTGGGGTGCTGGGCGACACGGAGACCAGCCCGGCCGCGCGTTGTGTTCACTGCATGGCACCCCTCTGTTCCCTCACCTGTGGACGGAGGCCTGGGGGGAAGGTTACTTGAGACCATGTAAGGAAATGGCTTCCTAGCACGCCTGGAGCCCTCCCAGTGCGCAGCTGGGAGATTCCCTCCTCTCCCTCCCTTCCCCACTACATCAGTTTCCAACATTTTTCCTTCTTCCTAGATTTTGAGGTGGAGCAAATGTTCACAACTGCTAACAGATTTGGTGCCACGTACTAACACTCCAGGTCCTGTGCTGCCAACCCATTTGCTCCTCTCCATCGTCTATTTGCACACCATCCACCCATCCATCCACCATCCACCTGTCCACCCATCCCTCCACCCACCCACCGATTCATCATCTGTCATTCATTTATCCATCATCCATCCACTGACATACCCATTTACCCATCACTCTGTCCACCCACATGTCCAGCATCCACCTGTCCATCCACCCATCCATCCAGCTACCCTGTCTGTCAGTCTAGCTGCTGCTCCCCTCATTTGTCCCTCTGCCCAGCTTCCACTCACTCACCTCTTACTCCGGCCAACCCCATACTCAAAAAGTTTTATTGAGCCGGGCGCTGGTGGCTCATGCCTGTAATCCTAGCTACTCAGGAGGCTGAGATCTGAGGATCTCGGTTCAAAGCCAGCCTGGGCAGGAGAGACCGTGACACTCCTATCTCCAATAAACCACCAGAAAACCGGAAGTGCGCTGTAGCTCAAGTGGTAGAGTGCTCGCCTTGAGCTGAAGAGCTGAGGGACAGCGCCCAGGCCCAGAGTTCAAGCCCCACAACCGACAAAAAAAAAATAGTTTTATTGGGGGATGGGGATGTGGCTTTAGTGGTAGAGTGATTGCCTGCTATGCATGAAGCCCTGGGTTCGATTCCTCAGTACCACATACACAGAAAAAGCCATAAGTGGCACTGTGACTCAAGAGGTAGAGTGCTAGCCTTGAGCACAGAGAGCTCAGGGACAGTGCCTAGGCCCTGAGTTCAAGCCCCAGGACTGGCAAAAAGAAAAAAGAAAGAAAGGCTTTATTGTATGTTAGAAAAGCAGCACATACTTATACAGTAGGAGAATAGGAATGTATAAAGCAAAAAAGATAGCGTATTCTTCCTCTCCAGTTCTGTAGTTGCCGGGTTTGGAGTGTCTTTACGTTGTTTTTATATCTTCCTTGACACACAGCACACTGGTCTCTCTCTCTCACACACACACACACACACAGAGGTGGGTATACAGGCCCACAGTCTGTGCTGCCTGAAGCTGTCCCTTCTCACCAACCGGCAGCTCTAGGAATTCTTTCCTGTCAGATTTTAGCCCAGCCTACACCAATTGACCTTTACATCGTCCCTCCCAGGGACGCGACTGTAATTTCCATCCTCAGGTAGTTTGCTTGGGGCATCCTTGTTTGGGAGTATGGTTGGAAAGGGACCTTGTTCCCATTTCAGGTGTTTAAATACAATCGATTCCTGAACCCAGATGGATCAGAGAAGAAAGAATTTTACAAGGATGGGAAGCGGCTGAAGAATTACAACATGCCATGGGGAGCGGGGCACAACCAGTGCCTGGGGAAGAGCTATGCAGTCTACAGCATCAAACAGTGAGCAAGGCCAGGGGCGTGGCAGTGGGCAGTACACTGGTCCGGCTGTGAGTGGGCTTGACCCCGGCCTGGGGGGGGGTGAGGTGTGGGCGTGGCCCAGGGGCAGGGGGGTGAGGTGTGGGCGTGGCCCAGGGGCAGGGGGTGAGGTGTGGGCGTGGCCCAGGGGCAGGGGGTGAGGTGTGGGCGTGGCCCAGGGGCAGGGCTGTCTTGCTCATCTGATAGGCTTCTCCCTGGATACAGAGGGCTTGGGGCAAATGTTTTATGGCATTAAAGCCAAACCAGCAGATAGCTTTCTCCTGCCCACAAATCTATTTATTTGAACTTTAGAAGCCTGTGGTACTTGTAAAAATGAGAAGAGTTCATGTGATGAGCCAGACTTCTGATGTCATTTGGCATAACCAGATCTGGCAGCAGGTTCTTCCCTGCAGAAGTGGTGTGGGGCACCAGCTCTGGACACGCTGCCCCGCTGGCCACAGCTCTCCACACACGGGCAGCTCCTTGCTGTTCTGGCTTGTTCTAAGCTATTTTAACCCCAAGGCTGGGAGCCAGGGCTGAGAGCCTCATCAATTCTGTTTCAAGAGCCATAGACCCAGGCTCACGGCCACATGTACCCAGGGTCAGCACACCTGCCCCAGTGCTCCGTCTGTCTCTTGAGTAGTCAGAAGCTGGGTTCCCTAGAGCCTCTGTTTTCTCCACTGTGAAGTGAGGGGGTTGATCATAACTACACCCAAGGGGTGTCAAGATAAACAGATTGTAACGTTCTGGGAGCCGAACCACCGCCTGGTCACCGCAAGTTTGCTTACTGTTAGCTGTGGAGGTTGCTGTGTTATTGACAGGCGAGCCCCACGCCGGGGGGTAGGTTGGCCTTTACTGTTCCCACAGTGAAGAGAAAGTCATGATACAGTTGGTTCTGGGCTGAGCAGCGCGCGTGTGCCCAGTGAAGTCGGCAGACCGAAGCCTTGCGGGGCTGGGGCGGCTGGAAGGGGATGATGGGTCCTGCCCTCGCTCAGTGTGGTGCCGGCACGGCTGTTCTCAGTGACTTAGCTTGTTCGTTGTATTCGGTGGCTGTCAGTCAGAACCAGTCTAGACTGGTTGGATCCCTTGCCATCACGGTCTGGTCATGCAGTCCACTAGTGGAGGTGCCAGGATTCAAATCCAGATGTGGCCCTCCAGGGTCTGCACTGGGAGCTGGAAAGGGGACATCCTCCTCACCCACGGAGGGTCATGTGACCTGCGTCCAGAGGGCAGCTGCTCCCTACCCCAGTTTATTATTTTTGTTGTTTTTTGTCAGTCGTGGAGCTTGAACTCTGGGCCTGGGCGCTGTCCCTCAGCTCTTCAGCTCAAGGCGAGCGCTCTACCACTTGAGCCACAGCAACACTTCCAGTTTTCTGGTGATTCACTGGAGATAAGAGTCTCACAGGGTCTTTCCTGCCCAGGCTGGCTTTGAACTGCGATCCTCAGATCTCAGCCTCCTGAGTAGCTAGGTGTGAGCCAGCGGCACCGGCTTGTCCCCAGGTTTATTGAAAGGGGGAAGAGACCCCGCTGTGCTGGTCCTGCCTCTGGCCCCTGTGAGGGTATGGTGTGACACTGAAGCAAAAGGTGCCCCACCCCCAGGCCTGGGGCGCTCCTTCAGTGGGGAGCAATAAGAAGGGCAGGCAGAAGCTGTCAGCCTGGCGGGGGACACAGATGACATCATCTCCAGTGGCAGTGGAGCCGCTTCCTGGGATGTTTGTCCAGAAGGTGGCGGTAGAGAGCGCTAGTCTTGAGCAGTTGGACCACGCTACTGGGTTTTGCCACGTGAGGCTGTAACACGCCTGGAGGAAGTGGGGGGGGAGGGGGGGTTCTCATCTCACCACCCTGGCCTAGAGTGGGGGCTTAGAGAAAGGGAGGGGGGAGGAGGGCTGCCTGCTGCCCCAGGAGCCGGCAGGGCTGAGGTGCACGCAGGGGTGGGGGCACAGGGCTCCCTCCCAACAGGGCTGCACCCCCACCCCCTAGGGAGCTGCCTCACGGCCTGGCAGACACACAGGCTGGGGGGGGGCATGCCCCTAAATGCCACTGCCACTGCCTTCCCAGGCCCTGGCCACCCAGAGATGCCATCAATACCCTCTCTCTGCAGGTTCGTGGTCCTCCTGCTGACACACTTCGACCTGGAGCTGGGCAGTGCCGACACCGAGATCCCCGAGTTTGACCTTGGCAGGTTTGGCTTCGGCCTGCTGCAGCCCGGGCAAGACGTGTCCGTCCGGTACCGCACCCGGCAGTGACGGCACACCTGCCTCCACCAGCCGCTCCAGCATCTGCCCCAGCGTGGCCTCCTCCCCTGCTTTTCTCCAGAACGCTGTGTCCAGACGAGGGGTTGAGAGCGGAGCGGAGGTAGAGGGGTTGAGCACAAAAGCCATCCGAAGCCGAGGCTGGTGCTGCGAGGCCATCTCTCTCCTGCCTGAATCCAGGCCGGGAGGCCGGAGGCCAACCCCAGAGCATCACCGTCCTGGCCCTTCCAGGCGGCCAGACCCTACCCCACCCAGCAGATGCCAGCCCCTGCCTGGCCCCTGAGTATCAAAGTAGCTCAAGCCCGTGCGTGGCGCAGGCCTGTAATCCTAGCTCTTTGGAGAATAGTGTGAGCAGAAAAAAAGAAAAAAAAATGATGTTACCCCATCTCAATAAAGAGCCGAATGTGGCAGTACATACCTGTACTCCTGGCCATCAGGAAAGCCTGTCACAGGTAGATCTCACTCTCCAGGTACAGGCATGCCCAGGCAGGACGCAAAGCCCTATCTCAAAAATAACCAGCAGGGCTGGGAGTGTGGCTCAGCGGAAGAGTGCTTGCCTCACATGCATGAAGTCCTGGGTTCGATTCCTCAGTACCACATACAAAGAAAATGCTGGAAGTGGCACTGTGGCTCCAGTGGTAGAGCGCTAGCCTTGAACAAAGGAAGCTCAGGGACAGTGAGTGCCCAGGCCCTGAGTTCAAGCCCTAGGACTGGCAATAATAATAATAACGGTCAGTAATCAGGGCTGGAAGTGTAGCTTGTGGTAAGAGTGCCTGTCTAGCAAGTGCAACTCTTGAGTTCAAACTCTAGTGTTGCAAAAAAAAAAAAAACTAAAAAGCCAAAGGATCCTTTGGGGTAACCCCTGTCCCCTTCCTCCATGTCCCACTGGCTGCACACCCCGAGAAGGGCTCCTCCCAGCCCTGGGCCACCTGAGCTATGCTTGTATTGCTACTGACACAGACGCAGAACAAAGCTTTCGCTGGGGGACAGGAGGTCCTGAGGCACCAATTGTTCTAGAAGCTCCTCTCTTGGAATAAATGGCATTGGCACTGGTACTGCGGGGGGGGGGGCGGGATGAGGTGGGGGCGGAGGATTCCCAGACAGCAGTGATTGGCAGGAGCCTGGATATCCCCAGGGAAACCCATCTTCACGCCCGGGTGACCCCGCCACCGCCGCCTGCTTCTTATCTCTGCAGGAAATCGGAGCTGGCAGCCTCCTGTGGGAGGACAGCCGGTTTCCATGGCAACGCTCAGCCG
The DNA here is from genome assembly GCF_000151885.1 of Dipodomys ordii. Classification (NCBI taxonomy): domain Eukaryota; kingdom Metazoa; phylum Chordata; class Mammalia; order Rodentia; family Heteromyidae; genus Dipodomys; species Dipodomys ordii. The sequence goes on from NW_012267291.1 coordinate 6,439,935, forward strand.
CCTCCCCGTGGCTGGGAGAGAGGGCAGCCAGCCAGCAGAAATAGCTGCATGAGATCTCCGCACAGCTCCATTGCGCACTCTGGGCTGCAGCCCCGGTGCGCCGGGGAAGCCCTCGACTTCCCCCGTAGAGGCTGGGGAGCAGGGACCAGGTTCACCTACCTCTGGGGGAGGGGAGGGGAGGGGAGGGCCCCACCCCAGTTACAGCCTGGATCATGAGGTAATTACTCATGGAAAACACGGTCTCCCCTCCCAGGCAGCTCGGGAGGAGACTGAGGACAGCGATTCAATTCAAACCTGCCCTCTTTTTCATCTTTATGTTATTTTTTCTCTTTCTCCGGTCTTTTTCTATTTTAATAAGCTCAGGAGGCTGAGATCTGAAGATTGTGGTTAGAAGCCAGCTCAGGCAGGAAAATCTATGAGACTCTTTACATCTAATTAAACACCCAAGAGCCAGAAGTGGAGGTGTATGCTCAAGTGATAGAGTACCAGCCTGGAGCACAAATGCTCAGGGATGGTGCCTAGGCCCTGAGTTCAAGTCTCAGGACAGACAGACACACACACACACACACACACACTCCAGAGAAAGGCGAGCTGAATGGGCCAGTCAGCCGGGCGGGGGAGGTTAGGGCTGCAGAGGTGTTAGCAGATGCTGGAATTTCTTAGGTTGAGCTCATCGACTGTGTGTTTAGCATTGCTGTCCTTTTCTAAAAATTTTCTTTTCTATTTTAACTATTGCTTAATAAGTCTCCTTTAAGCAGACTCACTTTTTAAGCTTCAGCTCATTTCTCGACGCTGCTGTACTGCATGGCAGCATGTTTGAGTCTGGACCCTTGAATTCCAAGCCCGTTGGGCTGGGGTGGGTGCCACCACAGGGGAGGGGGGTGGGGGGAGGGCAGAGCTGCCTCTCCTCCCCTTCTCCATGAGCCCAGCCAGTGCTGAGCTGCCCCAGGCCTCCCTGCTGCCCCACTCTGCTTTCTCCTTGGTGGACCTGCAGAGGGCGAGGGTCCCAAGGGAGGGAGGAGGAGAGTCTCACCCAGGGCCCACCCCTCCCCCAAAGCTGCTGCTGTCTCCAGACCGAGCGCTGCGCGCGCCTGGCCCGGTCCTCGATCTGGGTGTAATTGTGGTTAATGAGCGGTGTTTCAGGAGCAGCGCCGCGGTGGTGTCTTGCTATTTTAAGGAGGAGTTCTCTTTTCCTGTAGCCTTGGTGGAAGTAACCGCAGTCTATTAAGACACCATCATAGTGGAACCGTGTCGCCTCCGCTTGAGCGGAGCTGCTGGGCCTGGACCGCCAGGTTGGCTTCGGGGAGGAACACACCGGGCCTCATCTGGGGAGCACTTGTTCTGTGAGGAGTGTGGGGAATTCTGATAGGGGAGTGCGGGGTTGGGAGGGGTCCCAGAGAAGGGGGTGAGGTCAGGAAGGGCTGGACCCCGCCGAAAGGAGAGGAGGCCCCAGGGGGCCTCTGGACTTTGAACTGCCCCCTTCGCATGCGGAGAATGTGTCAGCCCTGTTTCCCCCCCTTCCCTTTGCTGACTCACCTTTTATTCGTGGCTCTTCCCTTGCTCTGCTGGAGGGCGGGACCTCCCCGGTCCCTGCATTCCTCAGTGTTTGCCACACACCCTGCAGGGCATGGGCTCTGATTCCTGGAAGACAGAGCCGCCTGCTGCCTCTGTGGGGCCCTTCAACCACACCCGCACTTCTCCCAGAGGGGTGCCCGAGAGACCCCACCAGGCCTGGGCACAGAGGAGGGCTAGCTTGGGGGTGCAGGAAGGGAAGGATGGGCGCGTGCGTGGGTGCGTGAGCACGTGGTGGGGAGGTGGAGGGTGACTGGAGAGGCCCTGGGAGGGTGGGTGAGCGAGGAGGTGGGTAGTGAGGGCATTGGGATGGGCAGACGGACCAGTGGATGCAGACGGCTGGAACGTGGGTGGGTGAGTAGAAAGGTGGGTAGTGCGTGGGAGCTGAAGGAGGGGCGGAGGAGTGAGTGGGCAAGGGTGTGGGCCGGGCCCGGGGAGGGAGGGCGGCGAGCCGAAGAATGGATGGAGAATGGGTCAGGGTCCTCTCGGCACGTCCAGCTACAAAGCAGAACTCATCAATCCCCTGCCACCGAGAGTGAGCAAAGGGCCAGACAACCAGGCTTATTCTTTCACCGGGAGCACGGGCCAAGACATGAGGGGTTGATAGAGACCCAGGAGCAGAGAAAAGAGCGGGTGCGGATCAGTGGCTGCGGATTCTGTCATTGGGGTGGTTGGCAGTTCCGCACCACCGTGATCGTCATTGGTGGGGTGGTTGGCAGTTCCGCACCACCGTGATCGTCATTGGTGGGGTGGTTGGCGGTCCCGCACTGCTGTGATCGTCATTGGTGGGGTGGTTGGCGGTTCCACACTGCTGTGATCATCATTGGTGGGGTGGTTGGCGGGTCCCGCACTGCTGTGATCGTCATTGGTAGGGTGGTTGGCAGTTCCACACTGCTGTGATCGTCATTGGTGGGGTGGTTGGCGGTTCCACACCACCGTGATCGTCATTGGTGGGGTGGTTGGCGGTCACACCACCGTGATCGTCATTGGTGGGGTGGTTGGCGGTCCCGCACCGCTGTGATCGTCATTGGTGGGGTGGTTGGCGGTTCCACACCACCGTGATCGTCATTGGTGGGGTGGTTGGCGGTCCCGCACCGCTGTGATCGTCATTGGTGGGGTGGTTGGCAGTTCCACACCGCTGTGATCGTCACTGGTGGGGTGGTTTGCATTTACCTTTACTCCAACAAGTGTTGCTAGCATCAGAACACATAAAAGACGCCTCTCCCATACCTACCTTAGTTTGCTTTTTGTGTGTGCTGGTCCTGGGGCACAAACTCGGGGCTTAGACTCTGTCCTTGAGCTCTATTTTTGCTCCTTGAGCTCTATTTTTGCTCAAGGCTAGCACTCCACCACTTGAGCCACAGCTCCACTTCCTGCTTGTGGACGGCCCACTGGAGATGAGTCTCACAGACTTTCCTGCCTAGGCTGGCTAGGAGCTCTGACCTCAGTTCCCAGCCTCCCCAGTCACTAGGATGATAGGCATGAGCTACCAGCATGGGGGGCCCCCAGCACCATTTTGGGGGCTTGCATGGCCACCCTGGCATGCTCCCCTGGCTGTGGTGTTTACTGGGTGGGGGGAACACAGGAGGAGTGGGGAGGACGGAGGTCGGGCTGATGGGAAATCCGTGTCTGCTGGCGCTCCCTCTGCCCAGTGCTGCCGCAGTGAAGAGCGGGCCCTGTGTGTCCTCCACTGGGCGATGTCCGGACAGCCCCAAACCTTTGAATAGATGTCCAGCCAACCTCATCCCCCGACTCCTCCCCCCCCAGGAATGCGTGGTGGGCAGGGGTGGTACTGATGAGCTTTCACCAGATGTGCTAAGAGTATCCTGGGCTTTCCTGTCCCTGCTGGCTTCAAACCAAGATCCTCCAGATCTCAGCCTCCTGGGTAGGTGGGATTCCAAGTGTGAGCTGCCGGGGCCCTGTTGAATCCCTGTTGAGTGGAAGAAGTGTCAGCAGGGCTGTGTGCAGAGGGGACAGAAGTGTTCCCACATCTGCACCTCCAAAATGGGGCTGGATCAGACCTTTATCGAGTCAGACTGTAAAGGCAGGGGTGGGGGCGGGGCGGGGCCCAGGGGACAGCTTGCACCACACACCTGTGCCCGGGTATCTGCCGCCCATGCGCCCGTGCTGCCTGAACCCCACTGTCTTCGAGCTGCACCAGGACCTGGTCATAAAGTCCCTGACCATCTCCCGACTTCCCACACCAATAACGGCTGAAGCAATCACGTCAAAACAGGCCTGGGACGTCTCTGTGTAAAACCCTGCCTTGGCTCCGAGACAACTGAAAAGAGCTCACGCTCCTGCCTTCTGGAAAGGCTCCGCACCGCCTGGCCCCAGAGTCCTGCTGCTCTGAAACACACCACTCTCATTTGCACCCCAGGACCTTGGCACTTGCGGTTCCCCTGCCTGCATCTTCCTCCTCAGCACTGCCCGAGGTTGACTTCTCCTTGGCCTCTGAACTCCAATATCTGCCCGCCTCCAGGAAGCCTCCCTTGACTTCCCCGCCCTAGGCCCCGTTGCCCATGCCTTGCTTACCCATGCGCTGTTGCGCCTCCTGCTGGTTGCTTTTCTTCTCTGCACCTACCCCAGGCTGATTTATTTACTTGTTTAGCTAGATCTCCAGCAGAATATGTCTCCAGAGTTTAATAATGTCTGGCACACAGTAGGTGCGCAGTAGGTCCTGGTTGGGAGACTCACACTCCAGGCTGGGAAATCCCTTTCTTTCCTTTCATCTGGGATTTCTCAGCCTTGGCACTCTGGACATCAGGGCTAGAGAAACCCAGACATGGGGCATCCTGTGTGTGGCAAGGTGTTTAGCCACCTCTCTGGCTTCTGCCTGCTAGATGCCAGCTCCGCATCCCTATCCCTCAGAGGTATGACAGCCAAATACACCTGTAAACGTTGCCACCTTGTCACCCATCCTCTGGGCAAACAAGCAACTACTGACAACTTCCTGTCTTTCTTGATTTCATGGGGGTGGAGTGGCTTTCAAGATGACCCTAGGTTTGTTTCCCAGGGGCTCTCTGTTTCTCTCGGGGGAAGGGCAGAGGGACAGGAGTTGGTGGCAGGGTGGTGATCAGAATCAAGAGATGAGCCAGGCGCTGGTGGCTCACGCCTGTAATCCTAGCTACTCAGGAGGCTGAGATCTGAGGATCGCAGTTCAAAGCCAGCCTGGGCAGGAAAGTCCGTGAGACTCATCTCCAATAAACCACTAGAAACTGGAAGTGGCACTGTGGCTAAAGCGGTAGAGGGCTTGCCTTGAGCTGAAGAGCTCAGGGACAGCACACAGGCCCAGAGTTCAAGTCCCACGACCACTGACAAAAAAAGAACAAAAACAGAATCAAGAGATGAGAGGGAGAAGAGGGTAACTGCCCTGAATAAATGGACTAAAGACACTGCGGGGGGTGGGGGGCGGAGAGATGTACTGGTAGCCATGTTTGTCATAAAGCAGAAGACAAGCCGAGGACAGATCTCCCACATACCAAGCACGCCACAGAGCCATAGTCACATGACAGGGTCTCAGGGACACACAGACCTGTGAAGGGGAGGTTGAGGCACAGAACTGGACAGTTTTTCAGAAACCAGCTTAATACTGCCCCCCTTTCCACAAACAACATATGTTTGTTATATATGTACATACAATTAATTAAGGGCCTCAGTAAAATGGAAGAAAATTAATAATCCAGGTGCTAATGGCTCATGTCCATAATCCTAACTGC
>NW_012267291.1:6448595-6449639 GCF_000151885.1 Dipodomys ordii
TATTGGAGATAGGAGTCTCACAGTCTCTCCTGCCTGGGCTGGCTTTGAACCGAGATCCTCAGATCTCAGCCTCCTGAGTAGCTAGGATTACAGGCATGAGCCACCAGCGCCCGGCAATAATAATAATTTCTTTAACAAAAGACACTGTGGCAAAGTCAAACAGAGACAGGATAGAAGAAGATATTTGCCATTTCTGATCAACAGTGGACACCCCCCCAAGTCTGGATTATAGAGAAGAAAAAGAAAAATTTCACAAAACAAAAGCCAGGTGTTCCAGTGTCAAAATAGGCCTCCGGAGCCTTGTGCTCAGAGAATCTACTTACTCATTATTCCAGAAACACATGTTTAAATGCACTGGAGTGGTTGCATGTTATACCATAGGAAATCTAGGTACCTGGGCAATACATGGATAGCCAAAGCCCCGCCCCCCACCCCGTTGTGCCGCCAGTCACAGCCCTCCAAGGGAGCCTGGGTGCGCACCCCCCACCCCAGTGCCACACTCATTCCCCACCGCAGGGAGCTCGTCCTAGGATGCTGAGGGGCAGTTCCTGTGGAGGGCCAGGGCATCTGAATGGCCTTGTGGGAGGCATCCCCGGAAGCCAGCCACGTGTGACCATCACGCACAGTGAGCAGAGGTCTCGGGTGTCCCCAGGAATGTGGACATCTGGGAGGGAAAGGTGAGGCGTGAGAGCCACGGCATGAACACCAGTGGAAGGTGAAGCCCTGGCCCACAGAGCTCACAGAGACCCTCCAGGCCCGCAGGACCCGACGGTTGTTGTCTGTGGCGTGAAGGGGACGGGGAGGTGAGAAAATGAATACAATAAGTCTCAGGGGCTCCCATGATGGCCCGGCCCCCTCAGATGCCCTCCACCTCTAGCTCTGGGCACACAGTGGGCGCCTAAGAAGTGCAATGGCTACATGGATCTGAGCATGGCTGATGGGTGCAGACCGCAGGGGGGCCCTGGGGACTCGGGTTGGTCAGGGGCGCAGGGGGGCCCTGGGGACTCGGGTTGGTCAGGGGCGCAGGGGGGCCCTGGGGACTCG
>NW_012267291.1:6450714-6452116 GCF_000151885.1 Dipodomys ordii
GGGGACTCGGGTTGGTCAGGGGCGCAGGGGGGCCCTGGGGACTCGGGTTGGTCAGGGGCGCAGGGGGGCCCTGGGGACTCGGGTTGGTCAGGGGCTTTCCGCTCTGTGGTGCCTGACTGTCCCAGCCGTTCTTGCCTGGACAGGACAATGGCCTCCCAGCTGTTTTCCCCGGCCCCACAGCTGTCTCCCCTTGTGTTCAGCGGGAGTCTGGCTTTCCAGCTGCTGCTCCTACTAAACAGGGCCAAACCTCGGTTTCCCTTCTGTTTTACTCAGACCTTGGGGCCATATCTGTTTCCAATTTGTGTTTTCCTCAGTCAGACCAAATCGGGTTTTTTGCCCTGTCAAGTGTCACCAGTAGAGGGTGGGCCTTTTGTTCTCCACCAAGCCCCACCCACCTTGGTCCTCTCAGTTAAAGCGGTCAGTGGCTCCCATCTTCCTCCCAAGGTGGAAGCTGATGTCCGTGGAGCCCACACAATCCCTGCTCCCTCGTTTGCAGCTTTTCTGTTGGTTCTCCTCTCCCTTCTCTCGGGCCCTGTGCATCGCCCGTGAGAGGCCCTCCCTGACCAGGGTGGGAAATACCTGGCCTGATCTCTACCTCATCTGGCAGCTTGTTTCTTTTATAACACACTGGCCATCCTCATTTTTAGATCGTTGTTTTTAGTTGCCTGTCTTCCTCTGCTGGTGCACAGACTGAGGGAGGAGGGCAGAGGTCAGGCATAAGGTCAGGACTAGGGGTTAGTTTAATGCGAGGGGGATGAGGTGTGGGGGTGTCTAGGAAGCAGACCTGAAGCCCCAGTAATACAGGATTCCATTTCTGAAATGATCCTTTGACAGACTTGGTGGGCCCCCGCAGGGGAGCCACGGGTGGGCAGGGCAGGATCACTGACACAGAAGGGACAGCTAAGTGCTGTAACCCAGCCAGGCAGGCTGGCGGGTGGCTCGCATGCACCTGTAATCCTAGTGACCAAGGAAGCTGAGAGCTGAGGATCGCCCTTGGAAACCAGCCCCAGGGAGACTCTTACCTCTAATGAACCAGCAAAAAGTCAGAAGTGGAGCTGTGGCTCAAGTGGTACAGTGCCAGCCTTGAGCCAAAAGGCTCCGGGCAGCGCTCAGATCCTGAGTTCAAGCCCCGGGACTGTCAAAGAAGAAAAAGAAAAGAACCACGAAGAGCAAGCATAGGCTGCCGCCCAACCGTGGCTTGGGCAGCCTGGCCCACTTCTCCAGAGAAGTCTTTCCTGTCCTCCTTTCTGAGCTAATTTGGGGTCTGTGTGTCCCTCCACCCACGAAGTGTTCCGGGGCAGCCCCGCCCCCACCGAGCCCCCTGCATTCGTGACTCCGCCCACCGAGCCCCGCGCATCCGTGACTCCGCCCACCAATGACTCCGCCCGAGCCCCGTCCCCAC
>NW_012267291.1:6453417-6454219 GCF_000151885.1 Dipodomys ordii
CGGCCTGCTGGGTCGGCCCGAGCTCCGCGGCTCCGAGCTGGGGCCCGAGGAAGCGCGGGACCCCCGCTTTGGGGAGGGGGTCGAGGCCATGCGCCCCACGGCCCGTGGGCTCGAGGGAACCCCCCTCCGAAATCACCAGCGCGCGGCAGAGGGAAGGCACGATTTAAAGGCCAGAAAATTCGGCTGGTTTCCCCGCCTCCCACCTCCCCCACCCCTTCCCTTCTGAGCCCGGGGAAAGGCGCAGAACCGAGTTATAAAAAGCCACGGTGGAGAGGAGCGAAGAGGAGGGAGAGGAGGAGGAGGGAGGGGAGGAGGGAGAGGAGGAGGAAGGAGGGGAGGAGGAAGAGGAGGTCGGAGGAGAGGAGGGGAGGAGGGAAAGGGGGAGGGAAGGAAGAGGAGGAGGGGACGGGAGGCCCGCACGGAGCCGGCAGGCGGGCCCCAGGCCTCGGTGGGGTAGGGGCGCAGGGGGCGGGCCCGGGGCGCAGCGGGTCCGTGCGTCCTCGGGGCTCGCCCCCCCACCCCGGGAGGCGCTTCAGTGGTCTGGGGTCCCCGGGGCCGTGGTGACCTCTGACAGGTGGGCGTCTGGAAGCCCCCCCCCACGATCGCCCCAGTCCTTAGGAGACGCGAGCGCCCCCCGCCCCGCGGCCTGGCGGTCCGGAGCTGGGGTGGGAGGAGCGGGCTGTGACAAAGTTTTCCTGCCGCTCCCCGCGGCCCCCGAGGCGGGGCCCGGGCCCGGGCCGGGAGTTGTTTCAGCACTGGAGGCGCGGACAGCGGCCGGGTCGGGGTGGGGTTTCCCCGGGCT
>NW_012267291.1:6454754-6467107 GCF_000151885.1 Dipodomys ordii
CAGCCCGTGGAGATCGTGCGCAGCAAGGCCTGCTCGCGCCGCGTGCGCCTCAACGTCGGCGGCCTGGCGCACGAGGTGCTGTGGCGCACGCTCGACCGCCTGCCCCGCACGCGGCTCGGCCGGCTCCGCGACTGCAACACGCACGACTCGCTGCTCGAGGTGTGCGACGACTACAGCCTGGACGACAACGAGTACTTCTTCGACCGCCACCCCGGCGCCTTCACCTCCATCCTCAACTTCTACCGCACCGGGCGGCTGCACATGATGGAGGAGATGTGCGCGCTCAGCTTCAGCCAGGAGCTGGACTACTGGGGCATCGACGAGATCTACCTGGAGTCCTGCTGCCAGGCCCGCTACCACCAGAAGAAGGAGCAGATGAACGAGGAGCTGAAGCGCGAGGCCGAGACGCTGCGCGAGCGCGAGGGCGAGGAGTTCGACAACACCTGCTGCGCCGAGAAGCGCAAGAAGCTGTGGGACCTGCTGGAGAAGCCCAACTCCTCGGTGGCCGCCAAGGTGAGTGTGTGTGTGGGGCCGGGGTCCCGGGCTGGGCCGGCCCCCCCCACGGCTCCCAGGACCGGGGCTCTGACGGGGGCATCCCCAGAGGGAAGGCCCCCATCCCCCCGTCGTGGGGTCTCCCCCCACCCCACCGCCATTGGCTGTTCAATACTCTTCTTTTTGTCGGAGGCAAGATGTACACATAGGGCTGGGTGTAGATCGGACCCGAAGGGCCTGGAGATGGGAGCCAGGAGGAGGAGGAGGAGCAGCAGCAGCGTTGGGCTGACACGGGGTGGAGGGGACTCTGGTTCCCTTGGAACGTCCCCCCGGGCCTGGGCTCTGCCATGGGTGGGTGGCCCTGCGATCCTAACACCCACTGTCCACCAGGAAGGGAGGAAATGCAGCCTGTGGCTGGCCTGCGCGCTGAGATACTGTCAGAGGCCCAGACCCACCCACGTGACGACAAATGGGGCCAGGGGATCCGGCAGGGAGAGGGCAGGGGATCGGGCAGGGAGAGGGCAGGGGATCGGGCAGGGAGAGGGCAGGGGATTGGGCAGGGGAGAGGACAGGGGATCGGGCAGGGAGAGGACAGGGGGTCGGGCAGGGAGAGGACAGGGGATCGGGCAGGGAGAGGACAGGGGATCGGGCAGGGGAGAGGGCAGGGGATCGGGCAGGGGAGAGGGCAGGGGATCGGGCAGGGGAGAGGGCAGGGGAGGCAGGCAGTTGGTTGTGGGCTGTAGGTTGCCCTTATTTTTTTTTTTCCCTCAAGAGCAGTTCGGGCGTTTGTAAAGATGGGTTGCCACCGGGGAGGATGTGCTCATGGGAGAGGAAAACGGGGTGGTGTGCGGAGCTCAGAGGAGGCAGGAGTGAGCTTGCTCACACCGGAAAAGTGGGTGCCACCGGGACTGAGGGAGGCTTGGGGTGCAGGCCAGGAGCAGAGCGGGAGGGAGGCACGTCTCTGAGGCAGGCGGAGACTCGGGGCCTGCAAGGGGCCTGTCCTCACGTGGCTGGTGCCCGGGGCCTGTAGGACAGAGGCGCTGGCCCTTAACCGGCTTAGGATCAGCAGATTTACTTTGCTATTTCCAGGCCTGGCCCAGCATGCAGCTCACGGAGGCCTTGCCGTCCCCTCCCGCCTTCCTGTCCCGTCCCAGGGATGTAAGAGACAGGAAATGGGGGGGGCGCTTCTCGAGAAGAAGCAGGGGTGGGCTGTGTTTGGGTTGGCACCTGGCAGAGGCACAGGCGCCCAGGCTTCCAGGAGGCACAGTTTGGGAATAAACAGCTCTCCCCTCCCTCGGGTTAATCCGATTGCCCAGATGAGCTTCGTGACCTCGCGGTGATCCCAGGCGGAGCTGTCAGCTCACATTCCTGCAGATGGACCAGCCAGGGTTTTCTGTAGCCAGAGCTGGACAGGGAGGAGAAACTCTGACCACCACGGAGCAAATCCTTAGCAAAGGGGCTCAGAGCAGGAAACCACTTGCCTCGAAGGCACAGAATTGGCAAAGAGAAGTAGCCAGAAATTGAAAGCCTCGTGTGACTTTGAATACCCTGTTCCCTCTCCACACCCTCCTCACCTCTCTGCTCTCACTCTTGCTGACCTCTGCCATTCATTCTCTCTCTCTCTCTCTCTCTCTCTCACACACACACACACACACACACAGAGCCAAGCTGCACTTTTCAAAATGTTAATTGGATAGCATTATTCATCTGTTTGAAATCCTCCTGAGGTTTCTCATCACACTTAGAATAAAACCTAGGCTCCATCATTCATGAAAGGCCTGGCCCTCAGAACTACTCTGGTACATCTCTTGCATTTTCCCCCCTAGTCCACTTGATTCTGTGGCCTCTTTGTTCCCAAACAGGTCAGGGTTTATCCTACCTCAGGACCTTTGCACTTGCCATTCCTATTGCCTGCAATGTTTTTCCAGATTGTTACCTGGCTAGTCCCTTCTCATTCCCTATTTGAACAGGCACAGAAATGGCAAAGGTCTCCCTCTACCAGGAGACCTTTCTTGGCTCCTGCTGGTAAAAGTACACACACTCTCACCCTCCGTCACAGTGGGCAGTGTCTTCTCTGCGTAGGCCTTAAGTGCTGTTTGAAATCCTCTTCTCTTTTGTATGTGGCACACCTAAGAATGTGAGTCCCTTGAGTTGTTCCCAATGGGCATGGGGGTGCCTGGCCCCGGGGACCTCCCAGAAACCACACATGAAATGAATCGATGGGTGGATGGAAAAGCAAACGATGAATCACTGTCTCAGTGACTCCTCCTCACTGCCCGCCCGTGACTCGGTTTCCCTGAGCCTCTGGCCTCCCTCGGTCTCCTGAACTAGGTCTGTGCTCCTAGCTGGGGCATCCTGAGACCCGTAGAAATGTCTTTGAGGCCACAGACTGAGAAGACCAAATGAAGGGTCCTATCTGGGTGGCCACACCTAGCGAGAACAGCATTGTGTCATGTGTGCAGGACAAGAACAGCTCTGCCACTGCCATCCATGATCCCTGGTCTTAGGCCATATTTTTTTCTTCTCCCAGGCCAGCCTGACACCTGTGAAAAAGAAAAAGAGATCAAGGCCATCACCCACAAAATAGCATCTGTGAAAACTTAGCTCAGGGCCCAGTACCGAACAGGTGGTGCTGCTGTTGTAAATAATAAGTAGCTGACTCCTGTTTCTGGGCTGAGTTCCTGCAAAATCTTTTCCTCATGATAGCAGTACCAGGGAGGCTGAGCTGAGGTCGTTAATAATTGATGGAATGTTCTGGAAACTCAGAGACAAACCCAAGCCCAGGCCCTAGACTCCTCCATCGAAACCCATTAAGCCAATGGCAGAGTGATTGATTGCTGTTTGGAAGCCAGGGTCAGTCCCACCGGGACTGACGGGGAGGGAGGTGGTGCTGGGGCCACCACTGGGTTTGTTTTCTTCAAGAACAGGACAGGCACTCCTCCGGGGGAGCGAGGCGGCCAGTCTGCAGGCCTTGAGAGCTTGCGAAAGGTCTCATTTCCAGAGCGGCTGTTCTTCAGTGTGTCGGGCGCTGCCCGCTGGGCCTTCCTCTCTGCTGTCTCATTGAGGTCCCTCCCACAGCCCGCCGGGGCCGCACACCTGCGAGGACTTCTCCGGGTATAAGTAACGGAACAGAGAACTCAGCACCTGCCCCCGCTCACCTATCAGGACGATCCCAGGTAGTGGGGCATAGGAGGCCCTGGCTCAGTGAAGCAATGGCGTTCTAGATGCTTTCTCCCTCTTCAGTCCCTGTGGGGGACCCGGACTCAAGCTTGAAGCCTCACACCGGAGTGGGCTGCCAGTGACTGCTCTCCAATGTAGACACAGTGATGTCCAGCCACAGAGACGGGCACTACTTTTTTTTTTTGAGAATTCCTTTGGCCAGGACAGGTCACATGTTCTAACCCTTCTGTGAATCCTATTGGCTTTTTTTTTTTTTTTAAGGGAGGGTACCTATCCTGTGGTTTAATTGGAGATGAAAATCTCAGAGACTTTCCTGACCTGGCTGGCTTCAAACCACAATCCTCAGATCTCAGCCTCCTGAGTATTACAGGAGGTGTGCGCCGCCAATGCCCGGCATGAACATGCTCTTTGGACATTCCCATTGGTCAGGATAGGTCATGTGTTCATGCTTTCACTGTTGGGGAATCTGCAAAAGCCAGTGTCTATCATTTCATGTCTTTAGAGTGAGGTTAAGAGCCTTTGACGGAAGAGGAAATGGAGGCTCCTGGAGGCCCAGGTCATCTTGTCTCAGCTGAAGGATCAGTAGGTAGCATTTAGTGTGTGTGTGTGGGGGGGGGGGGTAGAGCCAAGGTTTGGACGCAGTTCATCTGGTCTTAGGCCGGCTTCTGAATCCTGGACTGCATTTCCGGAAGTTTGCCGTGACAGGGTGATACCAGGTGCTGCTCCTGGTTTGTCTGGGTGGTTCTGTGAGATTTCAGGCGTGAATATGGTTTGCAACTAGAATGTGTAAGTGTGAATTCTTATTATGATCGGAATATCCAGAAATGGGTGTGGTGTTTCGTTATTGACAAGGCCCCGGGCTCTGGCTTAGAGTAGATGTGTTGAGCCTCATTTTCCTACCTAGGAAACAGGGATTGGGTTGGAGGAGAGAGGCCACGAGCACCTAGCCCAGCACCTAGCACCCATAAGAAGGAGTTCCTCGGAACTCCTCCGAGTAGCTCTACCTCGCCTGCTGGGGTCATTTGTACCCTGCCCCCATCTTTTGGGCCATTGCGAGACAAGGCTTTATCGTCCTTGCAAGATCTGGGAGGACTGCGTATCATCCTCAAGAAAAATTGGGGAACTACTCAGTGTCCAGGGGTCCTCAGTTTTCCATAGACTGGGGCTGGCCCCAGCTCAGACGTCTCAGATGACTGTTTTTATTGCTAGGGGCAGAATCCAGCCCTTTCCTCCTGCCCCGGCTCTTCCCGGACTGCACTGGCCACAGGTTGTGGAAGGATGGAAAGCATGGAAGCCGTACCTGCAAAAACAGGGTCTCCCCTTGACCTGCGAAGCCCAGGGCCCAGGATGCCACCGTAGGTGCCACTCAGGGCCACCTGTAGGGCTCTGAGCCCCACCGCCACCCGTGAGGCTCCCGGATGGCCCCCTTCCCAACCTCCACTTGACTAGGGTCAGATATTGGCAGCTGGGTTCGGGGTTTGGAAAGTTCGATGGGCTGGAGAATGCAAAATCACTTAGGAAGGAAGAGTGCTAGCCAAGCAGACAGTTTGGCCAACGCTTAATTAACTGGAAGAGAGCAAGCACGCATTAGGCACCAACTCCATACCCGGCACTTTGTGTACCTCTGTACTTCATAGCTGCATGGATGGAGCTGGATTTCAGAGCCGGATTGCCCAGGTCAGCTTGGCTGCCTCCTCCCTGGCCGCAAGGCTTAGAGCAAGCTCTTGCAGTGCTCTGTGCCCTGGCTCTCTACCAGCCACAGTAGGGGAGCATAGTAGGGAGCAGTAGGGGAGCGTAGTAGGGGGCAGCATGGCCTGTGTACCCCATGCAAAGCCCTTAGAACTGGGCCTGGTGTATAGAAAGCCCTCTTGATTTTATTTATTTATTTATTTGGTGCTGGCCCTGGGGCTTGAACTCAGGGCCTGGGCGCTTGCTGTTCCTTAGCTTTTTTGTTCAAGGCCAGTGCTCTAAACTTGAACCACAGCTTCCGGTGTGGCTTTTTGTTGGTTCCTTGCAGACAAGAGTCTCAGGAACTTTCCTGCCTGGGCTGGCTTTGAACTGTGATCTCAGACCTCAGCTAGGGGCAAGGATTACAGGCGGGTGTACTGGGCACGCAGGAAGCCCTCTTGCTTCTAATTGTCATCTCACTGGAGCCTCCAGATGATTCTGCAGAACCAATCAAGTGTCTTTCAAAAACCTATCTGTCTGATAAAATGTCACCAGCTCATTTGCAAGCCTCCAGGCATTCTCTGGCCATTAGAAGAAGGCAGGGTCTCAACACCTCACCCGGAGCTGCCCTGCCTCCAGCTGCTAGCTGATGATGTAGAGAGATAAACACTGCCCCTCCCACGTCTCCCCACCCTGGGCAGGGGACTTGGGAGCCAGCCTGGGAGGAGCCCACACGTTCTGCATTCTGTGCTTCTACAGCTATTCTCTTCAGGATGACCCCAGCCCAAACCCCAGGGCTGGATGGGCTCAGTCAGCCTGGTCTCCAGCTCTGGGATGAAATCAAAACAGTAGTGGTGGCAGCGACAGTCGTATTCCGGGCCCAGCTCACCTGGCACAGCCCAGAGGCCTGTGGCGTGCCGTCAGATCTAACAGCTGCCACGGGAGGGAAGGGTCACCGTCCTCCAGCCAGGAAACGGGGACTTGGCCGGGTGATGTGGCTACACCACACACGGGAGCCCGTGGCTTTGACCTCTGGGCTGAGCGGATGACCTTTAGGAATTGAGAGCTGAGCTTCAGCTCTCCTATCCTGTCTCCCGAGAGGCTGGGCAGGCTGGATAGCCTGCTGAGACCTTTCCAGGATAAACCAGCTCCTGGGTGGCCATCCCTCCCCTCCCCTCCCCTCCCCTGCAGCCGGCGCCCTCTGCCCACTGGCGGGGTGTGTGTGTGTGTGTGTGTGAGCAGGCTCCGTCATGCCCGGGGAGCTCTGGTTCCTGTGTTGTGTCCCTACCACTGCGGGGCAGACACAGCCACACTCCGACGTGCAAATGGGAGGCAAATCCTGGGGTGTCGGAAGGAATGACGGAGATGGAGCACGCGTGTGTGCACGTGTGTGTGCGTGTGTGCCAAAAACGTCAGCCTTCATTTATCATGGTGCCACCCCCACCAGCACCCATGGAGAGGGCTGAAGGCTACACCCCAGGGAGCGCAGTCTCGACCCTCCCTCGGGGACCTCACGGCTGAGTGTGTGCCGGGTCGGAGGGGGCCACTCGGGGTCACGACGCCAGAGGTCAAGGTCAGACCCCTGGGGACTGTGATTGGACCTGAGGAGCGAGGGGCGGAGCGTGTTTGGTCGTGGGCTGCAGCGGGCGTCAGGGTGGGCGTTCTGCTGGCTCTGGACACAAAGCCTTCTGCCAGGTGTGGGCTGGGGTGGAGGTGTGGCGCCTGCGTGTCATGTGACATTGCGTGTCCCCTCTGCGTTGCTAAGGCGTCCTCTACCCCACCCCTCCTCCTGCTCTGCCTTCCCGGTTAGAGTCATCCTTAGTTTTCCCAGCTTCCCAGTCCTTACAGGCAAACACTGCCTCCGGTCGCAGCCGAACGTCCTCTTGGTTTACATGGGTTGAGGGGCCGGTCCGTGCAGGTTCCTCATCCTGTGGCTGCCAGGATAACATCTAAGGCCCCAGAAGAACCTCCACACTACCCTTATTTACACACCTAGTAGTACAGGGTTCCCTTTTATCCTATCTGCCAATACCAGGTGTCTTTCTTAGCACCTCAGGGCCTTTGCACATACTGTCTCTGGCTGGAACATCTGCATCCCCCCCCAAACCTCTGTCCTTCATCCTTTAAGACTCTGCCTAAACAGCCCTCCCTCACTGCCCTCCCTTGCCAACCTTCCATGGTGGGCCATGGTATTTCTCCCAATAATTTGTGACTAGATCCTCTTGGTCACTACTTTTGGGGTTCCTGAGTCCATTACTTTGGGATAATCTTTTTTTCTGAAACAGAGGCTCCTCACAGAATACATGGCCTTTGCAATTCAAAGTCTCCCATTTCTAAAAAATTTCATTTGTTTGGCTTGTTGTTGTTGTTGTTATTGTTGTCAGTGGTTGGGCTTGAACTCAGGGCCTGGGTGCTTTCCCTGAGCTTTTTGCTCAAGGCTTGCGCTCTACTTTGAGCCACAGTGTCACTTCCAGTTTTCTGGTGGTTCATTGGAGGTCAGAGTCTTACAGGGACTTTCCTGCCCAGGCTGGCTTTGTACCTCGAGCCTCAGATCTCAGCCTCCTGAGTAGCTAGGATTACAGGTGTGATTACCAATACTTGGCTTTGTTTTGCATTTTAAAGTTGACCAAAAAAAAAAAAATCACAGTGCTGTGAAAGGGGAGGAAGTGAAGGGCAGACCTTTGCGCGTGCTGTGCCCTCTGCCAGGAATGCCTTTCCTCTTTACCCCAGTGTTAGCTGAAGCTCAGTTTGAATGTCACCTCCTCGGGGAGGCCTGCCCTGATCTCCTGCTATAGGTTTTCCATTCTGTGCCACTTTTGAATGGCCTTCGCTGTCATCTCATCACGACTCTCCTCCAGATAGCCGGACTCCCCCGGGTGAGACCTGTCTCGCCTGGGCCTTGCCTCCACAGACTTGGGTGGGTGGAGGAAGGAATTCGGAGGTCCGTGGTCGTTTCCCGGAGTGGCTGGTAGGTGAGCGTCTAAAGTGTGCAGCCCAGCTCCAAGGCCCTTTTCCTCTTCCATGAATGGACGCCAATGTTTTTCAGGCAGGCGGGGGGTCTTCCCAAGCCCTGGCTTGGAGCCCAGGGCTTCCTGGGGCCTCCTGGCAGGCTGGAGCTGCGCCGGGTACCCCCAGCCCCTCCCATCAGCTCTGTGAAGGCCCCTTTGGGTTCTGAGTGGCGCCATGCTGCCACCTTTTGCCTACGCAAGCCCCGCCTGCAAGGAGTGACCGCAGGAAAGCGAATCCAGACGCAGGCGTCCGGTGTGGGTCCCTGCGAGTTCACAGAAACGGGGTTTGGCTGGCCACGGGTCCCCTCAGGGCAGGGGACCGTGGTGCAGAGCTTGGCGCCACTGCTGTCCCTCGCGGCCCCCGGAACCCGACCTCCCCACGAGACACACGCTCGGGTCACCACGGTCCCTTCCCAGCCCGATCAGCAGCGGCTGCTTGGGGCCCAAGAGGGTCAGCAACGCCTGACGCAGGATTTGCCTCAGGTTCCCTTCGATCCTTTTTCTTTGGAAACATCAAAGGGAGACTATCATGCTAGCTGCTCAGGCGGCTGAGATCTGAGGATCACGGTTCAAAGCCAGCCCGGGCAGCAAAGTCTGTGACTCTTATCTCCAATGAACCAACAGAAAACCGGAAGTGCAGCTGTGGCTCAAAGTGGGGGAATGGCTAGTCTTGGATCAAAAAGAAGCTCAGGGACAGCACCCAGGCCCTCAGTTCAAGTCCCAGAACCAACAAAAAAGGAGATTGCCATCCTGAAGCACTGACCCTTTAGTCCTGCGCCGCGTACAGAGATCCCTGGCTCCCCTGGGCCTTTCCTGGAAAGGACTGGGAGGGGGCTCCTCGTGGTGCCGTGCTGGTGCTCGGCTCCCCAGAGACTCTGGGGACCCATGGAGTCTGGGCCTCTAAGATGGGCTCCAAGAGTCGGTGTTTCTCAAAGCTGGGGTTGGCTGGGGGCTGGCTGGGGGTTGGCTGGGGGCTGGGCTGCCCTGGGCGGATAGTCTCACTGAAAGCACCCCCTCTGTCAGGATGGAACTCTCCAGAGAGCTAGTGTGGCTGCACCCTCCACCAGCGCCCCGCCCAGCTCTGCTGTGTGACTGTAGGCAGGTCATTGGGCTTTTCTGGGCCTCTCCGTTCTGGGAACCCCGGAACCCTGGGCGGGATGGCAGCTCCCATCTTCTTACCTGCGTGCCCCAGCCCCTGGCCAGTTGGAGCGCCCACATCTTTCCCCAGACTGCAGGGTGAGGCCCACAGCCGTGGCCCCAGGTCTGGGTTCTTAGCCAGGGTGTCAGTCCCCTGCTGCTGGGGATCCCCAGAACACTTAGGGTATGCAGTGTATGCCTGGGGCTCCCCGCCCAAGCCCCTCACCCAGAAGTCCATCCGCTCGGGCCTCCCTCCTCTACAGCCGCTGCCTTTCCTGGGGGCAGAGACAAGAGGTCCAGAGAGGCCCTGTCCTTTACCCAGCATGCACGGGGGCTCCATCCTTCCCAGCCTGCACAGGGGCCCCCGTCCTTTACCCAGTATGCACAGCTTCAGCCTGGGTATGAGGCTGAGCCCTTCCCCCGACTCTGAAGCTGGTGAACACCACGGGCACATCCCTTCAACTCGTACCCCAAGCCACACAGCTGCTCCCGCCCGCCCGGACTCTGTGTCTCCTGCCAGGCAGGCACAGAGGCCAAAGCCTGACCTGTGGACGCTCGCCAGCTTTTCACCACCCCATTAACACTCCTGACGCCAGCCCAGTCTTTAAAGGGCTAGATTGTAAACAGTTTAGGTTTACGGGCCAAAGGGCAAAGCTGGGCTTCAGGCTCCCGGCATTCCACTCGGAGCCTTTGCGTGGCTCCCATGTCACTCGGCATAAAGGTGGAATCCACACGAGTCCCCAGGTTCTCCAGTGCCGACTCCCTGTGTGCCCCCGTGATCTACCTCAGGGCCTTGGCACAGGCGGGTCTGGCTACTATCTGCTTCCTGTCTTCCAGGGTTTGTGGTTTTATGGTTTTTATTTTGTTCTGTTTAGTGTTGGTTATAGGCCTTGAACTGGAGACCTGGGTGCTGATCCTGAGCTTTTCCACTCAAGGCTGGCACTCTGTCACTTGAGCCACAGCTCCACTTTCATCCTTTTGGTGGTTAATTGGAGGGAGATAAGAGTCCCAGACTTGTCTGTTCAGGCTGGCTTTGAAGCTTGATCCTCAGATCTTAGCCGCCTTATCAGCTAGGATCCC
Source organism: Dipodomys ordii (assembly GCF_000151885.1). Taxonomy (NCBI): domain Eukaryota; kingdom Metazoa; phylum Chordata; class Mammalia; order Rodentia; family Heteromyidae; genus Dipodomys; species Dipodomys ordii. The sequence continues at coordinate 6,465,320 of NW_012267291.1, forward strand.
AGCGTGAGCACGGGTGCCCGGCAGGATGTTAGGCAAACGTCACCGTTTGAGACAGTGCCTCCTCCGCTGACCACCATTTTCAAATGTCGGCTGCTGCCTCCTCCCTTCCCTGCCTGACTACAGCGCGGACACTGCCTCCTCTCCCTCGCGTCCCCCACACCCGGGTCTGTGCTCCACGAGACAGGGAGCTGGGGCTGTTCCCTGTGGAGCCCTGGCACCCAGTAGGTGCTAAATTAACAGAGCCTGTGTGTCCTAGGTGTAGAACCACAGTATCCTCTCACCTACCTGAAAATACCGTGCTAGTTAGTGGCACGGTGCCGTGTGTGTGTGTGTGTGTGTGTGTGTGTGTGTGTGTGTGTGGCACTGGGGTGGCAGAGGCAGGCTGCAGGTCAAGCCCTCACCCACCAGAGGCCCCTCGGTCTATGCGGGCCCCTGGGCTGTCACCCGCTTCTCTGGAGACCCCATCTCCCCATCCTCCATACACGGGCCTCCAACCTGGCCGAGTGTGCACACGCCATGCCCCGTGGCCCCGTGGCCATTCCCATGGTGGTGGTTCAGGCTGCGGCCGGAAGCCACCCAGCTCAGGCACCCCCGCCTTTAGAGTTCCTGGAGACCGCCAGGGTGCTGGGTGCTGGGCGGGGGTGGCTCGCCGGTACCCCACTGTCAGCGTCCCAGCCGCCCCTGCTGGCCTCCAACACACGGCAGGCGTGACCCTGTCCCAGAGGGAAGGGGGCTTCGTGTTCAGTGTTGGCACACCTCCCGGCCCAGGCCCCTCACCCCGGCCTGGCCTTCAGGGTGGAGAGGCCCAGCCACTTCTGCTGACTTGGTTGGGGACACGGGCCAAGGGGCTGAGGTCCAAGTCCGGCTCTCATTCACGTCTGGCCGGCCTCCTTTGCCCTGCCAGCCTCCCCGCCTCCCACCCTGGCTTGTTTGTGAGGTTTGGCTTGGCAGCCTTTCGTGCTGACCCTGGGTGGCTCAGTGAAGCTGGCAGAGGCCAGATCCAGCCTTCTCCGCACGGCCTCGAGGACCTCAGGCCTCCCAAATCTCTCCTCCTGCTCAGGGCGGGAGGCAGCCAGGGCAAGCCAGGCAGCAGAGGGAGCAAGAGGTGGCCATGCCAGATACTCTGGGATCTGGACAAGTCCCCCACACTAGCCTAGGGCTTTGGTCCCCCAGCTGTCAAGAGAGGGCATGAGAGAGTGGGGGGGCGCTTCACTGCACCCATTCTTAGAAAAGCACCAAATACATCTCAGACATTGACCTAGATTCTGGGGAATGGCGGACAAGAGGAGACCAGGGCTTGGCTCACGCAGAGGATCCTTGTGGGGAAAGAAGAAGGCTTGAACTTGGGATCTCACACTCTCCCTTGACCCCCTGAGTCACACCTCCACGTCTTACTTTTTGCTGGTTAATTGGAGATGAGGTTTTGCCCAGGCTAGTTCAAACCACCATCCTCAGATCTCCATCTCCTGCGTAGCTAGGATGACGGGCGTGAGTCACCAGCACCTGGCTGCCACTACCTTTTAAGATTTTAACTTATTTTGAAAACCCTCATGGAACAGTCATGGGGAAGAGTTCTGTGAACTGGCCCACGTGCTTTATTCAGAGTAATTGCCATATGCATTGCTTCTTTGTGGGGAAAACATCCAAAGTCCTCCTTTCTGACAGTTTGTTGTTGTTTTTGTTTTTGTCTGTCCTGGGGCCTGAACTCTGGGCCTGGGCGCTGTCCCTCAGCTCTTCAGCTCAAGGCTAGCGCTCTACCACTTGAGCCACAGCGCCACTTCCGGCTTT
>NW_012267291.1:6470547-6489362 GCF_000151885.1 Dipodomys ordii
TCCCCGCCCCCACCCCAGGGGAGGTGGGAGGAGGGGAGGACCAGCGGAGACAGGGCCCCCCCCACAAAGGCCTGGCCACCCCTAAACACACACACCTAAACACACACACACACACACACACACACACACACACACACCATGGCCTCATCTCTGGGCTTGGGCCTGTAGAGCTCAGGGGCCAGGGGTCAGGGAGGGAGATGGGGTTGCTCCCGGAAGGGGGTCTTGGAATAAGGAGGTGGTGCAAGTGTGAGGATATCACCCCATCTCCCCACTACAGAAGGCCCCGCAGAGAAGGTGACAGCCACCCAGAAAGCTCTGTCCCATGCTGGGCGCCAGTGGCTCATGCCTGTCATCCTAGCTACTCAGGAGGCTGAAATCTGAGGATAGCAGTTCAAAGCCAGCCCAGACAGGAAAGTCCGTGAGACTTATCTGCAATAAACCACTCAGAAAATGGGAAGTGGCGCTGTGGCTCAAGAGGTAGAGCGCTTGCCTTGAGCTGAAGAGCTGAGGGACAGCGCCCAGGCCCAGAGTTCAAGCCCCATGACCAACAAAATAAGAAAAAGAAAAAAAAAACCCACTGTCCCTGTCTGCTGGGGCAATGTCTCCCGTCCTCTAGAAGCTTCTCTGACTGCTGAAGGGGTTGGGACTCTTGGAGGTGATGGCCCTGGGTTGAGATCCCAGGCTTCTGTGCACTCAGATGGATCTGTCCTCATCCTTCACATCCCACCCAGAGTCAGCGCCCCATCCTGAGCCGGCACCCCCCATCTTGTCCAGATGTCCACTGAGATGACAAGCTGGGTACACGGACACGGTGTGATCGTCCCCTCCAGGGCTGAGTGTCTGACTGACTGGAAGCTTGGTTGTGTCTGTCTGCCTGACTGCCTGGGTCTGACTGGATGCCGGCATCTGAGGTGGACGCATGATCGGCTGGCTTCGCTGTCCCAGTCTCGGCTCTGATCTCGGTGCCTGGCCGCTGCAGCTGACCAGCCACACACCCGAGTGCCTCCTGTCCATGCCCAGGGCGGCGCCCTGCTTAGCGCCTGGCCAGCTGATCGTCTGTCTGTGTCTACCTGGGTGTCTGGCCCCGTGGATCAGCTTTGTGTGCTGCCTCCTGTCTGGCTGACTGGCCTGGCTGTCTCCGGGTGTTTGGCTAGAGTTAGGTGAGGGTTCCGCCCGTCCTCCCCTCCCATCTGCTGAGTTGCTGTCTCCCCAGTGGACAAGATGGCTAGCGTGCGTTTGTCTCGGCTGGCTGTCCTGGAGGAAGGCCTGTCCTCCTCTGCCGGAAAAACCAACCACTTGTCTGACCTGTGCCTGGTCAGCTCCTAAACAACCACTGACCAGCCGTGGGTGAGCGCTGGTGGCGGATGGTCAGTCGACCGCATGTCCCACAGGCGCTTCCTGGACAGCGGCTCTGCCCACCTGGGGTGGGGCCAGGCTGTGGGGGGCAGTGCCACCCCCACCCTGGGGCCTGAGTGAGAGCCCCACCGGGCAGCCTCCGCAGCTCCACATCTGTGCCCCGTGAGGGACAGCGATGTTCCCCCATCGCCTTTGGGAGCCCCCCCATGCCAGGTGGGGGGAAATCACGTTGCTCCTCAGGGAAGACATAGGATGTTGCCTGCGTCCAGCCCAGCCTTGGAAGTCTTGTGGGGCCCACGCTCCTCCTCGTTGCTCCCCTAGGGCCAGTTCCCAGGAGAGGCCGAGCTGCCCTGAGGGGCAGCCAGCAGGCGAGGCGGGTGGGTGTGTGCGCCTGGTGAGAGAGTTGCTCTCAGCTGGGCTGGGAGGGCGGCTCTGTAGTAGGGCGCTTGCCTAGCATACTTGAGCCCCTGGGTTCGATTCATCCGTACCACATACACAGAAAAAGCCGGAAATGGCCCTGTGGCTCAAGTGGTCCAGTGCTCGCCTTGAGCAAAAGAAACTCAGGGACAGTGCCCAGGCCCTGAGTTCAAGCCCCAGGACTAGGGAAAAAAAAAACAAAACAGAAACAAACCCAGTAATTGCTCTCAGCTGCCTGGCCCTCCCTGACTGCTCGAGAGGTGCAGTGTGCGCAGGGGCGGGGAAGGGCAGCGGACAGGAGAGGGGCGCCTTGTCTTTCCCAGGGTGCTCTGCCTCCCCCCCGCTGGCCTGGGTGGGGGCCACAGCCTGAGCCCTGCGCAGCCGGTGCGCGGGCGAGCAGGGAAGAGGCATGCTGGGAGCTCAGTCGGCGGCGGTGTGCAGCGGTGGCAGGCTGATGTGTGTCTGGGACGGGGCTCTGTGTGACGGGGACCATGGCACACGCTAGGGACAGGTTCCGGTCCATTCTGTGGTTAGGATGGAGAGCCGTCAGTGAGGGTCTGGCTTGAGGGCGTGTTCAGGACCAGGGTTCAGGGAGCCCTGGAACTAGGAGTATGGGCAGGCCCTGCCGGACGGGGGACCCAGGAGCAGAAGAGGAGGGGAAGGGAAGGCAGAGAACAGGTGGGGGGGGGCAGCCACTTAATACCTGCGTGACAAGTCCCCCAGCTCCCCGTCCCTCACTGGGGCTTTGGTGTTTCTCTGGCTGTCTCCATGACACTGCCTAATCACCCCCCCCCGCGCCCCGGCTCTCCCCAGCTCCTGGGAACCAGCCATCTCTCCTTCCCTGCAGCACTCTGTTCTCAGCACTCAGAACAGAATTAGCATCCAGCCTTGGAATCTTTGCCCCAAGAACCCAGATGTCCAGGAGCTGGAGAGCCGGGCTGGGCCGCAGCCTCCCTGGGGAGCGCGGCCTCCGTCCACAAATAGAAAAGCACAACCCGCAGAGCTCTCAGAAGTGCAGGGACACCGCGGGTCGCTTCCATGTTGGGGTCTGAAAAGCCGCTCCCAGGAGGCTTTGGGGGAAGAAGCTAAGCCTTAGAAAGTCTTAAAAGACCAGCCGCAGTGCGGCCTTCATTTCACTGATGGGGAAACTGAGGCCCCGAGAGGGGTCGGTGCGGGATGTGCCCCCGTAGCAAGGTGGAGGCAGAGCTGAGCGCGGATCCGTCCCAGGGCCGGCAGAGGCCCTGGAGGCTCCACCAGCTGGCCTTCCTCAGGCTCCAGCCCGGGGCTTCTCACCTGGGTCTTGTTACTTCTCCTCCTGTGGAGGGCTGAGTGAATCCACGTCCTGGAGGGATATACAAGCACAGATTCGGTATCACATCAACCCAGGTTCAAACCCCACCCGTGCCAGTTACCCGCAGTGACCCTGGATGGGGGCTACCCCCCTGCTTTGTCTTCAGGGCGGTGTTTAGGAGCGCCGGGGCTGGGATGTGTGCCCAGAGGGGAGCCATTGAAGGTCATTGAGTGGGACATGGTCACAGCCCGTGATGGAGTCGTTAAGAGCTGGGGCCAGCTCTGTGGGCACTGATTGGTCTCAGCCCCCAGGACATATCATTAAGCGCAGACGTGAGATCCTGAGGATGGGAGTCGGGAACACTGGCACTTCTGCGGGGAAGGAAGACTGCAGATAAATATAAACGCGCGTTTAGTCACATACATCTGTTCAGAAGGCATGCCGCCGCAGGGATCAGAGAAGCCGACGGAAGGCTTGAACAAACACCAGTCCAGGACCCGGCAGCCCTGGTGCTCTAGGATCTGAGCGGCTTCCTCCTTCCTGCTGCTCCATTCTGGGTTGGCGGCTTTGATCCTCATGGCCTCAAGATGGCTGCCCTACCTCCAGGTATCAAGTCTCTGTTTCATGGAGGAAGGAGGAGAAGGCCGAAGGCGAAAGGAACACTCGAGTAGTGTCTTCCCTTCCAAATGCTTTAGGCTTTTGGGGGAGGGGGGGATTGAAAAGGAAAGTCCTCCCAGAGACTTCCACATCCTCTCGCTGGACAGAACCCGGTGGTGAGGCTGCGCCTAGCTGCAAGGGGTTCTGGAAAAATGAATCTTTCATTGCCCCTGTCACCTGGACACGATTGGCGTTTGGTTAGCAGGAGTCAAAGGTGGTCTGCCTTGACTGCCTCCCCTCCCCCCTGCTTTATGATGGAGTCTTGGAAATTTTTTCCGCCCAGGCTGGCCTGGCATGGTGACCCTCCAGTTTGTTGTTTGTTTTTCTTTGTCAGTCCTGGGACTTGAACTCTGAGCCAGGGCACTGTCCCTGAGCTTTTGCGCTCGAGGCTAGGGCTCTATCACTTGAGCCACAGGCCTACTTCTGGCTTTTCTTTGGTAGTTTAGTAGAGATTAGAGTCTCAGGGACTTTCCTGCCTAGGCTGGCTTTGAACCTCAGTCCTCAGATCTCACCTTCCTGGGTAGCTGGGATTACCGGTGTGAGCCACCAGCACCTGGCTGAGGCTCCCTTTTAACCTTTCCTTCCTTCTTGGCTTTTTGAACAGTATGTTCATATTACTGTTCAGAACGTACCACCGTTTGTGTAAAATGCGGTTTTTAGAGGCATTGCATACAAAGAGCCTGGCACACGGCGCAACAGCTCCCACGGTGCGTACCACTTCCGGTCACGTGTGGGTTACACAGTCCCGGGCACATCCCAGACCTGTGACCTTCGGCGGCTCTCTCCTCGCGTTTCTGGGGTTCCGTCTCCTCCCCTGGGGTTGTGGCAGAGGCAGAGGCGGTGCGGGCTCGGCGGCTGGCAGAATTCCTTCCACGCACACAGTGTTGTTGAAAACACAGGTCTCCAGGCCTCTTGAAATGGGACAGTGTGGGGTAGAAGTGGCGGCATGACACCTGTCCCGGCCAGCCTGCAGCACAACCAAGCACTTCTGTATCACCAGCAGCAGCTCCACGAAGTACAGGCCAGGGCAGTTGGGTGTAAGAGACAGATGCAGAACCGGGAGTGGTGGCTCACGCCTGTAATCCTAGCAGCTCAGGAGGCTGAGACCTGAGGATCCCAGTTCAAAGCCAGACCAGGCAACAAAGCCCATGAGATCCTTTTTGTTGTTGTTGGTGGTGGTGGTGGGGCTTGAACTCTGGGCCTGGGCGCTGTCCCTGCGCTCTTCAGTTCAAGGCGAACGCTCTATCACTTGAGCCACAGCACCACTTCCGGTTTTCGAGTGATTTATTGGAGATAAGAGTCTCATGGAGTTAAGTACTTACTAGGTGCTGTTGAACCGGGATCCTCAGATCTCAGCCTCCTGAGTAGCTAGGATGACAGGCGTGAGCCACCGGTGCCTGGCTCTCATGAGACTCTTATCTCCAATTGGCCACCAAAAAGCTGGAAGCAGAGCTGTGGCTCACATGGTAGAGTGCCACCCTTGCGAGAAAAAGTGAAGGAGCAGTGCCCAGGCCCTGAGTTCAAGCCCCAGTTCCAGCATTTGTACAACAACAACAAGAAAGAGACAGATAAAGCCAGGCCTGTGAATCTGAGGCCACCTGGGCATTTCGGGGAGGAGCTGTGCATCCTGGGGGCACAAAGGCTGTTTGTTAGATGGGTGACCTCTGACCCCACCTCACATCTGCCAGCCGCAGGGCTGCTGTCCACAGCTCAGCTGACCACTATCCATGTCCGGCCTGTGGTATCCACACAGCGCAGGAGAGCGCGGGGGCTTCCTGGTCTCCTCCAGTAGGCCTCCTGGCCTCCAGCAGACCAGAGAGAGGGGTCTGTCCTGCTGGACACAGGCAGAGAGAGTCCAGGCTAACCCAGTCTCAGGACCCCAGTGCTATGGGGCTGCTCACCCTCCTCCGCTCTGCGCTCTGGCCTCTCCCAGGAGACAGACGACCTTCAGAGCACGGCCTCCAGGCCGGGGCCTTCTGCCAGGAGCCGAGCTGGGCACCATGACACCGACACACATCTTTTCTGGATCTGACCCAGCCTCAGCCTCAGGAACGCCCAGCTCTCCCCGCTTCCTGACAGTATAGCCTGGGACAAGTGACTTTTCTGTACTATGCCTCAGTTTCCCCATCTGTCCCGTGGGGGAAATGCTGACTGGTCTCGGGATACATTGGAAATTAAAACGGGCTAACATATGTACGGTGCTTACAACAGCACCTAGTAAGTACTTAACGCAGCTGGGAAAACTAGACAAGGCAGGAGAGAGACAGACAGAGGTTGGGGTACAGCCCCTGGGGGTGACATCCACCCTCCGCTGCGAGTGGACAGCAGACGTGGTTGTGAGCCCGCGGCTGCCCACGGTACCCGGCTGGTCACAGGTTTACTGGCACTGTCTTAAACTCACAGCAACTTGACCTTGGGACTGCACATTCTTAGGGTACACGGAATTCTGCAAATGGTAGGTCTGTCCTGTCAGACAAAGAGCAGGGAGCTCCCCCTCTTTCGGGGGACCGGTGGCCTTGGCAGCCCCTTGAAGTTGGGATTTCTAGGCAGAATCGCCCTCCCCCTAGGTCCTGCTGGCTCAGGAGGCGCAGCCATTATTGTCCCCCACCCCCAGCAACGCTGAAGATGAACGCGCTAGTATTTCATATTCAGATGATCTACAGCCTCCAAGCTCTGGTTAAAACCTTGAGGAGGAGCCCCAGGCTCTGTGAGCAGTGTGGCCAGAGGAGGGAGAGAGGTCTGGGGCCCTTGGCAAAGGCGTCAAGGCCGCACATCCAGTTGCAACGGGCAAAGCCAGGCACAGTGGCTCATGCCTGTAATCCCAGCACTCAGGAGGCAGAGGTAGGAGGATCACAAGTTTGAGGCCAGTGGGGATAGTGAGATCTTGTCTCAAAAACCAAAATAATCAATGTGTTCCTTTCTTTTTTTTTTTTTTTTTTGGTCGGTCGTGGGGCTTGAACTCTGGGCCTGGGCGCTGTCCCTCAGCTCTTCAGCTCAAGGCGAGCACTCTACCACTTGAGCTACAGCGCCACTTCTGGTTTTCTGGTGGTTTATTGGAGATAAGAGTCTCACGGTCTCTCCTGCCCGGGCTGGCTTTGAACCGCGATCCTCAGATCTCAGCCTCCTGAGTAGCTAGGATTACAGGCGTGAGCCACCAGCGCCCGGCTGTGTTCCTTTCTTATTGTCAGCTGTAGGGGCCTGAATTCTGGGCCCGAGCTCTTTTTGCTCAAGGCTGGCACTCTACCACTTGAGCCACAGCTCCACTTCCAGCTTTTTGCAAGTTAACTGGAGATAAGAACCTCATGGACTTTCCTTCCCCGGGCTGGCTTCAAACCTCAGCCCTCAGATCTCAGCCTCCTGAGTAGCTAGGATGACAGGTGTGATCTTCAGATCTCAGCTTCCTGGGAGGATAGGATGACAGGTGTGAGCCGCCAGCGCTGTGTTCTTCATTAAATGTAGTGAAATGTGAATGAGTGACAGCGCAAACCACCAGTCTGTGTCCTGAACCCAAAGCTTGAATTCTTGGTGTCACATCGAGACCCTGTCACCACCTCCCAGCCTCACCCCTGCACTCCTGTGGTGGCCTGCAGTGTCCACTTCCCCAGACACCCCTGCCCAAGGCTGCTGGCTGTGAAGTCCACCTGGATCCACCAAGGCACGTGCTGACTTGGGGCTGCCTTTGGGACGTGTCCCTCAGCAGCCACCCCTGGCACGCAGCCAGCCACACGGTACCTTTCCCTGCCATCAGCGGGGCTATGTACTGCAGGAAAATGACCTTAATTTACAAGGCATTAGAACTAACACCGGATGATGGCGGCATTAATATTTACGGGTGGCTCTCCCGGGAGGGGACTTGGGTGCTAATTGGCATTCCTTTCAGAACCTCTTTTCTCAATGAGGTTTCTGATGGCAGCTGTGGTCCTGGGCTGGTTTCAAAGGAAGCGAGCACGAGGCCTTCCCTCGTGTCTGCCTGGGTCTCCTTCATGTCTTTCTGATTCTGAAGCAACCTAGAAGCAAACCTGATTCACAGAGGGCTCTGGGCAGAAGGATTGGGGGTCCTGCTGCTGCGGGGGAGGGGGGGTTGTGGCTGCAGGGGGAGGGGCGCATCCTGGGGGTCTGACTGGGCTTCTCCGGGGAAAGCCAGGGGGAAGGGAGGCTCCAGGGATGTGTACATGCACCCCCAAACCACAGCTCTGTCTCAGACACCCACGCCTTCCTCCGTCTCTAAGTCAAAAAAATGTTGTGGTCTTTTTATATAAGATGGATCTAAATCAACCCTCCCAACGCCCCAGCTCCGGGTCGTTTGAACAAATGGGGGTGTTCGGGGCCCAGATTGGAGAAGACGACAGATCACACTCCCCCTCCGCGCTCCCCCTCGGCTTTGGGGTGCCAGCAGCCGAGGGGGGCCCCGGCTGAGGAGAGGGGTGTGCTTGTCAGCTCCCTTCGCCTCAGGTGGGAGATGGCTTTACCAACAGCAGCCGTTGCCTGGGCAACCAAGGCGCTTCCTTCCGGCCCAGGGAAGGGGGGAACGGCGCGCGTGGCCTGCCTCGTCCCATCTGCCGGCCTGGGCCGCCATCTCAGAAGTCCAGGGGCCGGCAAAAGCGGGCAGGCCCTGGGGGGACGGTGCCAGGCCCTGGCAGCAGGGGCAGCCTCTGTCCGGCTCCAGTAAATGGTCACCATGCAGATCGGTGGGCACGGGGAGGGGGCACACGCTCCTGGGGTTCAAAGGGAAGTGGGAAAAGGGGTCACAGACACCGCGCCAGTTATTTGTATGCTGACGGCGGTACAAGCGATTGTTCTTCTTACGCCATCTGTGTACGTAAGCAACACGTGACCAGGGGCCGGACACTTGGGTGGGCCGGTCTGCCACCATCTTGCCCCACGAGCAGGACCCATGGGGTCCTGCCGTGAGAATGCAGGAAGGCCGCTCTGTGAGGGGAGGGTGGGAGGCACCCCAGTTTCCAAAGTAGAGGTGGCCTGAGGCCGTGGCGTGTGCTCCCCTGAACCCCGTGTGTGTAAATGACCCTGTGGCTCCCCCGGGCTGCGTTGATAAGGAACAGTTCCGTGCGTGGGCATTCCCACGGGCCTCTGCCCTCTCTGGGTGAGTGGCCTTCAACGAGTCTCTCTTCTTTGTGGTGCCTCTGTTTCCCCATCAGTACAACAACAGGCCTGAGCCAGATCCTCCTCTGTGGATTCTAGCATCTGCGCCCGGCGGTCACGGCGTGTGACGCTCTGGGAGTCCCCAGAGCTCCCTCAGCAACAGCATGTTGAGTATCATGGTGACGGCTCTGGGTGGGAATGGACACCCCGAAGAGACGAGGTGGGCGCAGCCTCTGCCTGGGTGAGCCCGCAGCTGTCAGTCAGAGAGGTGGAAAGACACTTCTGCCCTCCCATGGCCGGAGGGCAGCCTGACCCACCATCGGGGTCCTGCGTCCAGGGCCCACTTCTCAGGACTCGGCCGAGAGATCTGTGTGCCACAAACCCCTCCAGCCAGGCCCTGCCCTGCCCTGCCCCGCTGCCCACCATGGAGCTCGGTCTGGGGGCGTCTTAACCCTGGCACCATGACATTGGGCCATGACAGCGGCGAGGTTCTGTTCTGTGCATCATAGCACAGATGGCAGCTTCCCTGCCTCTCCCTGCTACCCACAACACACACACACACACACACACACACGCACACGCACACGCACACCACATCCACATACAGCACTTCTCCAATAGGCCCCGGAGGGCACAGTCAGCCTCAGCTGAGAACTGCTGGCCAGAATCCATCATGGCGGCCCCTGACCTGCAACGCCACCCACAGGGCCCAGGGGAGATTCAGGGCGGCCCTGGTCCATCTTAGAAGATGTGGGGGGAGAGGATCTGCGTTCCTCCCTTTGAATGCGGCCACAGTCACGTGGTGGGAAGGCGGCCCATTCGGGTTCAGGAGACAAGCCAGCATGGGCGCAGAGCCAGGCCTCTGAGATTGATGGCGCAGAGCGTGGAGGCGGGGCCTGTGAGGCAGGGTGATAAATGCCCGGATGCTTCAGCCTAGTCTGGGCAGCATCTTGACCTTCCTAGCAGCTCAGTCCTCTATCATCCTCCACCATCCTCCACCATCGCAAGATTGAGTGTCAGCAGCCCCACCCCCGCCCTGCCCTGGAAACCAGGCCCCTCTTCCCGTCCTGAGCTGTCCTCTGTGGCGCCCGTCCCGGCTTAGGGACGGCCTTTGGCTCTTGAGGACTGTGAGTTCGGGAGGACAGTGACCTTGTTTTGCTTGTCTTCCACAGCGGCTAATGCACCCTGGCACAGGGGAGGCTTTCCGTAAATGCTTGTTGCATTAATAAATGGATGAGGCAAATGGGGAATGGCTGAGTGGGGGATGGGCGAGTGACTGTGTCGGTGGCTGGGTGGCTGGTGCATAGATGGGTAAGAAGATGGATGGACGGGGGAGTGGCTGTGTAGATGGCTGGATAGGGGCTGATGGATAGGTGGATGCACAGATGAGTAGCTAGGAGGGTGGATGGCAGAAGAGTGGATAGGTGGGTAGAGAGGTAGATGGATGGGTGGATGGATGGGTGGGTGGGTGGGTGATTGTGTAGATGGCTATGTAGGGGCTGATGGATGGATAGATGGGTGGATGGAAGGACAGATGAGTGGCTAGGTGGATAGATGAATAGATGGATAGGTAGATGGATGGATGGGTGGATGGATGGATGGATGGACAGATGAGTGGACAGGCAGATGGGTGGGTAGATGGATGGATGGACAGATGAGTGGACAGGCAGATGGATGGATGGATGGATGGATGGATGGGTGGATGGATGGACAGATGAGTGGATAGGCAGATGGGTGGGTAGATGGATGGATGGACAGATGAGTGGACAGGCAGATGGATGGATGGAGGGTGGATGGATGGATTGACAGATGAGTGGACAGGTGATGGATGGGTGGGTGGGTGGGTGGATGGATGGACAGATGAGTGGACAGGCGGAGGGATGGGTGGGTGGTTAATGGGTGGGGGATGGGTAGATGGGTGGATGGACAGGTGGGTGAGTGGATGGGGGATAGACAGGTGGCAGTGGGTGATTGGCAGGTGGACGGTAAGGGAGGTGGGACATACAGCCGTCTGTGCTTCCAGCTCTGACTGTGCATCTTGATGGGGAATTAGCCACAGCCCTGCAGACTTCAAAGCTGAGCCTAAAGCTTTAGAAGTAGGAGTTGGGGATTTAGCTCAGTGGAGGAGTGCTTGCCAAGTTCAAGGCCCTGAGTTCTGCTCTCAGCTCTTAAAAAAAAAAAGCAGCTAAAAAGACCAAAAACCCCAAGGCAACTAGAGCTTTAGAAGTGCAGAGAGCCCCAGAGCACACGTGCACACGCGCGCACACACATACACTGGTGCCCAGAGAGGAGGGGCCGCCGGGAACATGGTGAGGGTCAGCTGGGATTTCAGGGTACAGAGGGGAAGAGCAAGGCCCCGAGGGGCAGGGACTTCCCAGAACCCCCAGAGCGACCCAGGGAACCCCATGGTGCTAAATCAACCCCAGGCTGTGTGATCTTGGGAAATTTTGCCCCTCTGGGTCCCCCCATCAGTAATGGGGTGACAATGCCACCACCAATCTGCAGGGCTGTTGCCAACTCCAGTGAGACAACGGGAGCACACCTCTGATCCTGCAGCCCCCGCCCCTCCCCCCTCCTCCCTTCCCTCCCCCCAGTGGGGCTGGGGAGGGAGACACTGCCTGGAGGAGGATCCTGCAGATTCTCAGCCCCTCAGAAGCAAACCCCGCGGAGGCCAGGGGTTGACAACTTTCATCGAAAGCCTTCTGAGACATCCGGGAAGACTGGGGCACTGTCCATATGGGGACCTCCTCATACTGTGCACCCCCTCACATCTGTAGCCACAGATCTGGCCTCTTGTTGTTGTTGGTTGTGGAGCTTGAACAAGGCCAGCGCTCTACCACTTGAGCCACAGCGCCACTTCCAGATTTTCAGTGGTTCATTGGAGATAGGAGTCTCCCAGAGTTTCCTGCCCAGCTTGGCTTTGAACCTCGGATCCTCAGATCTCAGCCTACTGAGTAGCTAGGTTGACAGGCGTGAGCCAGCGGCGCCTGGCCTGGTCTCTCTTTTTTTAAATGGTGGACCGACGTATTATCCACATTCCTTCGAGTCGCAGCCTTCATGAGCCAGGCAGGTGACTGAAATCTGATTTTCACCCATTTTCATCACCCTCCCTCAAAGGAGATTGGGGGTTGGGGTGTGTGCATGTGTGTTTGCACCAGTCCTGGGGCTTGAACTCAGGGCTTGGGCACTGTCCCTGAGCTGCTTTTGCTCAAGGCTGCACTCTACCACTTGAGCCGCAGCACCACTTCTGTGTATGTGGTACTGAGGAATCGAGTGCATGCTAGGCAAGCACTCTACTGAGTGCTGAGCCACATTCCCAGCCCCCCTGACAGGCTGCTCCCCACCCCTCTCCCTTCGGCCCGCAAACACTCCTCTCCAGCCTGGCTCTGTGGCGATCTCACAATGAGGGACACCTGGCTGATATTTGTACCTCTGACTTCTATCATGACAGAGCACGGAGCTGCTCCTTTGGAGGGCTAAGTAGTATTCCACTGTATGGTCATACCACATTTATTCGCTCTTCATCAACCGGTCATTTGTGTTGTTTCCTCCTTTTGGTTACCTGGTAACGGGTGCTATTAACACAGGTAGACAAGTTTGGTGTGGACCTGGGTCTTCAGTTCCCTGCAGCAGATACCCGGCCATGGATCGGGTCACGGAGTAACTAACATTTTGAGGACCTACTCTTCTCCTTCCTTATCCTCTATACTGCCCTTCTGTGGGCTGTGTGATCTCAGGCAGCAACTCAGCCTCTCTGAGTCTCCTGTTTGCTTGGGAACATGAAGAGCAGTTCTTGGTTAGAAAGACGCTCATGGCAGGCAGAGGAGGTGTGAGAATTCTTCAGAAGAGCAAAACCCCGGCAGGGGAGCCTGGATTCCCAACTCCCGTGTTATTTATTGTTATTGGGTTTGAACTCTGGACCTCACGTGCCCTTTGCTTGGTTTGCTTGCTCAGCTGATGCTCTGCCATGTTAGCCATGCCTCTAGCCCTGCTTTTTTTCCAGGCCTTTTGGAAATGCAGTCTCAGGACTTTGCTGACCAAGTTGGCTTTGAACCGTGATCCTCTGGATCTCAGCCTCTTGAGTAGCCAGGATGATAGGCGTGAGGCACAGGTGCTGGGCTGGCTCGTGATTATTGGGGTGTGGGGTTCACCGGGAGCGCGGATGCCCCCAGGAGCTGGAGGCAGCGCTCTGCCGTGTGACTTTCCTCTTTCCAGCCGTGCAGGTGGACGTGCTCTTGGGGCTCCGCGGTGCCGCTGGACGCCACCCACGGAGGGTGGGCTGGGCGCCCTGCGGCCTGCATTGCTCTCAGGCCATCAGGAGAGCGGGCACGTGTGCAGACGCCCCGATTCCAGTGTCTCCTTGGGGATACCGAGGCCAGCTCCTTGCCGGCTCACACGGCCAGAGCAGACGTGCCAGGCAAGCCCTGGGTCTCTCTGGAACTTTCTGCTCATGCTGCCACCCCGAGCTCCTGGCCTAGTTGGCCAGATGCCAGGGTGTCTGCCGATGCTTTCCCATCATGCAACCCGGCCCGGTGGTCCAGACCAGCTCCCGGCCACCGCCGCCGCCCGGGCCCGGGGAGGACGCGTTCCCCATGAAGAACAAAGGCGTGGGCAGAGCCGAAAATACGCAGCAGCGAAATGCTGCCTTTGTCTCCTCCCCAGGAGGGGCTGCGCGCCGAGCAGGGGACCCGCGGCGTCTGGACTGATTGCACAGCGGCCCACCCCCCACCCCGAGCGCCTGCCAGCCTCCTGAGCCCGAGGCCCCCCCAGCCCCGCCTCCTCTGCAGGCCCTGAGGGGAAAAGGCTGAGACGCAGCCAGCCAGCACCACGCGGGTTCCCGGCCAGGGCCTTCCATGCTGTGTGTCCACGCCCTGTCCAGTGCTTTTGCCTAGAGTGCCTGGATTAGTCCAGAGCCTCAGTTGTAGCTCATTGTAGCAGAAATGAATAAATGAAGGAATAAATACATAAATGGGGATGGAGACAGCTTCAGGTACGGCTGGATCCAGGTGCCGAAGCTCTGTTTTGAGGTGTCTGTTTTGCCCTTTCCCCTTCGCGCCAGCTGTCCTCTCTGGTGGGGAGGAGGGCTCTGCCCAGCCCCAGCCTGGCACCAGCAGCCCAGGGCACCAGCGGTTCTATGGCTACCAGTGATCGGCATGGGCCTGGGCTGTGCCCACCAAGCCCTGAGCCACCGCTGCGGGCGCGCACAGACGGCGGTGGCCGGGCCAGGCCTTGTGGGCACAGCTGTAGCCGGTTCCTGGGGGGGTCTGGGGAGGGGGTCATGGGGAAAGCAGCGGTGGGCGCGGTGGCTGGGGGTCGGGAGGTTAGAGGCAGCAAGGGTGCCCACGGCGCCAGCTTCCATCACCGACGTACCAGTGGCCGGCAGAGTGTCTGGAAGCTTCTTCCTGGGTCTTCTGCTGTGCTGGCCCTGGGCAGGACCAGCTGCACGTGGCTCCGTGGAACCTCAGGGCAGGGCAGCGAGCGCCCCGCGGCTCCACCAGCGGCCGACATGCACGTGGGAAAATGTCGCCCCTTCTTCCAACTCTTCAAGATAAGTCGGAAATTAGGATTTTTAAAACGACAGCTCCAATTTATAAATGTCAGCCGCCCATTTAATTTCTTTGAGGCACTGTTTATACCAACAAGACATGTCGCGGCCAGATTCGAATTCCAGGCCGCCAGTTTTCCATTTTCCCACAGATGGAATGAGCGAAGTCGGACACACAGATGATGTGCGCTTGGGTGCTTGTTCCTGTGGTGTCTTGATGGTAGCTCTCTGAAAAGGTGGCCTTCAGCCAGGAGTGAGGGGGTCACACTGTGGCTGTCTAAGGCGAGGATTTGCCAGGCAGACAGCAGAGCAAGTGCAAAGGTCCTGGGGCAGGATGGCAGTGCTCATATGTTTGAGGAGCAGCGGTGGGCTGGAGGGAGGAGGAGGGAGGTGGTAGAGGGAGACGAGGATGAGAGATGAACAAGGCCAGCTCCGTGAGGGTCTGTGAGACCCCAATTTTAATTCAGAATCGGCCACCGAAAGCATCAGTTGTTGAATGAGCGCATGCCTGTGAATGAATGGGCTCCAAACGGCTTTCCTTGGAATATTCCTGTCTGACAGCAGCGTGGGGCGGGAGGGAGTGTGTGCAGCTGACACGTGCTGGGTTCTGAAGTCTCCTAGGTTCTTCCAGAAGGTGGACGGCTGCAGTCGGTCTCTGGGAGCTGGGCGGCACCGATGGAAGTGGGTCTTTGTGCAAAGGTGGACACATGGATGGGGGGTGGGAGGCAGGAAGAAGCGACGCCCACCGGGTCCCCGCCCCCATCAGCCAGCGGGGGGGGGGGACGGGGAGGAGTTGGGGCCCCAGCCCTGGACTCCAAGGCTCGCAAGCCCCGGGGCACCCTCCAGCCACGCAGGGGGCTGGCTCCCCGCCACCTCCGGCCAAGCTCAGCCCCAGGACTATTTCTGCCTTGGTTCAGGCTCCCGCATCCCAGCTGCTGGCGGGTGGGGTTGCCATGGTGACCGGGGGCTCAGATTCCCAGAGCGAGCTCCGTGTCCTCCAGCCGCTGCCTGACGGGGGGGGGGGGGGGGGGGCGCTGACTCACCGTTAAATATATCACCGCCACCCGAATTGGCTGCTGAGCCGGATGCGGGGCCGCAGCCGCGCGCTCAGGGCTGCGTGGGCCCGAGGCCAGGAGGCCTGACCTCCGGCTGCCTTCCCAGTCTGCGGCTCCTGACGCACGTGAGCGGCCGGGCCCCCTGACTGACGGCCTGTCCCGCGTTCGTTGGCTTGTGGCTTGTGGTCGGTATTGAGGTTGGAACTCAGGGCTGAGGCTTGCCAGGCCGGTGCTCCGCCCCCACGCCACGCCCCCAGGCTGCTTTGCTTTAGGAACTTTTCCCGCACGTGTGTGTGGTGGGGGGGGGGGTCTCACTTTTCTGCCCAGGGCTTGCTTCAGACCGCCATCCTGAGGAGCTGGGATTACAGGCGTGAGTTAACCACCGTCAGCGTACCGAGACGGGGTCTCAGCCTCAGACATCAGATTACAGGCGGGAGCTGCCATGCCCACCTGGGTCTGAGGCCTTTCCTGGTTGAAGCTCCAGCCTGCTGCTGGAAGACAGGACCCTCCCGGCCCAGCTTCCAAGAGCGGCACAGCCATCTCCCGACGTGCAGGCCTTGGCTTCGGGTTGGAAAGAACTGGGGGCGGGGAAGGAAAAGTATGCGTGGTTACAACAGTGCGGGTGGGTCACAGGTGTGCGGGCCTGGGCGGCCGCTAGCGAGCTCTCTGGTGAGGCTCCCGGGAGGCTGTGGTGGCAGAAGCAGGCCTCCTGCATTTGGGACTTGGCCTGACGCTGAGCAGGAGGGGAAACGGCCGGGGTGCGGGGCTGTTTCCCATCCGCGCCCGGCGCTTAGCTTTGAGTCTTCTCCTCCCTCCTGGAAACAAGATGTCTGCCAAGGAGCTGCAGCAGAAGCAGCTGAGATGGGGGAGGCGCGCAGAGGCGAAGCGAGGCCCCGTTCATGCCCAGGCCCCGGCGGGAGCGTCTTCCAAGCCGCCTCTGAACCTGGCGCCTGTCAGCATCTTCCCTCCAGTCTGGGATGAGAACCAGGACTGTGGTGCTGGCGTCGCCTCGCGGTGCTGTGGACGGGGGCGGGGCAGTCCCCTCCCTGAGCCTCAGTTTCCTTCCCTGGCAGGCAGGGTGCTGTCCTCAGCCCAGCACCTCACCGGCCCGTACGAGCTGCTCCGTGAGCACCAGCCGCCGTCACGGGAGGCTCTTTCCGGCATCCGTAGGCCGGGCTGTTTTTGGAAGTGGGAGCCAATCCCAGGAAAAGTGAACGTTTTTTTTAGGGGTACGTGTCGGTCATGGGGCTTGAACTCTGGGCCTGGGCGCTGTCCCTCAGCTCTTCAGCTCAAGGCGAGCGCTCTACCACTTGAGCCACAGCGCCACTTCCGGTTTTCTAGTAGTTTATTGGAGATAGGAGTCTCACGGACTTTCCTGCCCAGGCTGGCTTTGAACCGTGATCCTCCAATCTCAGCCTCCTGAGTAGCTAGGGTGACAGGTGTGAGCCACCGGTGCCTGGCGAAAAGTGACCTTTGCACAAGAGCTCATTCACCAGGGACTGAAATATAACCCCGGCTCCTTGCTGCTGCCCCTGGGCGGCAGGGCTCACCGGCAGATTTCCCAAAGTTCTCGCTGTGGGGAATGGAAGTCGCTTTGCCCCCAGCCACAGAAGCGCCCCGGCTGACGGGTCATGTCACTGTGGTCACGTGGAGACGTGGCCAGCAGAGAAACGGCCCAACCAGTGGGGAGATGCTAGGCTTGCATTTCAGAGAAAGAGACAGAGACACAGACAGACGAGAGACAGACAGACGCAGACACGGGAAGTTGGTCCACAGGCACGTGCAAGCCTGGAACCCACGAGTCAGCTGAATGCACTGGTTCTGCCCAACAGATCTGTCAGTGTCCATGACCCCCATCCATCAGGCCTTGAGGATGGAACCCAGGCTCAGGAAGCACCACACTGCAAGAGGGAGAGCCAGCCAGCACCCCGCTGCGGCACAGTCTCATCCCTAACACCTGGCGCCCCATGTCGCGTCCAGTTGGGGAAGGCCCCCTGAGTGGGGGCCTGCAGGGACTGAGCACACCTTCGTGTCTCAGGGGCTGGCGTATCCTGGCAAGTGCAAAGGTCCTGAGGCCGGAGCACGCTGGGATGCTCCAGGAGCAGGAATCAGCCAGTACACCTGCTGGGTGGGGGTGGGGGGGCGCTGGGAGAGGGGTTCTGTAAGTGGGACCTGGGGACCACAGCAGTTTTCGGCATTGGACCTGCGCACTTTGGGGTCCCGGGCTGTCGGGACACGCACGGTTCTGATGGAGCCCCTCAGGCGGCTGTGGAGCTGGAAGGAGTGGGGGGGAAGGGGGGATGGGAAGGCAGGGGCAGGTGGCTGGATGTGGGGCAGGTGGGCCTGCTGCAGGGCTTGCTGCAGCGTTAGGTATTCTGAGTCCTGGGAGTTGGGGTTCCCAGGGAGACCCCAGCAGGCACCACAGGCCTCCGGCGTCAGGCAGGTGCCCAGCCCTCCCCGGACAAGAAGGGGCTCGGCGCCTCCCTCCCCCACACCCCCGCGGAAGGCCACGCAGCTCCCCGTGTCCCACACCAGGCTGGGGCTTCTTCCCAGCTGTGTGACCGTGGGGGTGTCCCTGCCCCTCCCCGACCTGGCCCCGGTGACCCCTGGCACAGGACACTCGAGCTGTGCGGACGGGGTCAGGCCCCAAGGGTGGTTGATTCCTGCCGCCCTGCAGGCCTGAACTCGGGGACCAAAGCCTGGGCTCTGGAGTGGCACAGCCCTGGGTAGAGACCCACTGGACCCAGGGAGGTGGTTGGGCAGGCTGGGGACGCTCTGCCCCCCCCTGCCATGGAGAACTTGATGCCAGCTCTCTGGGGGCCAGGGGCGCCCAGGCCTCCATCTGACTGCCCCCCCGCAGGGCGTCCAGACCTCCAGTCTGACCCCCCACCAGGCGCCCAGGCTGGGGCCCCGAGCCTGGGACGGGTCAGACAGCCTTGACACTGCACCAGTGGAAATGGAGCGTGAGGCCCACAGCTTGGTTCTGTGTGTGTGTGTGCGCACACGTGTGTGTGTTCACTTTGTGCTGTACTCTGACGTGATCTGCGAGGGACGAACCAGCCGCCAGGCTGGCTGCGCGTCTCTCTCTCCCTGCCCTCCCTCGGGCTATTTGCGCCCGCAACCTCACTGAGAGATAAGGTCAAAATTCTAAAAATGCTGCTGTGTGGGAAAACCTTGGTGCCAGTCCTGGGATTTGAACCAAAAGCCTTGAGCTCTCGCTTAGCTTGGCCACGCACAGCTGAGGTCCTGCCACGTGAGCCACAGCTCCACCTCGGACTTCTTGCTGGTTCTTTGGAGGTAAGAGCCTCACAGACATTGCTACCTGGGCTGGCTCTCCATCCTCAGATCTCAGCCCGGGAAGTAGCCGGGATTACACGCATGCGCCACTGGCCCC
>NW_012267291.1:6489467-6490458 GCF_000151885.1 Dipodomys ordii
CCAGGGACAGGCCATCCCCTGGGAGAGAGGAGATGCTTGCTGGAGGATCGGTGAGCACATTGTTTGTTTTCATCGCTTTGAAAGGGCAGTGGGTGCTGTTCCCACCTTGCTTGGCTTGCTAGCGGTATAATCACCTCCTTTCTTTTTGAGAGCTGCCTTGTGTTCCATGGGAGGCATGGTCGGAATCTGCATGAATCGCACTCCTATATCGAGAAGACTATGGATTCTGAGGTTCCGGCAGTAGAGTGGCGGTGCCCCCTTTGCTCATTCCCAGCCCCTTTTGAAGCTGAGGGTTGATTGAAGATGGCAGAATGTTCATCAATGCCCCCTGCACCCCGCCCCCACTCATCTCACAGAAGGAGGAAGAACTTTCCAGGCAGAGGGAACTGCAGCGCAAAGGCCCTGGGGTACGCTGCCCTGGGTGTGTGCGCGGAGCTGGAGAGGTTGTTGGCGGTTGAGGCTGCCGTGGGGCCTGTGCAGGTCACCTTCCTAGGCTGCCACGTGGCCATGCGCCCACTCTCGCCCCTCTCCTGGGCCCGTGGCACCTGTGAAGCCTGGCTAGCCCCGCACCAAGCCCTGCTCAGCATTTAACTGGGTGGTGAGGCCGGGGAGATCCGGCTCCCAAGTGCTGTTTGATGGGCCTTAAAGAGAAGAGCCGTTGTCTGCCTTGGACCAGCCTGGGGGGGGGGTGAGGAGGAGGAGGAGGAAGAGGGCTCTGGCGGCCCCCCAGCTCCACGGCAGGAGAGTGGCGTTGGGTCTTGAGGGTCGGGCAGCTGGGCCGCGTGGAAGCCGCATCGCTGTCTTTCTCTCGCAGCCGCACCCCCAGCCCATGCTCTCACATGTCACATAGGATGCCGCGCTCGTCCGCCCGGCTCCTCTGGGGTTCACCTCCCCATGTCAGGTGTGAACCACCGCGCCTGGCCAAACAGTCTTTCTTGAGTCTGACACCCTCCTCCTCCTCCTCCTCCTCCTCCTCCTCCTCATCCTCCTC
>NW_012267291.1:6491748-6493009 GCF_000151885.1 Dipodomys ordii
TCTGCACACCCCCCTCTGCACACCCCTCTGCACACCTCCTCTGCACACTTGTCCTCTGCACATCCCTCCTCTGGACACCCCTCCTCTGCACACTTGTCCTCTGCACACCCCTCCTCTGCACACCCTCCTCTGCACACCTCCTCTGCACACCCCCCTCTGCACACTTGTCCTCTGCACACCTCCTCTGCATACCTCCCTTGTGCACCTCCTCTGTATACCCCCCTCTGCACACCCCCCTCTGCACACCTCCTCTGCGCACATCCTCTGCACACCTCCTCTGCGCACCCGTCCTCTGCACACCTCCTCTGCACCCCTCCTCTGCACACCCTTCCTCTGCACATCCCTCCTCTGCACACACCTCCTCTGCACACCTCCTCTGCACACCCCCCTCTGCACACTTGTCCTCTGCACACCCCCCTCTGCACACCCCCCTCTGCACACCCCCCTCTCCACCCCTCCTCTGCACACCCCCTCTGCACACCCTCCTCTGCGCACCCTTCCTCTGCACACCTCCTCTGCGCACCCGTCCTCTGCACACCCCTCCTCTGCACACCTCCTCTACACACCTCTGCACACCTCCTCTGCACACCTCCTCTGCACACCTCCTCTGCACACCTCTGCACACCCTCCTCTGCACACCTCCTCTGCGCACCTGTCCTCTGCACACTTGTCCTCTGCGCACACTTGTCCTGGGCCTCCCCCCCCCCCCCCAGCGCTCTCCTGTTGGGCTGTGAGTCATAAATCTATTTGGTGTTAGTGAACTGCCAGTGCGGCTCACTGGGCTGTTTGGAGAGGGAGTTCTTGCCCTGGTTTCCATGGCTCAGAAGCGCATAGCAGGTGTCCACACTGTTTGTCGATACAACCCGGAGTGGCCGGGAGAGCCCTGCTTATTTTCTGGGGGACCAAGGCTCAGAGAGGTGCCGTTGGCCGGCGCCGGTGCAGCCCACGCTCCGGGCGGGCAGGGCGTCTGGCTACCACGGGTGCACTGAGGCCTCAGGCTGGCAAGGCTCTGGGGCTGGGCCTCCCTGGGCTGGGGCCTGAGACAGCTCCAGGCTCCACCACCTCCCTGGCTGGCAGAGACCTGTAGGAGCAAAGGCCCTGAGGCTGGCAGCCGGGGAGGGAAGACAGCAAGGCCTGTGCGTGGGCTCTGGGTGGACCCGAGTGGGCCATGGGGTGGAGGTGGGGCCTGTGCGTGGGCTCTGGGTGGACCCGAGTGGGCCATGGGGGGGCCTTGCGTGGGCTCTGGGTGGACCCGAGTGGG
>NW_012267291.1:6493849-6511368 GCF_000151885.1 Dipodomys ordii
TCTGGGTGGACCCGAGTGGGCCATGGGGGGGCCTGTGCGTGGGGTCTGGGTGGACCCGAGTGGGCCATGGGGTGGGGGGGCCTGTGCGTGGGCTCTGGGTGGACCCGAATGGGCCATGGGATGGGGGTGGGGGCCTGTGCGTGGGGTCTGGGTGGACCCGAGTGGGCCATGGGGGGGCCCGTGCGTGGGGTCTGGGTGGACCCAAGTGGGCCATGGGGGGCCTGTGCGTGGGCTCTGGGTGGACCCGAGTGGGCCATGGGGTGGGGGTGGGGGCCTGTGCGTGGGGTCTGGGTGGACCCGAGTGGGCCATGGGGTGGGGGGTGGGGTGTCACAAGAAGAGGCTATTGTGACAAACGCGTTGGAGTGGAGGTGAGGAGGGTGCGGGGACACCGACGGGGGCCGGGGACACCGGGTGCCCCCTGGGCCAGGCAGGTCAGGGTGCGGACAGAAGTCAGACGGGGCGTATCGGGAGGAGGGTCCATGGTGCACTGGTGGACGGAGGGGAGTGAGGGGGCTCTGGGATTCGAACCTGAAGAGTCCAGGGAGGAGCAGGTGGCTGGGCAGAGGGAGTGCTCTTCCCCTTGTTGGTGTTGGGGAGCTCAGGGGCCACCCAGTCATGGGTCAGTCCCCCTGCACATGCATGTGCACACGCACGTGTGCGCACACACACACACACACACACACACACCTGCCAGGCCCAGCAGGCTCGCTGGCAAAGACTGCTCCCACCACCCAGCCTGCGGCCCCTTCAGCTCTTGTTCCCCACCCCTGCCTTCCTCCACATGGCAGGCGTCTGCGGCTCCACACACTCCAGCCAAGGTCTTCCTTCTACCTTCCTTATTGCTATTGTTTTTCTATGTGATGCTGAGGAATCAAACCCAGGGCTTCGTGCATGCTAGGCAAGCGCTCTGCCACTAAGCCACCTTCCCAGCCCTTCCTTCTATCTTGGAAGTAGAGATTGTCAACTGCATCTTGCTGGACTGCATTTGCCTTTGACCATCGAGGTTCTGAGGGGAGGTTTGTCTGTGGAGGCTCTGTGAGGGGAGGTTTGGCTGTGGAGGCTCTGTGAGGGGAGGTTTGTCTGTGGAGGCTCTGTGAGAGGAGGTTTGGCTGTGGAGGCTCTGTGAGGGGAGGTTTGGCTATGGAGGCTCTGTGAGGGGAGGCTTGTCTGTGGAGGCTCTGTGAGGGGAGGTTTGGCTGTGGAGGCTCTGTGAGGGGAGGATTGGCTGTGGAGGCTCTCTGAGGGGAGGCTTGGCTGTGGAGGCTCTGTGAGGGGAGGTTTGGCTGTGGAGACTCTGTGAGGGGAGGTTTGGCTGTGGAGGCTCTGTGAGGGGAGGTTTGTCTGTGGAGGCTCTGTGAGGGGAGGCTTGTCTGTGGAGGCTCTGTGAGGGGAGGTTTGGCTATGGAGGCTCTGTAAGGGGAGGTAGGGGAGGTTTGACTGTGGAGGCTCTGTAAGGGGAGGTAGCCACCACAAAGGCCTTCAAGGAAAGAATGGACATTTGATTGCTGTACTTTTTGGCCTGAGCTTTTTTTTGTTCTTGTTTTTGTTTGTGCCAGTCCTGGGACTTGAACTCTGGGCCTGGTGCTGCCCCTGAGCTTTTGAGCCCAAGTCTACTACTCTACCACTTGAGCCACAGCCCCACTTCTGGCTCTTTGGTCATCGGAGATAAGAGTCTCCCTGACTTTGCTGCATGGGTTGGCTTTGAACCACAATTCTCATGTCTCAGCCTTCTGAGCATCTAAGAGGACAGGTGTGAGCCACTAGCGTCCGGCTCCTGTTTTGTTTGATGAAACACCTTAGAGTGGCTACTCCCCCTGAAGGACGGGGACAGAAGGGTATAGATGGAATTTGTTGTACTGTCCGCATCATCAAAAACCTGCCAGAGGCTCCTCACAAACGCTTGCCAAAAAAGTAGTGGGTGGACAGATGGATGGATGATAGGTGGACAAGTACATAGATGAACGGATGATAGAGATGGATGGGTAGATGATGCATAAGTGGATGGATGGAATGAAGGAAGGCAGGAAGAGGAATGGATGGAAGGAAGACTAGATGAATGAGAGGTGGGCAAGTATCTGGATGAATGGCTGACAGTAATGGGTGGATAGATGGTAGATACCTGAGTGAATTGATGGATAGGTGGATGGATGGAAGTGAAAGATGGATGGAAGGATGGATGGAAGGCTAAATGCACGATAGATAGGCAAGTACCTAGATGGTGATAGTGGATAGATAAATGTTAGATAAATGAATGCATGGATGAGAGAGAGGAATGATGAATGGGTGGGTAGATAACATAAAGAACAGAAGGATGGATGGAAGAAATGATAGGCTGTAGGAAAGCTAGATGGATGATAGCTGCACAGGTGCCTGTAGATGAATGGCTGGTGGTGATGGTGGGTAGATAGATGCTAGATAAGTAGGTGGATGAAATGAGGGAGACAGGAGAGATAAAAGACATCTGAAAGAGGATTTCCAGCTGGAGTCCCGTAGGAAAGCAAGATGGAAGGCAGAGCCTCTGTCCTTCAGGAAAAGCCTTGCTGGCTCCTCACATCTCCTCACATCCCATTGGCTGCCCTGAGGTCATGTGACATTCCTAGCTGCAAAGGAGGCGGGGAAGCAACCTCCCCCCCCACCACCACCACACACACCAGCAGCCATGTCTTCCCTTACGCATCAGTGGACAGATGGTAATGGGGCCGTGCTCTGCCCCCTGCAGTCTGGTAGTATCTTGTTTAGGTGTTGTCATTCTTTCTCCCCCCACTGGGCCTGAGCTCCATGAGGGAAGAAATGGGGAGTGCCCGTCCGCCTCTGTGTCCCCAGTGGACTGGACGGCTGAAGGAATGAATGCAGCTTCACTCTACAACAGCGCTGTTGTTTGCTGCTGAGACAGGATCCCGCTCTGTAGCCTAAGCTGAACTCACGTGATCCTGCTGCCTGGGCCTCCCGAGTGCTGGGATTACAGGTGTGCACTACCACACCCATCTCCTTTCTACACTAATTTTTTTTCCTTACTTTTTTTTTTTTTTGTCAACCTCTGAGCTACCCTGGGGGAAATGACACGCATGCGGCTGTCACCGGAGATGCCGCAGTGCTGAGAAGGTGGCAAGTCCCCATTATAGAAAAATACAGTTTAGCTGAGTGTTATTTCAGAAATGTCACGTCAAAATAACATTACCAAAATCCCCAACGTGAATGAGACGGAGAGGAGCGCAGGGTTCTGGGGAGGGGACTGTCCTCGGCGAGCTGGCAGGGGGTGGGGGGGGCTGGGCGGGGCCGTCTCCCTGCCAGTGCGCCCAGTCTCCGACCTTCACCGCACAGGCGTGAGCAGCGCTGGGCGGCTCTGAGCCCCACGTCCCCCTCCAGGCCAGGGGCACGGGAGTCACTATGGGTAAACCCTACGGGGCGCACTGTGCCCGCGGTGTGCCTTTCGAGGGCCGCTGCTGTGTTGAGTGGGGCCCCAGAGAAGGCAGGTGGCACTTGGTAAGTCCCAGCTGTGTTCTTTGAGTGACGCCCTATTTCTGGGGGACCCAAGACTGGGTCACCCTCCTGAGATCTCCCCAGCCGGCAAGCGGCAGCACTGAGCGGTGACCCCAGCGCTGACCCTGGGGCTCAGCCTCAGCCCCTTCCCTGCTGCCGAGCCCCGCCCACCCGCCAGGGGAGAAATCGCTGTTTATCCTGCTTGCTCCCCACGGGTCTTCAGAGGCCCCCAGAAAGCCTGACAGAGCCAGAGCCGGCGAGCTGGCAGCCAGGGTGTTCATTATGGAGTTGAGCTCGCCAGCTGCCCCCCCCCCAGCCCTAATGACAGGCCTGTCAGCCTCCTGCCTTGCAGAGCACCGCTGGCAGGGCTCCAGCGTTAACCACCTCCCGGGCCCGGCGAGAGCGTGGCACACCGACTACCCACGTAGTAGGTAGGCAAGCGAGGGCAGGGCACCGGCACGGCCGTGGGTTGCCTTTGACACGAAGATCCAAATCAGCGGAGTGTGCTTTTGCTCTCAGATGCTAATACGGTGCTGTTAGGGTTCTGACCCGTTTGGTTATTGTGCTGGTCTGAGGGCTTGAACACAGGGTCTGGGCACTGTCTCTAAGCTTTTTCTCTCAAGGCTGGCACTCTACTACCACTTGAGCCACAACTCCACTTCTAACTTTTTGGTGGTTAATTGGAGATAAGAGTCTTAGGGAAGCTGGGCACCAGCGGCTCACGCCTGTAATCTTAGCTACTCAGAAGGCTGAGATCTGAGGATTGAGGTTCAAAGCCAGCCCAGGCAAGAAAGGCTGTGAGTCTCTTCTCTCCAATAAACCACCAGAAAACTGGAAGTAGCACTGTGGCTCAAATGGTAGAGGGCTCACCTTGAGCTGAAGAGCTCAGGCCCAGAGTTCAAGCTCCACAGAGAGAGAGAGAGAGAGAGAGAGATTTTCATGGACTTTCCTGCCCAGGCTGGCTTCAAAACATGATCCTCAGATCTCAGCCTCCTGAACATGAACAGACATGAACCACGGGTGCCCAGGATTTTCAGTATTTTTTTTTGGAGGGTCCAGTCATGGGGCCTGAACTCTGGGCTGGGTGCTTGTCCCTCTGCTCTTCAGCTCAAGGCTAGCGCTCTACCACTTGAGCCACAGCGCCACTTCCGGCTTTTTTTTCTGCTTATGTGGTGCTGAGGAATCGAACCCAGGGCCTCATGCATGCAAGGCAAGTGCTCTACCACTGAGCCACCTTTTTCAGCCCCGATTTTCAGTATTTTTTAATCATGGATTTAAAAAAGTGTGTGTGTGTGTGTGTGTGTGTGTGTGTGTGTGTGTGTTTGTGTGTGTGTGGTGTTAGAGGTCAAAGCCAGGGCCCCCCAAATGCAGGGTGAGTTCTCTACCTCTGGAGGTGAGCCCTACCCCCAGGCCACCATTGATAATTTTGCATTATAGTCTATTAAAAAAAAAACACAAAAACCTGCACCAGGCACAGTGCAGCACAGCTATAATCTGTGCACGGGAGAGGCTGAAGGAGAAGGAATGTGAGTTCAAGGCCTGCCTGGACTGCAGCATCCAACCCTGTCTCAAAGAAAAGTTGCACGTTTTACACTGTTATTACAGAATATCTTGCGTGTGCACGGTCGTGTGGACAGGCTGCCAGGTTGGAGTCCTGGTTTCATTCCAGGCTAGCGATAGGTGGTGGGGTGCGCTGGGCCCTCAGGACTCTGCAGGTGCAGGGAGCCCCCCTTCCCTGCGCCCCAACATCACCCGAGAGCAAGCTGGGCGAGGCGCAGGCCGTGCACTGTCCACTGCAGGGCCTGAACTCCCCTCTCAGTGGGGCCGGCGTGCTGCCCTTCACTCCTGGGTTTTCTGGCTCCTTTCCATGTTGCACCTTTCGTTTCTTTCCCCTCCAGCCCCAGCCCTACAGCTTCTCTCCAGTTTGTCCGCTTGCCTTGAGCTGCAGTTACCCGTCCTGTGAAACAGGGGTGCTCGTAGCACCCACCGCCCCAGGCTGCTGGATCTGAAGCGCTGGTATACAGCCGGAACTTCAGAATGACTGTGGCGATGGAGAAGTGAGAAAACCGGGGCCCGGTTGGCATTGGGGGCAGGACAGGTCTTTATAACGCGGGGCTGTGCACAGCACAGGATGTCTTTATTCAGGCTCCCACCCACTGAAAGCCTGTGTGATCTCAGACGTCACCATGACAACAAGAAACGCCTGCCCTCCCCCACAGTTCCAAAATGCCTCCCAGGGGACGGTGCCACCACCACTGCGCTAGATTTGTCTCTTGAGTCATCCAAACCTGGGCTCACCTCCAAGTTGTGACCTAGCTGTGTGATCTTGGGAAAATCCCTGAATGTCTCTGGGCCCGGTGTCTCCTGGATAACGTCTCCCAGGGGTGACCCCAGGGCGTGGATATCCTTGTGACAGGTGTAATCTTTGTGCTCTCCATACCCCTTGGAGCCCAGCTCTCTGGCGGCGCCTGGGGCTTAGGAAGAGAAAGAGCTCTCTCCTAGCACACCGCCGAGATTTGCTTTTGTTGAGAAGGTGGAGAATCAGGCCACCCCGGCCACTGTCCCTGCCTGGACTGCGGTGATTGCCGCAGCCCAGCGTCCTGGTGGACCGCTGCCCAGCGCTCTGCGCAGCCCCTGGGCCCCTCCCTGGCCTGCCCAGCAGGACAGGCCGTGGCCACCGCGCGTTCAGGCACTGGGCAGCAGGCAGGCATGGGAACAGAGGCAGCATGAGCCAGGCTTTCTGGAAGGATCTGCAGCCCCAGAGGAATCCAAAGAGCCAGGAAACTGAGCGAGGGGAGAGAGGCCTCTTGGTTGTTAGTGAGGATCAACAGCAGAGAAGACCTGGAGGCGGGCATCAGGAAAGCAGGGCAGGGCTGGCACGCGCCCAGGGCCCCTCCAGTCCCAGCCCTGCCACCGCCCATGCAGCGCCCTTGGTTACTCCTGCTCCTGCTGGGACGTCCCAGCCTCTTCTTACCCCAGAAGGCAGGAAAGGCAAGAGTGGAACCAGAGAGGGGCCTTGGGCTCTTCCCTCCGTGCCCCGCTGTGCCAGCACACGGTAGGTGCTCAGGCTGCGCTGGACGGCACGTTGCCAGGGGCTGGGCCGGCTCTGGCAGAGGCCACCGTGCTCCGAGCGGCTCCTGCCTGGGCCGGGCTGCACTGCCGGGCCGATTACAGCCACAGCTGGAAAACAGCAGCCAGCACTGCTTAGGGATGGCAGCTGGGCTCGCTGGAGGGGTTCAGGAGAGGCCGGAAGTGTGTGGGAGAGCTGGCCCTGAACCGCCACTGTCCTGGTTCAGACGTACTCCGCGGCATGGGGGTCAGGGGTGGCTTTGTCCCCGGCAGCTGGATCAAAGAGCAACGGATGGAAAAAGCCAAATGGAAGGAGGGAGGGAGGAGAGAGGGCGGGTGGAGGGGTGACGGAAGGCTATGGGATTCTGGAGGAGGATGAGCGGATGGAAGCCAGGTGAATCTTCCAGCCTGAAAGAAAGAAATGGAAGGAGAGAGGAAGAGGAGAGGATGACAGGAGGGAGGAGGCGGTGGATCAATGGAAAGATGAGTGGAAGGGAGGAATGGATGTCATGTAACTGGTGGCTGGCAAGGTGGGAGATGGGAGGATGAAGGGAAGGGAGGGAGGGAGGAGGAGCAGGAGGAGCAGGAAGAGGAGTCACGCATTCTGCAAGGCTCTTCCAGAATGTTCACTGCGCGCGCCAGGCCCCACACAGCACAGTGCAGACCAAGAGCGGCTCTCAGGATCCTCCTCACCAAGGCCCCGGGCTGAGAGGCTCTGAGGTGTTCTAGAAGGTGCTCTGCCTGAGGTGCTCTACAAGGAGCCCTCCTCCCGTGGGCCTCACACCCTGAGGGAGAAGGGATGAGCCCAGCCTGTGAAGGAGGCTCTTAGAATGTTCTAGAGCCTTTCCACTCAGGAACCGAGCAGAGGAAAATGCCTGAGACGCGCTGGCCATGGCTCTAGATGGTCGCAGCCCTTGCCCCTCACCCTACTGAGAAAACCTGCCGTGATGACGGCGGTAAGAGAACAAGACACAGGATGCTAGCTAGCGTACGCCTGTAATCCCGGCACTTGGGAAGCTGAGGCGGGAGGCTGGTGAGCTCCAGGCCGGTCTGAGCTATGTAAACGAGACCCTGTCTCCAAAGCACCGCCTGGCCAACTGGGGCCAAACAGGCCTGGCCAACTGGGGAGCGTGGACAGCGCGGCACGCAGCTGGCAGCAACATCAATTACAAGTCACAGGTCGATCGTGGCGCTGAGGGTGTTGTTCCCCGCAGTGCCAGAGGGAGGCTGGCTGGAAGCCACGTGGTGAGCGTCACGTGAGCAGGGCCGTGAGACTAATAACGCTGGGAACCGGAGAGGAGCGATGGGAGGAAACGGCGTGCCGACTTCAGCTAGAAGAGACAGAAATCCAATTCCAGCTGGCTTAAGCCGCTGAGGCAGGGAGGTGATGTATTGGCTGC
This sequence comes from Dipodomys ordii, assembly GCF_000151885.1. Taxonomy (NCBI): domain Eukaryota; kingdom Metazoa; phylum Chordata; class Mammalia; order Rodentia; family Heteromyidae; genus Dipodomys; species Dipodomys ordii. The sequence goes on from NW_012267291.1 coordinate 6,501,800, forward strand.
TGCCACTTGCGGCTCTGGTCTGGCCTAGAGGCACAGATCCTCAAGACGAAAGCCTCAGGATTGACACCGCAGCCCAACCTCCCAGACCCTGGGGGCTTTGCACTCAGATGAGCTCTCCTGGCTGCCAGGCTTCCGAGTCTTCAGTTACGTGGCTCCCCCTCAGCAGTAGCAGCCAAAGTCCCGGGATCCTCTCTCGTTAGCCTATGTTGTGTCACGTGGCCACTCCTCGGCCAATCAGCATGCTAGGAGGGTTGGCATATGCTAATGGGCCAGGCTGGTCGCGTGACTGACCTCTCCCAGCCCTGCGGACCGGTGAGGGCAGGGCGATCAGAAGAGGGGAAAGGAGATTGGCATGGCTCAGGCTGATGGGCGGTCTGCAGAGGTAGGGCCAGGTGAAGTTGGCATTGCACCTGGTAGATGCTCCAAGTAATTTTTTTCTGCTTGTTCTCTGAGAATAGGAGACAGAGCCCTGGGTTCAATTCCCAGCTTATGCTACTCATTGAGCTGTGTGGCTGTGGGCACACACCTTTGTGGCTCAGTTTCTCTTTCTGTAAACTGGGATGGCAGAATAGACTGTGTTTAATGTTCCGTGAGGTATTGTGTGTGAGTGCACAAGTCATAGCTGGTGTTTTTACTGTCTAGAAGGTTCCCTGGTGGGCAAGGATTCAGATCTCTTCCCTCTGTGGGCTCCCACAGCTCTGGCCTCTCCTGTGTGTGTTCCAGGTCTCACCTGACCAAGAATGTAGGAGTCGCCGGGTGCCGGTGGCTCACGCCTGTCACCCTGGCTACTCAGGAGGCTGAGATCTGAGGATCGAGGTTCAAAGCTAGCCCAGGCAGGAGAGTCTGTGAGACTCTTATCTCCAATGAATCACCAGAAAATTAGAAGTGGCGCTGTGGCTCAAGTGGTAAAACGCTAGCCTTGAGCTGAAGAACTGAGGCACGGTGCCCAGGCCCAGAGTTCAAGCTCCACTACCAACCAAAAAAAAAAGAACGTGGGAATATGAGCCATGGTGGATGGTACCACAGTGGCAGGAGTTTGGAAAGGGAGAAACCACATTACCAAGTCAGAGGCAAGAGGCTGGGGTGAGGCCAGACTCCTTCATCACAGCCCTCTCACAAGTATCCGTCCAAGGACCTCACCAGAACAACCTTACCTTAGTCCCTCCAAGGACCCTCAGGACCTCCTGCCCTGAAAGGTCCCACCACACGCCTCCCAACACGCCAGCCCTGGGACACCTCACCTCTAAACCACGCATCTTTTCCGAGAAGCCTCCATCCCCATGGCAGACGGCACCCCACCCTTCACAGCCCATCGCCCATATCTTGTCCTTGTAGCCCGGGAGGTCATGTGGCTAAACATCCGTCATTGCGATGTCCGCCCTTGAAGGTGGTCTGCCGTGTCACTGCGGGTCCTCGGGAGGAGGAAGATGCTCAGCACACGGCTTGCGTGGGTTCTGTCCTACCTATCTGCTGCTTGAGCCAGTAGAGTGAATGCTGGACACCCCCTGCTGTGCTGGGTACCCCATCCTCCCATCGAGGACGGCTGGGTGGAGAGCAGAAGCAAGCAGGGGACAGGTTCCTGCCCCCGGCTATGTGGAGGGTCTCCGCTGGGCAGACCCCCAGAGCAGGGCATCCACTGAGACTTGAATCACCCCAGTCAAGGTCAGGCCAAGTCCAGCAGGATGGGGCTTCTCAGGTTCCAGATTACTGCTCTGCCTGGCACCTCCGGATGCTTAGTGGATTAGTGAAGGCGCCTCACGCACTGCCAAGGCCCAAGGAGAGTGGATCCTAGGCCACTTCTCCCTCCCACCCCTCGGGTCCTTCCTCCTTCCTGTCCTGCGTGGGCAGCAACAGGAAGCAGGATCCTCAAGGATGTAGTTCGAAGGTTTACATGTGGACACTGGCTCACCCTGTTACCAACCGCTAAGCCTTAGTCCTAGCCTTGATTGGTCAGTTGGAGCCACACCCACCAACACTAACCAGTCCGAGTGGCTGGTGAGAGCCACGCCCACCACCCATCACCAATCATTGTAACAACACTTGCACCCCAGAGCTGCAGGCCTGAGTTGTAGTCCTTCTATTGGGTGACTCTGCCTGCTGATGAACCACTGTAAGCCTCCGGCTCATCTTCACGCAGCAGGGGCGGGCAGTGGGGCTGGGGTAGAAGCAAAGTTTTCTGGGAAAGTCAGGGCCTCCCGACCCTGTGGAGGAGCTCAGCAAGTAGAGGCCTCTGTCTCACCCACCTTCCTGTCTATACACACCAGTCCCAGCCAAACAAGGCTGGCTGCCGTTCCCTGCCGCCAGCCTGTGCCAAGGCTCAGCCTAGAACACCTCTCTCAGCTTCCTGCTGACATCCATCTAGCCTCCAACCCCCAGCCAAAGCCTTCCTCCTCCATGAAGCCTCCCCTTCTTCATCCTGCTTTTCCTAACTGCAAAGCAGGAATTCAGAGACAGTCTCTCTCTGGGTTGGTCTCAGGGGGTGAGCTCTGATTCTTATGGCTGCTGGCACAGTGCCCAGCACAGTGAGAAATCAATAAATATTAGCTGTTATTATTATGTCATTAGTATCAGGCATTCAGCTGCCAATTCAAGCTTGCCTTTCCTCATAGTGCCTGAGTCGGCAGATGGGCCCCGATATGGGATGGGCGCTGATACAGGACAGTACTCAGTGAGCATTCTATTTCGGTGACCCCGTTGAGCTCCTAACATATAAACGCATCCATTCTTTTTTTTTTTTTTTTTTTGGTCGGTCGTGGGGCTTGACCTCTGGGCCTGGGCACTGTCCCCCAGCTCTTCAGCTCAAGGCTAGCGCTCTACCACTTGAACTACAGCGCCACTTCCGGTTTTCTGGTGGTTTATTGGAGATAAGAATCTCATGGTCTCTCCTGCCCGGGCTGGCTTTGAACCCCGATCCTCAGATCTCAGCCTCCTGAGTAGCTAGGATGACAGGCGTGAGCCACCGGCGCCCGGCAAACATCCATTCATCCGCACACCTCACTGCATTGTCGTCCGTTCATTTTTTTCTCAACTTAAAAATGTTGTATTGCTATTCTGAAGGTGATTACAGAGGCTGTTCATCTTTTTGTTTTTATTATTTATTTATTTACTTACTTACTTATTTTTGCCGGTCGTGGGGCCTGAACTCTGGGCCTAGGCACTGTCCCTCAGCTCTTCAGCTCAAGGCTAGCGCTCTACCACTTGAGCTACAGCGCCACTTCCAGCTTTTTCTGCTTATGTGGTGCTGAGGAATCAAACCCAGGGCCTCATGCATGCAAGGCAAGCGCTCTACCACTGAGACACCTTCCCAGCCCCTGTTCATCTTTTTAAACCAGTCAGCATTTATTGAATGCCAACCCCTTACATCCCAGGCCCTGAGTCTTGGGGACTCAGCCTGTGAAGTGGCCCCAGGCCACACAGCGCCGACCTGGAGCCATGAACAGATGAACGAATCAAGATGGCTTCAGGTTGCCCAAACCCAAGGAAGGAACGCATGCAGCCAGAGGCAGCACTGGGAGGGCGATTTTGAGTCAGAGGTGAGTGCTTGCTAGGCAGGCTCTCTACCGCTTAAATCACACCCCCAGTCCTTTTGCTTTAGGGAATTTTTCAGATAAGGGCTAGTGTCTTTGTGCAGGCCAGCCTCTGAGAACACGATCCTCCTTCCTATGTGTCCCACCTTGCCGGGCCACAGATGTGCACCATCATGCTCCACTCGCCGGTCGAGATAAGGTCTCACTAACTTTTTGCCTGGGCTGTCCTGATCTGTGACCTTGCTGACCTTTGCCTCCCTAGTGGAGGAGATTACAAACATGAGCGATAGCACCCGGCCTTCCTGTGAATATCTGAGCTCACTGAGCCACACACCACATGCATCATCCCATCAGATTCTCCCAAGGCAAACCCATGAGACAGGAAGCTGGTGTTCCAGAGAGGTTCGGAAACAGTCAGTCTCACAGCGAAAGACGGGAAGCAAAGATGAAGAAAAGAAAACACAGGTCCAGGTCCTTCACCAGAACGCTCAGGTGTCTTCCTCCTGAATTCTGTTTCCTTTTGCTTTGCCTGTGCTCTGTGCACAAGGCCCTGGGCTCCGTCCCTAGTGCCGACAAAAACAAAAACTCTTCTCATTTCTTATGCCCTCGTCCTGCATTTAATCCACGGAGGCAGGGACTCTGTAGACGCGGGCAGAGGAAACTCCACGCCGGGGAGACCCTCCATGTGGCCGCTGGGCCACTGTGTCTGTGTTAATGCTGTCCCTGCCAAACCTTGAGTATGTGCCACGACCTGCCAGAGCTGCTCCGGCTGGGGGGGACCAGGACTACTGGTCTGGTTAAGAGCAGAGAACAGGAAGGCTGCGATGGGGAAGGCTGTGACTCGAGGTCAGCCTGGGCACAAAAGTCCTCAAGGCCTTTCCTAAACGGATAGCTGGGCACAGTGGCACACACTGTCTGTCATCCCAGCTGGATAGAAGTCTGCGATCGGGAGGATCGCAGATCCAGGCCAGGCCTAGCAGAAAAGTCTCACCTGAAGAAGGAGGTGTGGTGGTATGCATCTATCATCCCAGCTACAACAGGAGGCATAAAATAGGCAGATTGAGGTCAAGATGTGCATCCAAGCAGGAAGTAAGACCATGTCTCAGAAATAACCAGTGCAGCTGGGGGCTGGTGGTTCGTGCCTGTAATCCTAGATACTCAGGCTGAGACCTGAGGATCGAGGTTTGAAGCCAACCTGGGCAGGAAAGACTGTCCTATTAATTTCTCAGGAAAGTCCAGAAGTGGCACTGCGGCGCAAGTATTAGAGCACTTGCCTTGAGCACAAAGAGGCTTGGGGACAGCCCCCAGGCCCTGAGTTCAAGCCCCAGGACTGGCAAAAAATTAAGTTTAAAAAGGTAACCGGTAAAAGTGCTTCTGAGAAACAAGTTTCATTTCTGCCTCGGTCACTTTTTTTTTTTTTTGCTGGTTGTGGGGCCTGAACTCTGGGCCTGGGTGCTGCCCTCAGCTCTTCAACTCAAGGCTAACGCTCTACCATTTGAGCCACAGCGCCACTTCCGGCTTTTTCTGCTTATGTGGTGCTGAGGAATCAAAGCAGGGCCTCATGCATGCAAGGCAGCCCCTGGGTCACTTTTTTATGTTAGTGTTTTGGCAGTGCTGGGATTTGAACTCAAGGCCTCCCCCTTGATAGAGTGCAGCGTCTACCGCTACAGCCACACAGCCCTTTGTGCTTTAGCAGTTTTCAGACAGGGTCTCACGCTTAAGCCCAAGCAAGCCTGGACTGCGATCTGCCCACCTCTGCTTCCCAAATAGCTTGAATAAGAGGGGGGCACACCCATGCTTGTTTGTTGCGATGTCTCACTTTTCGCTGTCTGCCAAATAGCTGGCTTTATGGTCATGTGCCACTTCACTTAGCCTCTGTTAGAGTGGGGGGGGGGGTGCATGCGTGCGCATGCGTGCGCGTGCATGCCCATACACTGGTCTGGTCTTGGGGTTTGAACTCAGAGCTTGGGCGTGAGTTGTGCCTGCTAAGGATGCCCTGCTATACCTTCACTTCTGGCTTTTTTGGTGGTTATAGATAAGCATCTCCCAGCTTCTCCTGCCTGGGCTGGCTTTGAATTGCAATCCTCAGGTCTCAGCCTCCTGAATAGTGAGGATTACAGTTGTGAGCCACCAGCACCTGACTCTGCTATTTTTTGGTCACCATGGGCAAGTGTTCCCGCCCCTCAGTTTCCCCAGTTATAAAGTGAGGAGGCACACTACAGCCTGTAGCTCCGCAACCAGGACCCATAAACAAGAGCCTTTGTTCCAGAGATGGTTATTGGACATCTTCTTAGGCTGTGAGCCTTCGAGATTGGGAAGGATCGGGCCGCCACCCCTGCCCACAAGTGGCCTGTTCTACCCTAGGCGGCGTCCCTGTGGAACTTCACTGGGGGAGTCTGTGATGGGGGCCAACTCATGCCCAAGGTCAGGGAGCCCCCCCCCAGGAGGTGATAGCCACCGTGGGATGGGAGGATGAGCTAGCCAAGCACAGGGAAGGGAAGAGCATTTGGGCAGAATGAACAGCATGGGCTGTGCCATGGAGGATGGTGACGGGAGGCTGAAGAGAAGCCGGACGTGCAGTGTGCATTCTGGCTAGCCCCGTGTCAGGTGTGGAGTGCCCAGTGGTCTTTGTCAGTGATGGGCGGTGGGGCTTGGGGTGGAGCGGTGGCAGAGCGGCTAGGGAGCTGAGCAGACCCGAGACGTGAGCACCCAGCAGGCGGGATGATCCGGTGCAATGCAGACACTTCCTACTTGCGTGGTCGGCGCCCGCTGCAGACCTGGGACCTGCAGGTCCAGAGATGCTCAGGGCACGGGCTGCCCAGGCTCTTGGCCTGCCGGACAGCTGCTCTTTAGCGCCGGCCAGTGGTCGCCGCTGGGAATCCCGGGCAGACGGGTGGATTTACAAAGGGAATCGGAACGTCTGGATTTTTAGGTGAAATCTCCCCATTTTTAAATTTGGGCAACTAGGAGAAGATAAATGTCTCAGCCTCAAGCCCATGGGTCATAGCGGCCGGGGCACCCCTGTCCCCTGTAACTGCCTCCCTGGGGGCTCTCCCCACCCCCCACCCCCATCTATAGGAAAGGGGCAAAACCCCAGGCTGCTCCCAATCCCCCCTAATCCGATCTACTCCGGTAACCCTTCTAATTAAAACTCTCCCTGTAATCCTGCCACAAAGCCGGAAGCGGAAACACCATATAAGGAGCTAAAGGTTTGCTGGTCTGGAAGCCACCTCGCTCTATGTCCTTGAGAAAGTCTTGGGGAGACCCAGGGACCTGAGGTGTGTGCAAGGTCCCCGGCTTACAAGCGGGGTCGTTCAGCTTCCTCGATTTAATTGTTCATTCATCAACTGCTGCGGGGAGGAGGCACTGTTTCCAAGCTGGGGACTTGGGCATGACCCAGATGTCCTCCCCCGGGTGCCCTTCTCCTCTCCTCCCCCCCATGCTGGCCTTGCAGACCCGGCTTTTTATGGAGGACAAAGAAAAGGAAACAGTCCCAGCCCAACCAGCCCAGCTCCAGGATCGCTGAGGAGGGACCTGCCCCAGGAGTGGGCAGTTGAATGGGCAGAAAGGCAGGGGTGGAGAGGGGAAGATGGCAGATCCTGACCTGTGAGCGGCCACCCCAGGGGGCAGCTTGGGACCTGTCAGTCATTTCACCAGGACAGGGTACAATGTTGCAGAGAGAGAAAGAAGGGGACCTTCATAGAAAATCCACACCTGTTGTCAGCCCCTGCCGCCCGCCCAACCTCTGCTTCGGCTCCGTCCCCAACTCATACAGCCCCAGCCACATGCGGCCCCTAAAGAAGCTTGATGTGACCGGGTGCTGGTGGCTCACGCCTGTCATCCTAGCTACTCAGGAGGCTGAGATCTGAGGATCACGGTTCAAAGCCAGCCCGAGCAGGAGAGACCATGAGACTCCTATCTCCAATAAACCACCAGAAAACCAGAAGTGGCACTGTAGCTCAAGTGGTAGAGCGCTCGCCTTGAGCTGAAGAGCTGAGGGACAGCGCTCATGCCGAGTTCAAGCCCCACGACTGACCAAAAAAAAAAAAAAAATTGATGTGCCGGCCTCGCTACCTCAGGGCCCTTGCTCCAGCCGCATCTCCTCCCTGGGGTGTTCAGATGATGCATAGCTCTTCAGCCTGAAGTCTCAGCCACCCGGCCACTTCCCCCTGTGGACAGCAGGGCTCCCACAGAACCCCACACCTCCCCGCCAGCAGGGAATGTGTGGAAAGCCTCCCAGGCCCCGGGCTGGCTGTGGGCCGTGGGCTGGCATCCTGCCCAGACCCCATGGGCTCCGATCCCAGGAAAGCAGAGGCGGGCCAGGAGGACGAGGTAGGGGCCGTCCTCAGGTCAGGCCCCAGGCCCAGGTCCACGGGCCTAACCCCACCCTTCCGGAAGCCTCTGGTCTAGGCGCGCAGAGTGGAGAGTAGTGACTGAATAAAGGGAGAAGTGTTGGGGAACAAGAGCTCTCCACTTACAGGAGAACAATATGGAGGCCACATCGCAGTGACATAAAAGCACCGGGACTCGAACTCAAGTCCAAGCCCGGCTTATAAGTAGGAAGAACAAAGAAAGTTACACTCGTGGCCACAAGCTGATCTGAGAGCCGTGAGGAGGCATGGATGGGCATTGCAGTCTTGCAGCAACCTCTTGTCTTACAGAGGGGGGAAACTGAGGCATGGAGGGCAGGACTCACTCTCAGAAGTTCTGGAAGAGAAGCATCTGTGGGCAGTGGGGCCTGGAGGTGGGGGGGGGGCGCTGGGCTGTGTGCCCACAGGTGTCATGGGTGTAGGGCCCCTTTTCTTCTTCCCTACGCACAAGCCGGGGTACAAAGGCGCCGGGAATCACAGGGAGGATGGTACAATGGCTGGGTGCGTGATTCATGCGTCTGGTATTCATGTGGGGGACATTAGACCCTCCGTCCTGTGCCTTCCCAGAAGCGGGGAGAGATGGGAGCTCTTAAAGGGACAGACACTCCTTCCGAACCACCAGGGCCAGGGGTGGGGCAGCTCCCTGGGGGACTTGGCCAAGGCCTGTGTCTGTCCTGGAGGGCTGTCCACGGGCACACCACCATTGCCTGATCTCAGGAACCTCACGGTGCCCTGCCACGAGGGGGTGCGCTTACCGGCTGCAGCTGGCCATGCTAGCCGAAGACAGGAAGCAAAGATCAACAGGGTCCTTGAGGCAGGGTGCTGTGGCCTGAGATGTGGCCCCCAGAACGAGGGCTGGGGTGTACCGGATGCCCTGGAAGTCACCTGCGTGGCCAGGAGCCCTGGCAGCAGACACTGCCCTTATCGACCCATTTCACAGAGGTAAACAACTTCCCTCAGGGTAAGGAAATGTTGGGCCAGGGGCTCAGGAACCCAGAGCAAACCAAGACCAGACGTCTGCCTTCTGTGTCCTATTCTGAGTCCCTGGGGCCTCGCTGCCTCTCTCCTTCCTTGTCTAACTTTTCTGGAATGACCCATTTGCTCTGATTCTTTTATGGCCCTTTGCAACTTGAGGGCTGCTTGCTTAGGGCTCAGGTTTATGGGGGCACAGGTGCAAGCCTGGCTTCTACCTGGCCGTTGGGTTCAAAGGCCATTCACCACCCAGAGCTCTGAGAAGGAATTCTCCCATATGCAGATTGGCTCCCCCTGGGTTCTGTCCCCCCAGGGGCCAATCAGCAACATCTGTGATTAAAGGTACAAGCAAGGCCAGGCCACCCTGCAGGGCAGGGCTGGGTGGCAGGGGGAGCCAGGCTGTACAACAGTGGTTGTTTTTAGGAACGGGCCTTGCTTCAGGCCTATCTGCGGGTCATGGCTGGTATGTTGGTATTAACACTGTGTCTAGTTTCCCTTCTGTGGGAATGGAGTCTCATGGACTTTCCTGCCCAGGCTGGCTTCAATTCTCCATCCTCCCCTTCTCAGCCTCCTAAGTAGCTAGGATTACAGCCATGAACTACCATGCCCAGCTGAATAAGGATGCTTCAAGCTCATCCTGTCAATGAGTAGTGAGATTTGTAAGTGCTGAGCACTGCGGGAGCGGGCGGGGGGGGGGGGG
>NW_012267291.1:6511418-6540715 GCF_000151885.1 Dipodomys ordii
GGGGGGGGGGGGCTGCAGATTCTGTGGATTCCAGAGATCATATGGTGAGAAGGTCCGGGCACCAGTACTGACACCTGTAATCCCAGCTACTCAAGAGGCTAAGATCTGAGGGTTGCAGTTTGAAACCAACCTGGGCACAAAGTCTGTGAGTCCTCTCTCTCTCTTTCTCTCTCTCATTTATTTATTTATTTTGGTGCTGATCCTGAGGCTTGAACTCAGAGCCTGGGTGCTGAGGTTTTTGAGCTTTTGTGCTCAAGGCTAGCGCTCTATTGCTTGAGCTATAGCTCCACTTCTGGCTTTTTTTTTGGGGGGGGATCAGTTGTAGGGCTTGAACTCTGGGCTTGGGCGCTGTCCCTCTTTAGCTCAAGGAGAACACTCTACCACTTGAGCCACAGCGCCACTTCCGGTGGTTTATTGGAGATAGGTGTCTCTCGGACTTTCCTGCCTGGGCTGGCATTGAACCATGATCCTCAGATCTCAGCCTCCTGAGTAGCTGGGATTCCAGGTGTGAGCCCCATGAGATACTGATCTCCACTTAGCCATTAAAAAGCCGGAAGTATCGCCGGGCGCTGGTGGCTCACGCCTGTAATCCTAGCTACTCAGGAGGCTGAGATCTGAGGATCGCGGTTCAAAGCCAGCCTGGGCAGGAGAGACCGTGAGACTCCTATCTCCAGTAAACCACCAGAAAACCGGAAGTGGCGCTGTAGCTCAACTGGTAGAGCGCTCGCCTTGAGCTGAAGAGCTGAGGGACAGCGCCCAAGCCCAGAGTTCAAGCCCCACGACCGACCCAAAAAAAAAAAGCCGGAAGTGGAGCTGTAGCTCAAGTGGTAGAGCACTAGCCTTAAGTAGAAAAGTTAAGGGACAGCACCCAGGCCCTGAGTTCAAGCCCCTAGGTACAGATTGTCTCAGCAGGTGGATAGACAGATGGATAGACAAGTAAGTAATGGGTCCCCTCTCTCCTCCTCCCAGATCCTGGCTATCATCTCCATCATGTTCATTGTCCTCTCCACCATCGCCCTGTCTCTCAACACGCTGCCTGAGCTGCAGAGCCTGGACGAGTTCGGCCAGAGCACGGACAACCCCCAGCTGGCCCACGTGGAGGCCGTGTGCATCGCCTGGTTCACGATGGAGTACCTGCTGCGCTTCCTGTCATCGCCCAAGAAGTGGAAGTTCTTCAAGGGCCCGCTCAACGCCATTGACCTGCTGGCCATCCTGCCCTACTACGTCACCATCTTCCTCACGGAGTCCAACAAGAGCGTGCTGCAGTTCCAGAACGTGCGGCGCGTGGTGCAGATCTTTCGCATCATGCGCATCCTGCGCATCCTGAAGCTGGCGCGCCACTCCACCGGCCTCCAGTCCCTGGGCTTCACCCTGCGCCGGAGCTACAACGAACTGGGCCTGCTCATCCTCTTCCTCGCCATGGGCATCATGATCTTCTCCAGCCTGGTCTTCTTTGCTGAGAAGGATGAGGACGACACCAAGTTCAAAAGCATCCCGGCCTCTTTCTGGTGGGCCACCATCACCATGACAACGGTGGGGTACGGAGACATTTACCCCAAGACCCTCCTGGGGAAGATCGTCGGGGGGCTGTGCTGCATCGCGGGGGTGCTGGTGATTGCTCTGCCCATCCCCATCATCGTCAATAACTTCTCCGAGTTCTACAAGGAGCAGAAGAGGCAGGAGAAAGCCATCAAGCGCAGAGAGGCCCTGGAGAGGGCCAAACGGAACGGCAGCATTGTGTCCATGAACATGAAGGATGCCTTTGCCCGGAGCATCGAGATGATGGACGTCGTGGTGGAGAAGAACGGGGAGAACGTGGGCAAGAAGGACAAAATCCAGGACAACCACCTGTCTCCCAAGTGGAAGTGGACGAAGCGGACGCTGTCAGAAAACAGCTCGAGTAAGTCCTTTGAGACCAAGGAGCAGGGCTCCCCCGAGAAGGCGCGCTCCTCCTCCAGTCCCCAGCACCTCAACGTCCAGCAGCTGGAGGACATGTACAGCAAGATGGCCAAGACCCAGTCCCAGCCGATCCTCAACACCAAAGAGTCGGCACCCCAGAGCAAACCAAAGGAAGAACTCGAGATGGAAAGTATCCCCAGCCCCGTCGCCCCGCTGCCCGCCCGCGCCGAAGGCGTCATCGACATGCGCAGTATGTCCAGCATCGACAGCTTTATCAGCTGCGCCACGGACTTCCCCGAAGCCACAAGATTCTCCCACAGCCCCCTGGCGTCCCTCCCCAGCAAGGCCGGGGCTGGCGCCCTTCCAGAAGGGGCCTGGCGGGGAGCCCTGGGTGCCAGCGGGGGTCGACTGGTGGAAACCAACTCCACGCCCACCCCCGATGGCAGCCATTGCTCCAGCTTTTTCATGGAGAGCCCCAAGAGCTCCCTGAAGACCAACCCCTTGAAGCTCCGAGCGCTGAAAGTCAACTTCCTAGAGGGGGACCCCAGCCCGCTGCTCCCTGTGCTGGGGGTGTACGAGGACCCTCTTAGGCCCAGAGGGGGTGCGGCGGCCGCTGTGGCGGGCCTGGAGTGCGCCTCGCTCTTGGACAAGCCCGTCCTGTACCCCGAACCTTCCATCTTCACCACGGCCAGTGCTCGGACTCCGCCTCGGTCGCCGGAGAAGCACGCTGCCGCCGGTGCCGCCACGGCGTTCAGCTTCGAGGCAGGCGTGCACCAGTTCATCGACGCGGACACGGACGATGAGGGCCAGCTGCTCTACAGCGTGGACTCCAGCCCTCCCAAGAGCCTCCGCGGCAGCACCAGCCCCAAGTTCAGTGCCCCGGCCAGGTCAGAAAAGAACCACTTTGAAAGCTCCCCCCTGCCCCCCTCGCCACAGTTCCTAAGGCAGAACTGCATCTACCCCCCAGAGACGCTGGTCGCTGGCAAGGGCCCCGGCGGTCAGGAAAAGGGCAAACTGGAGAATCATATCTCCCCCGAGGTCCGCCGGCTGCCCGGAGGAGGGGCCCACGGGAGCCCTCGGGACCCGAGTATCTGAAGGGTCTGCGCCCAATGGAATTGTGGGTGAGGCCCGAGGAGGCAGGGCTGGCTGCAGTCACCCAGCTCTTCTGCACGAACCCGGAAAAAGAAAGGCCTTGCAGAATCCCCGGGGGAGAGGAGACGTCCCCGGAGGGGGGCTCCCGGGGACCCACAGAGCCCGGACAGGTCCATCAGCCTGGAAGCAGACAAGCCATGGGGGTGTGGGTGGAGGTCGGGGTGGGGGGGAAGAGTCTCCTTGGAACAGCTCCTCTGGCCTTTGTGGAGATGACGTGGCTCCCGGCCACCTTTGCCACCATTCAGATTCCCCAAGGCCGGCTCCTCCTCTTCTCCCAGCGCGGCATCACAGCCTTGGGAATGAGCGTCTCCCTCCGTCCGTCCCTCGGCTGCCAGTTGAGTGAGTTGATCAACTTGGTAGTGGGTGTGGCCCACTCACATCTAGGAGCCCTGTCCGTTATCACTGGCTGGACCCCACTGACGGGAGGCTGAGGGGGACACCCATGGCAGGAGACATCTCTTCCTAAGCCACGGCCCCAGCGCAAGACCCTCTCGCAGCTGACTTGGGTCCCCCCCCAGGAGCTGAGGTTTTCCTTGGGGATGGCATCCGGTGAGGCTCCCCTGGTCCCCGTGGGCGTTGACACACGCTCAGAGGCTGCCACCGCCAGGGGTGAGCACTGTTTTAGGGCATAGAAGGAAAGCACTAAGTACACTACTAGCATAGACCCAAAAACGTATCCAGTGTCAAATATGCAAAAGAAATCGCTTCTTCAAGGAGACCGTGCATTGCTGAAGAGTGGCAGAAAATCGATGTCGGTTTTGTTTTTTTTTTTTAACCTGCAAAAATGAAAGGAAACACACACACACACACACACACACACACACACCACCTCTCTTGGAAATGCCAGTCCAGACTTTTTGAGTGGCTCCCGCAGTGGAGAACACACCTACTATGGTAGAGGAAAAAAAAATTTTTTTTTGTTTCTTGTCGTATTCAAGCTATAAAAAAAAAAGTTAATAAAAAACCCTTTATGTTCTTCAAAACTAGGTTCTACCAGGGGGCAGCGTCACCATCTTGCATTTTAAAACAAGCCACCTTCCCACAGGTTCCTGGTGGGCCCTGAGCTGCGCTACTGCTTCAGGCCCGTTTCCAGCCACGGTGGGTCGCCCTGTCCCCGTGTTGGAGTCCTAGGGTCTCTCTCCCTGCCTCCCCCCCAGCTCGCCCCCGCCCACTCGCAGGCCCTTGCCTGAGGCCACGCGTGCAGGGGCCGAGCACGCCGTGGGAGGGCGTGGAGATGGCGAGGCGGTGGGTGTGCGCTCGGCCCCAGCTGGCCGTCAGCGTTCTCCGTATCACAGTCTGTCCTCAGAGCTCAGCCCTGGCCCCTGCAGCCAGGGCCGACGGTACCCATAAAAGCAATAAGTATCTGCGTTTCCTGAGCAGTCCGTGGCTCCTCGTGTCTTGGTGTTGGTCCTCCTGTTGTGGCGTGGCGACCTCCCGTTGTCCTCCACTGCTTGTAGTCTGACGGCGCCTCGGGGCAGCAGCGCTGGACGGCGTCGCGCGGTGGTCCTGCCCGCCTGCCCGTCGCGGTACGTGGAACGTTGTCCTCGGGATCCGGTGTCAATGATGGCGTCCCGGGGCCACAGCGCGGTCCTGCTTGTCCTCAGTGACAGACACATCTTCCTGGCTGAGCAGTGCCGGGGCTGGCTTCGCCGGGCCCTACTGGAAGTCGTTGGTCTACCCAGTACTAAGTACCACGCGCAGTCCGCCTGTTGGTCCGCCTGTCCGTCTGGTTATCTGAGCCTTCTGCCCTTGCCGGCCGCAGTTGGTCCGTGTCACAGGGACCAGTGACAGGAGATTGCTGCACCACCCTCCAAAACACGTGTTTCCTGCATGGGATCCCAGTTCTAGTCACCTCCCGCGCCTCCAGGGACAGCAGGCTCTCCCGGCCCCCCGTGAGGACGTTGGCTGGGTAAACTGAGGAAACTCACACTTGCCTCCTTGTAGGGATCTCCGGAGTTTCCCCACAGCAACTGCACATGGACTGGGGGTGGGGAGGGGAAGAGAGGACACTCCGCTCCGGCGGGCGCCCCGGGGGGATGGGAAGCAGCCACGCATGCACTTCCGGGGCGCGGTCCGGGGTGAGGACGTGTCCTCTGCAGGTCACCTCCGTGTGTCTCTGTTCTTCTCACCATCTACATCCACCATCAGCACACACGTGGAAATTCAGGGAAAACAAACGCTTTTTGATAAAAAGTCAATAGTCGTGATTTCCGATTCTGATATTTTTAGAGCTGATGCTATGTGTAAAAATTCCTATGAATATTAATAGTCTATTTTACATATCAGGAAAGTGACCATGTTTAAATATAGCCATATAGATCGCGAAGGAACGTTCCATTCCTTCCCAACCAAGCAGTTCCTTTGTGGGTTGAAGCGGATGTGTGCATATTGGGAGTCATTTCTTTCTTTCCTTCCTTCTTTCTTTCAATGAAAAACTAAGTGGTGCAACTCTCCTTGGAACCAAAGGCCCCTTTGTGTCACGTGGGACCTCCCCCCTCCCCCCCCCGTGTCCTGTCTGACCTTAAGTAGTGTTTTATTGAGTCGCTTTTGAAGGATGAATTCAGAAGTATTGTTAAGAACTGACCTTTCCATAGAGTTCTTATAGAAACAATCACTGAAATTCAGCATAATCTATGCTTACAAAGTATTGCTGTTCGGGTTTGTTTTTTCTCCTTTTACTTGTGTGTATGTGTTTGGGGAATATGGCTTTTACCCTGAGATCAACTCAGAATAGAGTACTGCAAATTTTCCCAGGCACCCCCCCCAAAAAAAAAAAGAACACACCTGGAGTTTTAACCTGCGCACGCCTGCTCCGTTCCTGTGTACCTTTGTACACACGCCTTGGGACATGGGGTCACAGTCCTCACTGAGAAGCTAAAGGGGACAGACAGAAAAATAGTGGATCAGAGGCAGCAGCGGCTGGAACTCGATGGCTCCACCCATTTCTGAACCAATCAGAGCAAGAAGACACAAGTCCAACCGGAGAAGCGATCCTGAGGCTGGAAGCAGGTGGTTGCTTGGTGGATTTAATACAACGCATCTAGAACCTGGCTGCACTTGAGCTCCAACACCGTCAGAAAGGGCCAGGGCTCAGGCAGCTGTGCACCCTGGGCACAGGAAGAGTCTGCGTGGCAGGAGGAAGGTGAAGGTGGGCTGTGAGGCAGTGTCATCGGATGCGGTACACTTCTCACTGCCTTCTTTGGAATTCTGTCTTGAGCACACGTGCAAAGAAAAAGGAGGAGAAGCTTCTTTCTCTAACGCGATGGGGGGTGGGGAAGGAAGGAGGAAGAAGGGAAACAGCCAGACTCTTGCAGAAGCAGAGCCTGTGAGCGTTCTGGGGAGACTCCCTCAGACCCAAGTCGGCAACTTGGTAACTGGGCCTCCTCCCTGTCCTTTCTCCTCATGACTCCCACCCTTCTTTTGTGTCTATATTTATATGCCAGTCTTGGGGCTTCATCTCAGGGGCTGGATGCTGTTCCTGAGCTTTTCACTCAAGGATAGCTAGCGCTCTACCACCTGAGCCACACCTCCACTTCCAGTTTTTTGGTTTTTTTTTTTTTTTGATGGTTCATTGAAGCTAAGAGTCTCAAGGACTTTTCTGCCCAGGCTGGCTTTGAACTATTATCCTCAGATCTCAGCCTCCTGAATAGCTAGGATTACAGGTTTGAGCCACCAGAGCTTGGCCAGACCCATACTTCTAAGAACAAACCCCACAGTATTCTCTTCCACAAAACTGCAATGCATTGTCGATAACTCCTGTGCATTTCTGTTCATGAGCAAGGGGCTATTTGAAATTCACTGCAGATAAGCCACCATCCCATGCACCCACCCTTCCTTATTTCTCTGCTATCCATCACCTCACTAAGTCCAGGTATTTAAATCCAAGGAGGGCAGGGAAGAGCCTGCAGGATGGAATGAGATTCTTTGTTTTTTGTTTTTTTCTTTTTCTTTCTATAGTTGTAAACAGGCTCCTGGGCCCAAGTCCCACATGGGAACAATGGGAAGCTGCCAGCCCAGGGCGCATGCCAGCCCACTTCTGCTTAAGTGACGGTTCCCCATTTCTTTTCTATCCCCTGGCTGGGGAGGGGGGTTTCCGCTGGCCAACCAACCCGCCACACCCCAGATAACAGTTACCTCTGCAGCTTCTGTTGCCATTCTCCTGCCTCTGGAAGTACCCGTGTGCGGCCCATCCCAGGATGCCCACGCATCTCAGAGTATTCTATTTTTCTGTTCAGATAATATATATATATATATAGGTATTTTTAGCAAATTTATAATAGAGCAATTGAGTCTAATTTCTGCTTTTATGATACAGAGTAATAATTTAGGAGTTTTCGTGTCTTGGTCTTGAGATTTTTTTCTGGTCTTTTCTTTTCCTCCATTGTCCTTTGGGCATTGTGGGATTTGTCTTTCCCTCCCTCCTTCCATCCCTTCCTTCCTCCCTCCCTTCCAATTCTGATTTTCTGGAGGTTCAGGAAGACCTGGACCTCTGAGTTCCTGTTGTAGCAATTACTTGGCCCTCGGGAACTCCTGAGCCCTTCCTTGCCTGGCTGGGTGTTTAAGAAGCCAGAACACAGGCCCCGGTGAGGACCGAAGCCGATGTACTGCAAATCCTCCAAATCAAGATGGCGCCCTGGCTTGTTGTGTGCAGACCCTGCCCCCTCCTGGGGGTCTGAGCGACTGGGTTTTCTCCTTCTCAAAGATCTTGGAACCAAAAGATTGCTGCAGGCAAACTTATATTGGCATCCCAGACACAGTGCCTGTGAGCACCGCCCCCAGGCCCGGCGCCCCACCACCCCGGGCCACCAACGCTCTTAGCTAAGCGCAGCCCCCCACCCCGAGAGCACACTGGGCCTCGGAGCAGAGCCTGGCTTCCATCCATTCTAAAAGCAGCACTGAAGAGCAGTGGCCACACACTCTGGTGGCCCAGCATCAAGGAGGGACATCCTTGAGTCTGTCATCTCATGACTCCTTTCCCTTTCCACCTGTCTGCGTCTTACCAGGCAAGAAGTTTGTGGCCGAGCAAGTGGGAATTTTCTAGCTTCTGCCTATGCAAGCCTTGGAGAGTTCTCAAGCACATTGGGAGAATCCACTGCAGGAAGAGAAGGTGGTAGCTTTTAGTCTGTGGCAGGCAGAGACCACCTCTTAGGCTCTTCAGCAGGAAGGACCGTGTCCATCAGCTCGCACAGGACAAGAAAGCCAGGCCAAGCCGTCTCCCACCTGCTGCCAGTCAGCTGTGGGGCTGTAAAGAGACTTGAGCAGAATTGGGCCCCCAGACCCAGTGGCTGCCCCCCCCTTGATCGGTCCCAAGAAAGTGCATGCTTATTATTGGGGAAAATTCCTGGTAATCTGGTCCACCCCAGAGGCAAATAAAACACAAGATTTTGTTTAACTTTTGCACAACAAAGATCAAACCAGTTGCCACCGGGGAGCTTCCAGATTCAATGCCCAGAAAGAGTACCCTCCAGCATCCAGTCACCATCCTGCTATTGACTGTATGTGTGTGTGTGTGCCAGTCCTAGGGCTTGACTTCAGGGCTTGAGCATTGTCTCTGAGCATTTTCGCTCAAGGTTAGCACTTGACCACTTGAGCCACAGCTCCGCTTCTGTCTTTTTGGTGGTTAATTAGAAATAAGAGTCACGGATTTTCCTGCCTGAGCTGGCTTCAAACCATGATCCTCATGTCTCAGCCTCCTGAGTAGCTAGGATTACAGGTGTGAGCCACTAGTGCCTGGGCCTGCTACTATCCTAACCTGCCATTTCTCCTACACTATCCCAAAGGCTACTTGAAGAATTGTGTGTGGGTCTTCTTTGTCTTTTAAGGCCAGTTCTGTGCATCCTTACCAAAGTCTAGCAAAAGTTCCCTAAGGTGGCCAGGATTGGGGGCAGGGGCTGTGACTACTGGGACAGGGCATTTTGTTTCAGCACTCCTGGAGGCAGCCCTCACTGTCTGAATTGTCTCTGTGTGGAACCCACTAATGTGGAGTGCAAAGAGCTCTGTGCACTGCCCCGGTGGGCCAGAAGCTCCGTGCACTACCATTCTTGAAAGGGAAGCAGGATGGTGCTGGTGGTGGGTGTGGTTAGGCACACTGGAATGGCAAGGAAGTGGGGGAGGGGTGCATGCATGCACAGACAAGTGTACCCAGAGACGGGGGGGGGGGGAGGGGGGGGGGATTGTGTCGGCAGCTTGCACATCCCAGCCCCTGTCCGGGCTGCTGGGGCAGAGGGCAGGAAGCACAGTCAGCAGGAGCTCAGAGTCCAGGGTTTGGAGCCAGCCCAGGAGCCAAGCAGGAAGACACGGGGCGGCAGGAAG
Organism: Dipodomys ordii; assembly: GCF_000151885.1. NCBI lineage: Eukaryota > Metazoa > Chordata > Mammalia > Rodentia > Heteromyidae > Dipodomys > Dipodomys ordii. The sequence continues at coordinate 6,520,782 of NW_012267291.1, forward strand.
GTGCACTCCTGTCTGCCCTTTGCTTCGGTCAAGTTCCGTTCACCCACCCAAGCCATCCGCAAGGGGCTCACAGGTCCCACGTCGGGAGGAAGTGTATGCCACCCTTCCCCAGGCCAGCCAAGGAGCAGTGCCCCAAGTCCCGCCTCTGGCTGGTCGTTTCTCGGTGCTTCAGCCCTGCTGCCCAGACGCTGAGCCCCCCGGGAGGCGCAGTGTCTCCAGCCAGACACTGCCACGCAATCACCAACGGCACTCTTTCAAAAGGGCTTTTCATTTGTATTTGTATTTTATTTTTCCTTTTAAATCAACAGTATATCCTATTCCAGATCTTTGAAAATCTCCACCCAGGAGGGAAATCCAGGCAGGCCCAGGACACAGGCAGCCACGACCCAGTTTCATGGCACACAGGCTTGGCCCACTTTCCCCCATATTTCTCTCCCCCTGGCCTGGCTCTGGTGGCTTTCTTCATGCAGGTCAGCTGGCAAAGAGGCTTGAGAGGCCGCCTCCCTCCGCCCGGCCCGGGGGCCTGGAGGAGGTAGATGGTCTGCTTTTGGATGAGCCAAGCTGAGGTGCCCTCCGAGTTCCTACAAGCTGAGGCCGGGTGGGTGTGGCTGGACAGGTGGGCACCCTCCTCTAAACCCAAATAAAGCCTGCACCGGTTCCCAGCTCTCTCCTCAGAGGCCCTGGCTCTGGGGAAACGGCTCTGTGCTGGCCAGCCCTGGCAGGCTGGCTTCCAGGCCCAGGCACACATCAGCTGCTCCTTCTGCTCCTGGGTTCACGGGGTGAGAAGAGCTCACCAGGAGGTGCCAGGGTTTTCCCGCTTCCCCGGGGCTCGGGGTCCTCTCTGAGATGAGGTTAACCTCCAAGAGCTGGGGGTACCTTTGTGGGGGGAGGGCAGCTGCCCTCTCTCTCCAAGACCCTTCAGATTCAGCCCACGGGTGGAGAGCCCATGGGGCACTCTGGGGTACTCTGCCCTAGGCATGCCCTAGGCACAGAGGAGTCCTGGGCATGGGCTCTTTGGGGCAAGAGATGTGGAAGGTGGGGGTAGGAGCTGGGTTGCTCTCAGGAGATTAGGAAGCAGCGCCCACCCCCTGGAACTCCTCACCGGGCCCCCAGCACCATCTGGGGTCATGATGATGCCTGCCTGTGATCTGTGCCCCCCCGCATGCTGATTCCCACCACAGCCCGCCCAGAGGCTCACTTCCAGGGCCTGGGACCAGCCCCTCCCACCCCCCCCCCATCTATCCTGCTTCAACCACCAGGGAACCTGTGGGAGGCGCATGGCAGGTTTGCAAGTGGGCTGCACCAAGGGTCTCAAATGGGAGGGGGACGGTCCCCGAGTCTGAGCTTTACTGGTCAGCAACATGTGGAACTGAACCTCACTTCCTGAGCCTGGGGTGCAGCTGCACACGGCCTCTGGCTCTGAAAGCCAACGCTGGTTTTCTCTCATTCCCAACCCCTTCGCCCTCGTGATCGCCGGAGCCTCAAACGCATCCACTCGCCCCCCCCCGCCCCTCCCAGAAGCCCGTGGGTGAGAACTTGGGGGTTTTGGTTTTGTTTCTTTTGTTTTTCCTGCCAGCAAAGCCATTCTGACCACGCGCTGCTCTCTCGGGGCACGAAGCCAGACACATCAGCCATACACGACCAGGGCCCTTGGGGCCTCCCTGGGCGCCGGGCGCACCCTGTTTACCTCCCACCAGTTGACGTCTCTAGTCCTTCCTTCCTTGTGCAGGTGACACGCACAGTGGGTGGGTGGGTGGGTGGGTGTGCACACAGGTGAGCGCGCGCACACACGCAGACACACGAGAAAACCAAGCCACAAAAGTTCCCAGTGTCTCTCCGTGCATGTGAGACGGAGTTGGGTGACTCCCGGCTGCTGTCCTGTCTTGTAAAATACGTCCAATGTTCTCGGTTCCTTAATGAAGTCCGCAGAGTTCAATAAAAGGTATGGAGAAATCAAATGCTTGGCATCTGGTTTATTTCCGGAGGTGGGGGTGGAGGGGGTGCCCAGTGTGGGGTGCAGATCTTCAGGGAGGGCTAGATCCCGAAGCTGGGGGTCAGGAGGGTCAGAGCTGGGGGTTCCTCTCCCCCCCGCCCCAAGAGTGGAGGATGAGAAAATGCCCAGAGTGCACGGCCAGCAGGGACCGCCTGTGCTGTGATCAAACCCCAGCCCTACCGCCCACTGGTGATGAGCGCGAGGAAGGCTGCCCGGCAGCGCCCCGTCTTTCTAAGAAAGACAAGGACGTGGGTTTTCGTGGGACATGTCCCCGCGTTTAAGTGTTGGCAACAAATTTCAATTCTTTCTCTTTTCATTTTTGAGGCCAAGTCTTGCTGTGTGGCTTGGGCTAGCCTGGAACTTGCGATTCTGCCGCTACCTCCCGAGGACGGGGATGATGCATGACCCCCACCATGCCCAGCTAAACACTCCAGCTTCTTTAGCCCTGTCACAGAAAAATGAAGTGCGTGGTTGGGCAGACTGCAGGTGCGGGGCCTTCGGGACCCTCAGGGTCACCTGCACCTTTTCTTCTGCTGTGTGACAATGTCCCCAGCACCCGGCCTCTCAAAGCCATGTCATTTCATAGTTTGTGTGACCCAGGACTCCAGGGTCCCTTTACCTGGGGGCCTGGGCCCGCGTCCATGTGACGTGCCGATCATCTTGAGAGTGGCAGCCGGCTGTCCCCTGGGGCTCAGGCCTCGGTCACCCACCCTGAGGCTCCCTGAACAGGCTCTTCTATGCCCGTTGGCCGGCAGCTGGCTTCCCAGGCATGATTGGTCTGAGCCAGGGAATAAGGAGGAGGCCGGGGCTCTGCTGTGCCCAGCCTCAAACACCAAAGGCCACCACTGCCTCCTCTTGAACAGCGAGTTGCTGAGACCGGCTCCGGCTCCAGATGAGAATTCCACCACGCCTAAAATAAGTGTCAAAGATTTTAGGGAAAGCCGGGAACTCCTGGCTCATACCTGTGATCCTAGCTCCTCAGGAGGCTGAGATCTGAGGATCGCAGTTCAAAGCCAGCCTGGGCAGAAAAGTCCATGAGACTCTTATCTCCAATAAAGCACTAGAAAACTGGAAATGGCAGTGTGGCTCAAGTGGTAGAGCTCTCGTCTTGAGCTGAAGAGCTCAGAGACAGTGCCCAGTCCCAGAGTTCAAGCCCCATGACGGACAATTAAAAAAAAATTTAAAAACAGGGCTGGGAAGGTGGCTCAGTGGTAGAGTGCTTGCCTTGCATGCAAGAGGCCCTGGGTTTGATTCCTCAGCACCACATAAGCAGGAAGCTAGAAGTGGTGCTGTGGCTCAAGTGGTAGAGCGCTAGCCTTGAGTTGAAGAGCTGAGGGACAGCGCCCAGGCCCAGAGTTCTGGCCCCACAACCAACAAAAAACCCCACAACAACAAAAATTAAAAACAACTGCATGGCCGGGCACTGATGGCTCATGCCTGTAATCCAATCTACTCAGCAAAAGAAGCTCAGGGACAGCGCCCAGCCTGAGTTCAAGCCCCAGGACTGGCAAAAAAAAAAAAAAAAAAAATCCCACTTCTGGTATTAAGATGGAAAATGGTGTTGGTAAAGAAGGAGAGAGAGGCTGTGGACACATCGGCCATACACGTGGCCACCACGGTGGCTGAGGGCTGCGGGGCTGGGGACCCCAGTAGCTGCCTTTGGGAAGCTTGCAGCCAGCACAGCACCTCCTGAATGACATGTCCCCAGGATCATTGTTGAACCTGTTTATTTGGTGCTGATTCTGAGGCTTGAACTCAGGACCTGGGCACTGTTCCTGGGCTTCTTTTGCTCAAGTCTCTACCACTTGAGCCACAGCACCACTTCCAGCTTTTTTGGTGGTTCATTGAAGAGTCTCACAGACTTTCCTGCCCAGGCTGGCTTTGAACCCAAACCCTCAGATCTCAGCCTCCTGAGTAGCTGGGATTAGAGACCTGAGCCACTGCCCCCAGCGAACACACTGCACTCCAACTGCCACCCATGGTCACAAATGTCTGAGAAATGGCGGCAGCATGGGGACGAATTAACCATTGCAGGCTTGGTCCAACCCCCCCCCCCGACCTCCTGCCCCTGCCCAAGTCACACTTAATACCTAGGCTCAAAGCAGGCGGTGATGTCAGCGGCTGTACAGCTGCTCCCCCCGCCCGCCCCCCCGGGGAGAGGAGCAGGTGCCATGCCCAGGGCCTGAGCTCAGGGCCTGTTTGAGGCCCGGCTGCCTCCAGCCAAGATCATGAGATCCGGTCCTTCACACAGAGCCAGCTGCCACCTCCACTGCCCGCCCTACTGGGGGTATCTGAGGCTGAGCCTTCCCATGAGGCCCTGCGGGCAGGCGAGGGAAGAGCGAGTCCCCTCCACGCCCCTCCCATCTCAAGTGGGTGATGAGTCCCATGCTGCTTGGGCCGCTTTGCTCCACAGCCCCCGGACTCAGGAGAGCACACTGCGATTGAAGCCCTCCGTTCCAGTCGGGGCCACATCACCTCTTTGCAAGCAGGAAAACCTCAGTGTGAACCTGGAGGTTCCTCAGGGAGGCGTGAAGCCCAAGAGCCGGCATTCGGGGAGCGGTCACTGCCACCCTCTTTTATTTTTTGTCTGTCGTGGGGCTTGAACTCTGGGCCTGGGCGCTGTCCCTCAGCTCTTCAGCTTAAGGCGAGCGCTCTACCACTTGAGCCACAGCGCCACTTCCAGTTTTCTAGTGGTTCATTGGAGATAAGAGTCTCACAGACTTTCCTGCCTAGGCTGGCTTTGAACCGTGATCCTCAGATCTCAGCCTTCTGAGTAGCTAGGATGACAGGCATGAGCCACCGGCGCCCGGCTGCCACCCTCTTCTTGATCCCCACTGCAGCCGAGGCCCAGAGCGCTGCTCCCCAACAAAGATCCATTACCACGACCCAGGCACCACACACGGTGCGGGGCCCCGGAAAACACAGACGCATGCCACCAGCATTGACTGAGCACCTGCTGTGTGCTCCACGCATCCCGTGTACGTTTGTAACTCGCTGTAAAGGCTCCAACTTAATACGGCCTCGACAGCATCACTGACCCTTGTATTTTGAGTCAGGGTCTTGCTATGTAGGATCTTCCTGCCTCAGCCTCTCCCTTAGCAGGGATTACAGGCATGCATGACCATACCTGACTCCAGAACGTTCACATCATAAACGCTGTACCCATCAGCTCGCCCTCTTCCCTCCAGGCCTGGTTTTACTTCATTCAACACAACATCCTCCAGGCCCCTCCTTGCTGAGGCATGTGTGCACCTGGCTCCCTTTTTAAGGGCTGAATAGTACTCCATTGGCACAATGACTTTTTACTGTCCATCCTTGGAAGATACATAAAGTGTCCCAGTGGCCCCACGAGTGAACCCTTTCCAGGGTGGAGGGAACCATGGGGGCGGGGGGGGGGACAGGGCTGTGGGAGGCTCACTGGGGCCACCCTGGGGTGTCTAGGGGCTGGCTCCTGGGTCCCACAGAGAGGCCTCTGCTCCTCCCGGCCGCAGGCGCAGGGTCTGCGTGGCTGGACCTGGGAGCCGCCGCCGTCCGCCCTTGTGCGGCCTCCCCCTGGAGGTCCCATTAATATAAATGAAGCCCCGCACCGGCTGATCTTCAGATGACTCCAGGAAATGGGAAATTTACATAATGAAAATTAAAAGAGAAGCCGGCCAGGCTCCTCCGTAAGTGCCTGCCTCCCGGGGAGCGGGAGGAAGATGGATGGCAGGCTGGGAGCCCGTGGGGAGCCCGTGGCCGGCAGGGAGCGGGGAGCCCAGAACGGGGGACCCCCAGACCCCTGCCTCCCCTCAGAGGAAGAGCCACGAGAATCAGCGCTCAGCATCGTTGCCGCCGCCCACCATGCTCTGAGCACGTGGACACTTGGCTTCACCCCATCCACCACGGATGGGGAGACTGAGGCTGACGCCGGAGACCCTGACCAGGGTGCAGAGCAAGCAGGTGGTGACGGTGATACAAAGGCCACTTCACTGGCATTCCCGCAGACCCCGCTAGCCTGAGCGTGGATAGCACAGACTGGCAGAAAAGTTCTGGAGTCAGAGAGACTCACATTCAGATTTCAGCTGCAGCTTGAGAGCCGTCACCCAGTCATGTGCGTCCCTCCCCTGAGGTCTATTCCACACACCGGGGGTCTGTTCCCACACACTGGGGGTCTATTCCACACACCGGGGGTCTGTTCCCACACACCAGGGGTCTATTCCCACACACCGGGGGTCTGTTCCCACACACTGGGGGCCTATTCCACACACGGGGGGTTATTCCCACACACGGGGGGTCTATTCCCACACACGGGGGTCTATTCCCGCATACCGGGGGTCTATTCCCACACACAGGGATCTGTTCCCACACATGGGGGCCTATTCCCGCATACCGGGGTCTATTCCCACACACCGGGGGTCTATTCCCACACACGGGGGGTCTGTTCCCACACACCGGGGGTCTATTCCCACACACGGGGGGTCTGTTCCCACACACCGGGGGTCTATTCCCACACACAGGGATCTGTTCCCATACATGGGGCCTATTCCCGCATACCGAAGCTCCAGCTTCGCCGCCCTCTGGAACTGGTAGGAATGTTATGGAGCTGGAAAGACCTAGGGGAAGTGGTTTCAGGGATGGCTGAGTCCAGGTGCCGCTGATGATGTAGTGAGGACTAATCTCTCTCTCTCTCTCTCTTTCTCTCTCTCTCTCTCTCTCATCCCATCCATGTACTGAACACTCACTGGGTGAAATCATCCCCACAGCCATGGAAGAAGAATGTTTTTGTTGTTTTATTTCCCCAACCGAACAGCAGAAGTCCCAGGATCCTCTCTGATTGGACCAGTGTAAGTCACATATTCATCTCTTAACCAATAGGCAGAAGGATGGACTCTGCTGATTAGACCACCTAGCATCAGGTTCCCCCACCCACCCGACCTGGAAGAAAGCCAGGCTGAGCCACGTGCCCTGCGCAGGGTGAGGGCCGGGTCCCAAAGGGAAAGTAGGGTGCTGTTACGGGATGGGGGATGGGTGCGCCTGGCACCCCATGGCCCTGTGTAAACAAGGTGTCCAAGCCTGGAGACAGCAGTAAGGATAAAGTGACGTAGAGTCCACAGGGCCCAGCCTGGCGCGCCCTCAGCCACCAATAAATCTTGTTTTAAAGGAACAAAATGTGCCCAGGCTGCATGTGTATCCTGGTCATGTGATGTGCACGGTGGCCAGGAGGAGCTGGGATGGCCGGAGGAGCTGGGCTGCCTGGAGGAGCTGGGCTGGTGAAGGAGCTGGGCTGGTGGAGGAGCTGGGCTGGTGGAGGAGCTGGGCTGGTGGAGGAGCTGGGCTGGAGGAGCTGGGCTGGTGGAGGAGTTGGTGGAGGAGCTGGGCTGCCTGGAGGAGCTGGGCTGGTGGAGGAGCTGGGCTGGCGGAGGAGCTGGGCTGGCCAGAGGAGCTGGGCTGGTGGAGGAGCTGGGCTGGAGAAGCTGGGCTGGCGGAGGAGCTGGGCTGGTGGAGGAGCTGGGCTGGAGGAGGAGCTGGGCTGGGGGAGGAGCTGGGCTGGGGGAGGAGCTGGGCTGGAGGAAGAGCTGGGCTGCCTGGAGGAGCTGGGCTGGGGGAGGAGCTGGAGGAGGAGCTGGGCTGGAGGAGGAGCTGGGCTGCCTGGAGGAGCTGGGCTGGGGGAGGAGCTGGGCTGGTGGAGGAGCTGGGCTGGTGGAGGAGCTGGGCTGGAGGAGGAGCTGGGCTGGAAGAGGAGCTGGGCTGGGGGAGGAGCTGGGCTGGCGGAGGAGCTGGGCTGGAAGAGGAGCTGGGCTGGAGGAGGAGCTGGGCTGGGGGAGGAGCTGGGCTGGGGGAGGAGCTGGGCTGGCGGAGGAGCTGGGCTGGAAGAGGAGCTGGGCTGGAGGAGGAGCTGGGCTGGGGGAGGAGCTGGGCTGGAGGAGGAGCTGGGCTGGGGGAGGAGCTGGGCTGGGGGAGGAGCTGGGCTGGGGGAGGAGCTGGGTCCTCGCGGGCTCCCTCCGGGCAGCGCTAGAACGCAAGCGCAGTGCTTGTCTCCGTTTGTCTCAGCTCCACACTGTACCGCGCACCCCAATACTGTAGTGGAATCCAGTCATGTTTAACAGAATGTCACTAGCGCTCAGACGGATGGGGAAACCCCCAGTAGATGTGTGCGCGCACACGCGTGCCATTCTTGTGCTCCTGCAGCAGACGTGCAGCTGGACCCAGGAGTGTCTGCCTGTGTGTCCTATAGCACACTTGGCCACCAAGACACACGTCTGTCGTTTAACACGATGCCCCCCCCCAATGTACAGGCTCTGAACATGCAGCCCAGCCCATGAGCAGACACATACACGCCGTGCCACACGCGTGTGCACGCCACCCGGTGTGCATCACATACCGACCGCACGCAGGCAGAGGCGCCGCCCTTACAGGCTGCCGTCCTGCCTCCAGACCTGGGCGCCCGCCGCGGCTTCCTCCGCCAGGGAGTCCATGACTTCCCCTCCCGGGGATGGGCTCACTTTCTACAACCGCACCACATCTATGCACACGTGCGTGCACACACACACATACACACACACACACACCAACACCTCCAGGCCTTCCAGGCCAGTGTAAGCAGTGAGACCCCTTGACCCCAGACGGGCGTTGAGGTCCCCTCCGGCCACCCCCCCATGGTCCTTACCCCATCCCATCCCAGCCAAGTCCGGTTGTCATGGCGACGGGGCACCTGGCCCTGTAAACAGTCCCCTTAGCGGGGCTGGATGGCAAATCCCTCCGCCCTCAGAGGCTGCCCCCCCCAGCCCCGCTGCTCACCTGACCCCGCTGGGTGCCTGGTGCTGACCGCCCCACCTCTACCCACCTCCCATGGGGGGCGGGGGGCTGGGGAGCAAACATGAGCAGAAAACCAGGCCCTGCCCCCCCCCAGTGGGCCTCAAGTCCCCAGGGGCCGTGCCAGGGGTCAGGACGAATTAGTGATGGCCCTCCCCCTTCCCTCCCCCTCTCCTTCCTCCCTCCCTCCCTTCCTGTGTCCCAGCTTCTGAGAAGGCTGTGCGCGGGTGGCGTTTCTGGGGTGGGCAGGGAGGGCCTCTGTGAAGAGGCAGGCTTAGGCAACACGGGAACGGGAAGACGCTGGCACACATGGACGCAAGTATTCCAGGACGCAGGCGCGGCACGAGCAAAGGCCCTGCGGTGACCTGGCCCGCCAGGTGGAGGGAAGGGCACGCACACCGCTGAGATGACCGAGCAGCCCTCAGCCCCCTCAGCTGCGGCGCCTGCGCCGTGTCTCTGGGGTGCGTGCCTGGGTGCCCCTCACAGGCTCCGTCCCCCGCCCCCGAGGGAGGTGCACAGTCCCGTTCCCGCATCACCGACGGACGCTCTCCCTGTGGGCCAGCGGCTGCTGACCAGGCGGAGGGGACCCTGCGGCTCCCCAGCCGTGGCCCGTGGTGGCAGGGCGTGGGGATACCAGCCCCGCAGAAACAAGCCAGGCTTCCTGCAAACCTCCTGCAAAACACCAGAACTCGGCTTGATCGCCGCCTCCCTGCTCCAGAGAGCTGAGGCCCAGCCTGAGCCAAGCTCGGGAGGAGCTGTGTGTGTGTGTGTGTGTGTGTGTGTGTGTGTGCACGTACGCATGTGTGTGTGTGTGTACCTGCACATGTGTGTGCATGCATGGGGTGGGGGGACTAGGGCTCGCACTCAGGGCCTGGCTGCTGCTTCCTGAGCTTTTCTGCCACCGCTCTGCTTTGGGCTTTTGAGTGGTTCATGGGAGATAAGAGTCGTATAGACTTTCCTGCCTTGGTTGGCTTTGAACCGTGATCCTCAGATGTCAGCCTCCTGAGTAGCTGGGATGACAGGCGTGAGCCACTGCCCCCGGCTTAACAACTCACCTTCCAGCCCACCGACCACAGTGGTACCACATGGCGCTTCACCCTGGCTCTGTCATGGTGCGACCGTCGCTGAGGGAGAAACTGAGGCTCAGCTTCCCTCACTAGCCTTGCATCGGGCATGGTGGCTGGTGGTCACAGACGTCCTGTCATTTCGTTTGTGTCAGCGTGCACTGGGCTGGGCGCAGGGCTGCGTGTGAACTACCGCAGGGGAGGGAGACAGAAGCGCGGGAGGCGGCAGTTTGCCAGCCAGGCTGCGCTCATTTGTCTGCCGCGACCGTGTGGAACGTGGGGGCCACAGCCCCCCAGGGAGGCCCGTGGCGTTTCTGAGTCTGGACGGTGCCGGCCGCCCCGGCTCGCTGCTCTCCGGCGATCCGATGACGATACGCAGCAGCGCAAGCTCTGAAGACGCCTTTCCTCTCAGGCCACGCGGCGGGGACAAGGGACGCGTCTGCAGAGCCCATCGGGGCCATGCGCCCCGCCAGGAGTGCTGGGGGGAAGGACAGGCTGGGAGCCTCCGCACCACACCTGGGGATGGGTGTGGAGCCCCCACCCCGGCTTGGGTCCCCGGGAGACGTGCCGGGGCCACAGAGTGAGCCCTTCCATCTAGTGTGCACGCTGGGTTTGCAAGCAGGTTAGTGACACACGCCTGCTGTAGGCCCTGCGCGCCCGGCCCCTCCCTCCCGCCCAGGGGGGAGGTCATTTCATCTGCAACCAATTATAGAGGGAGAATGTGGGGGCTGCCCCTCCCCCCACAGCTATGTCAGGTGGGCGGGGACAGAGCAGCACCTGCATGGAGGGCGGGGACAGAGCCGCACCTGCACGGTGGACGGGGACAGGGCTGCACCTGCATGGTGGGCGGGGACAGAGCCGCACCTGCATGGAGGGCGGGGACAGAGCCACACCTGCACGGTGGACAGGGACAGGGCTGCACCTGCATGGTGGGCAGGGACAGAGGCCACACCTGCACGGTGGGCGGGGACAGAGCTGCACCTGCACGGTGGGCGGGGACAGAGCCGCACCTGCATGGTGGGCGGGGACAGAGCCACACCTGCATGGTGGGCGGGGACAGAGCTGCACCTGCACGGTGGACGGGGACAGGGCTGCACCTGCATGGTGGGCGGGGACAGAGGCTGCACCTGCACGGTGGGCGGGAACAGAGCCACACCTGCATGGTGGGCAGGGACAGAGGCTGCAGGTCCCCGCCCAGGTCCCAGGGTCCACAGGAGGCCTCAGGCCCAAGCTACAAAGCCTGGCTGTCTGCCTCAGAGTTGGCTGGTTACAGCTGGCTCAGCCCTTACATGTCATCCTGTCTAGGGGAAACTGAGGCTCTGAGAAGGGAAGCAGCCTGCTCAAGGTCACACAGCACCAAGGTGGCAGATCCAGAGTGGCCCCACCCCCTCTCACAGGAACGTACTTTCTGTTCCAAACCTGACCAGCCTGTTTCTGATGGGGCTTGAACTCAAGCGGTAGAGCGCTCGCCTTGAGCTGAAGAGCTGTGGGACAGAGCCCAGGCCCAGAGTTCAAGCCCCATAATCGACAAAAAATAAAATAAAAATAAATAAAAAGATGAGCATAGGGCTGGGAAGGTGGCTCAGTGGTAGAGTGCTTGCCTTGCATGCCTGAGACCCTGGGTTCGATTCCTCAGCACCACATAAGCAAAAAGAAAAAAGCCAGAAGTGGCACTGTGGCTCAAGTGGTAGAGCGCTAGCCTTGAGCTGAAGAGCTGAGGGACAGCGCCCAGGCCCAGAGTTCAGGCCCCACGACCGGACCCAAAAAAAAAGACGAGCATAATCCAAGCCAATTATTAGATAATCATTACTGGGTTGTTAGATATTCATTATGATTCTAGTTTTTTCTCCCTGCTGGTCTTTAAAGAGATCAAAGCATCTTTGGGCTCTCTGAACCCACGTGGGCTGAGGGGGGTGGGGGGATCAGGCTGGAGAGGGTCTGGGGAGGTGCTCCGTCATGACCTTGCTGGGCAATCTCAGGCCAGTTACTAGCCCTTTCTGTGCACCATTCTCCTGTGGTGTTGAGGCAGCACAGAGGGGAGACTGAGGCCAGGCCTTGGGGTCGGGTGGGCCCCGTGGCCGGCGCCTAGCAGCCAGTGTCCTGGTGGAAAGGCGTGTGCATAAAGGCCTGCCTCTCCCACAGGTCGGGAACAGGCAACGAGGGTCTGGCGTCCATCGCCAGCATCCTGGGGCGCTCCTGCTGCCCGGGTGACCTGCGGTCCGTGGCCCTGTGGTTGCCCCGGGCTCCGCCTCAGGCCCCACCAGCGGCCTCTGCTGCCAGCTCACCCCGCAGACGACAGAGCCTGCCGGCCTTGCCCGCCTTCCGGGGCGCTCCTGCCTGGCTCCCACGCCCTCCCGCCCCCCCCCCTCCCAAGCCTGGCCCCAAGTTCAAGCCCCGACACCAATGGGAATGCATACAAATGAGACAAATCCCCCGAGTGATAGAAAAGCTGAGAACAAACGCCAGCGATGATTACAGTTGGAGGTGACCCTCCCGCTGAGCCGCGCCGTGAGCCGCCGGGGCCAGACTCCAGGGTGACCCTGACCCCATCTATGGAATGAGGGGAGTCGACTCTGGCTCATGAGGCGGGGGAAGGGGGGTGCCGGGCCTGGCCCCTGGCTGGGGAGCTCTCTGGTGCCGGAAGCTGTGTCCGGTCCCCATCCTCTCGGTCCACTTACCCTGCAGGGCCTCGTACCATCTGCATCTCACACGAGGGACTGCGGCCCAGAGAGGTGAAGACACTTGCCCGAGGTCACACAGCAAGCACAGGCAGCAGCCTGCCTCCCAACTCCTCGGGGACCAGGACATACCCCTCCCACGGGAGCACAGAAGCCCCACGCAGCAGCCCCCGCACTCACCTCCGCTGGCCATCCGCCAGGGTGGGACACGGAGGGCGTGCCCAGCCCCACGGGTATTGCAGGCTGCACAAAGCCCGCTTTCCTCACAGGCTTGAGAGCCACCGTGCTGGGCAGGCCCCACCCCGCGCGGTCCCCAGTGCGGGCGGGACACAGGGCTGTCCGTGGTCCCTGCTCTGCAAGTTCACTGCTGGGAGGCGGGCAGGCCTGCTTGCTTACGGCTGCGGCAGCCGCTGGAGTAAACCATCTGATCTTCAGGACACAGAGATCTGGCACGGCAGGGGCGGCCTGGCTGACTGACTCTCGTACCCAGAACGCTGGCTTGTCCTGCCAAGTGTCCTGGCCTGCTCTTTACCCACCCTCCCCCCAAACCGAGAAAGACCATCCCACTGAGGCACATCACGTGTATTACAACAGATCCTTTCTACAGGAAACGCACGCCAGGAGGTTTACCAGGGACTCTATGCAACAGCCAAAACAACCTTACTTCACCCAAGTTGGTCACAGTATGGCGGCAGCAGCGGACGGCGCTCCCTGCTGGAGAGACACAGCATGGCGGGGTAGTGACCATGTGAGGATGCTGCCCCTGGTGGCTGCGGCACACACCTGTCTGCAGCCGTGCGGTGACCATGTGGTGATGCTGCCCCCTGCGGGCCACAGCATACCCACTCTCCTGTCCAGCCAGTAAGAGCCTTCCTCCATGCCCTTCCCCCCTCTCCCTCCTGACCCCCATCATCCTCAGGACCCTATTTTCTGCCAAAGGTTTGCAGTAACTACAAACCTCTTCCTACACACTTCCTTCTCTCCTCTGGGAAGGCAGGGGGGAAATTCTACTCCTCCTAGGAGTGACAAAACCCCAGAGTCCCTCCCGCATCTGCCAGGGCTGGCTGGCTTCCAGCCTTGATCCTTAGATCTCAATTCCCCAGTAGGTAGGATTACAGGATGAGTCACCAGGGCCCAGCTGTCTTATTTTGTTTTTGTGGTGGTGACTGGGACTTGCTAGACCACGCACTTGCTAGGCAAGTGCTCTACCACTCAAGCCCTGCCTGTTTGCTCATTGCCTCTTTCCTCCTCCTGGACTGTCCACTCCATGAGAGCAGGTACATCTAGGAGCATGTGCTCTACCACTGAGCTGCATTCCCCAGCCAAGGGCAAGGCTTCCCATCTATTTTTGTAGCCCCAAGGCTTCCCATACTGCTTGCTCATCTATACAGTAGGCACTTAATGAATGTCTAATTAATGGACAAATAATTGACATTGAATGGACCAATTATTGAAGGCTTTAAAATCCATGCTAGGAAGCTTACAAACGGAGCTGGGTGAGAAGCGGGGAGCCACTGAAGTTACCAAGGTAGGTGGGACAGGGTCCTAGGACTGAGCTCAAGGACAAGAGTTTGTGTGGAAATGCAGTGGCTCACAATTATAATCCCACTCAGGAGGCTGAGATCTAAGTGTCAAGATTCAAAGCCAGCAAGAACAAAAATGTCCAAAAAGTTTATTTCCAATTGGCCAGCAAAAAGTAGTTATTGGAGATGTGGCTCAAGTGGTAAAGTACCAGGTTTTGAGTAAAACAGCCAAACAAAGGTGATAGGTCCTGAGTTCAAGCCCCAGTACTGGTAGATGTGTGTGTGTGCACACACACGCACACACACACAGCAGCGTTGAAGAACTGCCATTGTGGGGAATTTGACATTAGACAAAGTGAATTGCTTGGGAAAAATAACACCAAGTGAGCACTTTAATTTCACCCAAGTTCTGTCAATCAGCCAGCTTTTCCAGTAATAACTAGTACATCAATTCTCACTCGGGGCCACTGGCTCAAGCTAGGTCTACATTGGTGTAATCAGGGAGGACTAAGTGGGGGAGGGAGGACGAGGGAAGCCATCATTATTTTAAGTGGATCTAAAGGAGAGAATCAAATTTTCCACTTTTTCCAGACTAAACACCCTGCCTGGAAGCCACCTGCGGTTAACAAAATGAGCACACTCGTCACCAGCGCTGCTAAGGTCCTCTGTGGTTTCAGTGTGTCTAGGGTGAGCCAGGCTGATGATGAGCTCCTGCAGGCTCACACCTAACTTCTTGGAGGCTGAGATCCAGAGGATTGGGATGGGAGGTCAGCTGGGGCAGAAAAATCTGACTCCATCTCAAAGGAACCAGCAAAAAGCCAGGGGCTGGTGGCTCGAGCCTGTCATCCTAGCTACTCAGGGAGAGGCTGAGATCAGAACACAAGCAAGGCTTAACTGAAGCTCTGACTGGGGCTCTGAGGGGGCCCAGGCCACAGAGAGCTGGCTGCTCCCAGACAAAGGGAAAGGCTGGTGGACTATTGCCAGGCTGGTGAACCACGGGAAAGGCTCCAGGCGCTCAGGCTGCAGGAGAGCTGAGGGGATTGGAGGGAGGAACCTCTGGTGACAATTGGTGGGCCTGGGGTTTATTTGTCTTCTGACTCTGGAGCTGGCCAATGACCCTTGATGAGAAGGGACCCCGGGCCGGGTGCCAGGGGCTCACGCCTGTAATCCTAGCTACTGAGGAGGCTGAGATCTGAGGATCACAGATCAAAGCCAGCCCAGGCAAGAAACATCTGTGACTCTTATCTCCAGTTAACCATAGAAAACTACAAGTGGTGCTGTGGCTCAAGTGGTAGAGTGCTCGCCTTGAGCTGAAGAGCTGAGGGACAGCACCCAGGCCCAGCTCAAGCCCCACAACAAAAAGGACCCTAGGGGCTGGGAAGGTGGCTCAGTGGTAGAGCGCTTGCCTTGCATGCATGAGGCCCTGGGTTCGATTCCTCAGCCCCACATAAGCAAAAAGAAAAAAGCTAGAAGTGGCGCTGTGGCTCAAGTGGTAGAGTGCTAGCCTTGGGCTGAAGAGCTGAGGGACAGCGCCCAGGCCCAGAGTTCAAGCCACATGACCAGACGCAAAAAAAAAAAAAAAAGGAGCCTAGACCAGCTGTCAGGTGGAACTCACTGTGCCCTTGAACTGCTAGACTCAACCTCAGCTTACTTGTCTGTACAAGGGGGCCAGAGCCGACATGCTCAAGGGCCAACAGCCTTTTGCTATAAATGTGCTCAGCCAGATGTGCACAGCTCTCCTGACAGCTGGGTGTCACACTCACCTTTAGGCCCTCCATCCTACCAGTGCCGTTCCACCAGTGTGGGTGTTGCTTGTAACATGGTCTGTCTGTGTAGCCTAGGCTGGCCTCTAGCTCACAATCCTCTAGCCTCGGCCTCCCAGGTACTGCTGGGACCACAGGCATACTCAGCTAGTTAAGGTTTTTAGAATATACTAGCACGCACATAACAGAGAAATTAGTATCTTAATCATTGACTTCGGAGTAATTAGGCATATTCGCATTGCTAGGTACCCGTTTCCAGAACTTCCCAGCTTACAAAACTCCCAAGTGTGTGAAGTCCTGAAGTAGCTCCCTTCTCCCTCGCTGCTGATGGCTCTGCCCTGTGCTTCCTGGGCACATCCTGAGGAGCCACGCACCTGCCCCATGTACCTGTCCTGTGAGATCTGGTAGAACGAGGGACACGTAGACATTAACAGGAATGTGGGGGCCAGCTGCTCAGGATACTGTTACCTATAGATAACTTGAAACCAGCCCAGGCAGGGAAGACCACAGGTAGGTGGGAACTGCATGAGGCCGTGGGGGGTTTCCTCAGTAGCACACAAAAAAAGCATCAAGTGGCGCTGTGGCTCAAGTTGAGTGCTAGCGCTGAGGAAAAGGCTCAGGCTGTGCAGTTCAAGCCAACACACAAAGCCAGCACTCCAGAGCAAGCCGCGCTGCTCGGCCCACCACTCAGCTGTCATCCCTGAGGTTCCCTGCTCAGGCTAGTTCTCCACTTGAGTTCCCTCCACTGACAGCTTGTTTTGTTTATGTGGTGCTGGGGAATCGAACCCAGGGCCTCATGCATGCAAGGCAAGCGCTCTACCACTGAGCCACCTTCCCAGCCCCTCCACTGACAGCTTTGTGCTGGCTAACGATGAGACTTTTGTACAGGGTAGCCTCAGATCTCAGCCTTCTGAGATTACAGGAAAGCACCCAGCTTGTTTTATCTGGCATTGAGCTGAAAGAGATCCAGCCCCAAGTCGCAGGTCTCAACAGGGTTGCCCAAGGTCTTCACCGGCACAGCTACCTGCCAGGCAGAACTAGTTGAGAACTCCGGGGATGAAGCAGTCTGATGCCTGCCATGTCCTGGGTGAACGCTGGACATTGTGCATATTGACAGCACTGTGCTGTCAGATCCATGTGGCTATTGAGCGGCAACTCAAGCCTGCCAGCACCGTCCTCATAATCTGACTATATAGCTACATGAAATAGACAGGGATTGATTTTCTCAGTGACCATACCTGACCATGGCTTATCACCTGCCAGGAGCCAGGTGGGGGTGTGGAGGTGGCTGGGAGGTAGCAGCTGCAGTAGCAGCTAGCTATGGGCCTATGCTGGAGGGAGGCATGATTATGCGCAGGCTGCCAGCAGACCAGAGTCCAGAAGCCCGCCACAGGCGCACGCAGCGCGGCACCTTGAAGGGATGAGCAGGAGCCACTGCAGACCTTCCTCAAAGGCCTGATCCAGACCACCACCCCAGGAAGGGCACACTGTCCACCCACCCCAGCAGGCAATGTGATAAGTACTGGAGACAACACAGCCGTCTTTGCACAATTTCCTTTTTATCTCCAGTACCAAAATACAGATCATGAACCCATGGATCTTCCTCTCCAAGGCAGGGGAAATGGAGTTCTCACTCGTGTGCAACTAGCTCACAACAGCTGATTTCTTCCAAGGTCTTAGCTGGGAACACCTAAGGGAAAAAAAGATGAATCAGTGTTGCGTCCTCCGAGAAGCCCTGCCTGGCTGGGACGAGGAAATGCCACATGCCTGGCACTTTACCTGTTTGACAGGCATTTCCTGGCCAAGACAAAAATAAAGGAAAAAGGCTTATTGGACAGACTTCATGGGGGGGTCACACCTGTAATTCTAGCTAGATCAATCCCTAAGCTAGGGATCTGGGCATCACAGTTCAAAGCCAGCCCACGCAGTACAAGTCTGGACACTGATCTCAAACCACCAGAAAACCGGAAGTGGCGCTGTGGCTCAGGAATAGAGCACAGGCCTAGTTAAAGCCCAGCATGGACAAAGCCATCAAAGGGGTAGACATCAGCTTCAGGAAGGCATACAAATGAAGCCTACTACAGCGGTCTAGTTTATGTAGCTTGAACCCGAGCCACATAACCAAGCATGGAGGTTGGAGTAAGCAAGTTGGTCTGGGGCTGGGAAGGTGGGTCAGCTGTAGAGGGCTCGCTCTGCATGCATGAGGCCCTGGGCACGATTCCTCAGCACTATGACTAAGTGATAGAGCGCGAGCCTTGAGTTGAGCTCAGGGACAGCGCCCAGGCCCGACTTCAAGACCCACAACCAGCCAAAAAAAGTTGGCACGATTTTTCCTGGGAGATGGTAAGGTGGGGGACTGATCGAGAGGAAGCATACCTTATTTCGCACGAACAGTTCAGCCAAGGCAAAGCATCACAGGACAATGGCACCTGGGCCCCCGCACCTATGGGAAGTCAACATAAGGCCAGAATAGTCAACGGCTGAATAGTAAGCCCTAAAAGAAGCAACCCATATGAGATACTATTGCTGTGACTGATGCATCAGACAAAACTGGCTTATAGTTCAGTGGGATCAACAGGGTCGATCTGATGGGGAAAAAAGTTGAGTCATCAGTTGCACCAGCAATTAAAGTGGACTTCAGAAGGGGTGTCAGCCATCGGCAGCTCACTTACCCATCAGGTCACCTCCCTACTCTTGCAATCCATGCTGCTCTATTCATCCCAAGTCAGGTTGTCACCAGAAAGCCCGCACGCAAACTGCAGAGAGACAAGCTCCCATCAGTTAGATGGCTAAGGGAGGAAGGGACCAGGGTGCTTCTCAGGCTGGCATATCAGACAGAAACTGGCTTAAGAGAGCTTAGATCAACATGGTCGATCAGTCGGGGAAAAAAGTTCAGTCATCACGCATGCCAGCTAACTGCCCCACGTGCCTGTCCTGCCGGGACGCAAACTGATCCATACCCACCAGCCAAGTCCCTTCTGCCAGCACAAGAGTGAGGCAAGCCCGGGACAATAGGGTTGCAGCGTTTAAGTACTTGACAATCTCATGCACCTTTGTAAAAACTCCCAACTTGGTAATGCTAAACTAAACGCCCGAGAACCCACCGAAAGCACGAACTCCTTCCCCAGATCTCAACTCTAACAGCCAAGCTTGTGAGAAGTGCTGCCCAGCGCCGAGCGGTGCTCAGGCTGGTGGCGGCTTAGCACGTGCTCACACCGCACAGGCCCGGGGTCCCCTTCCCAACGCCTCCAACTGGAAGCACACACGGGACGACCTGTCGCTTAATCCTCGAACTCAACACCGTTTTCCCGGCCAGCTCGGGGCTGTGCAGAGCACGTGGTCCGGCAGAGGCCTCGGGAGGAATGAATGCTCACCCTGGGCGTCAGGAGACGGACGGGGGCCGAGGTCCGGACGCGGCTTGCCCGGGGCGCCGACGGCGGGCTCCGGGCCCCGCAGCCATCCCGCACCGCCGGGCCGCGCTCACCTGCAGCAGAGAAAGGGCGAGGATGGGCCGCTGAGCCCGGGCCGGCCCGCACGGGCGCACCAGCACCAACTGGCAAACGTCCCGGGAGACCGGCAGGGTCGATGCGATGGGGGAAGTGGGGGTCACCACCTGCACGCGCCGGGCAGCGCGGGTCCGCGCAGGCGCGCGGGACGCCCCCCACCCCGGCCGGCCCCGCGGCCTCCTGCTGCGAGAAACACGGGACACCAGGCCCGGCCGCTCAGGCCAAGGACCGGGGGTCTGCAAGAGACGGGCCGAAGCGGCCTCCCCACTCACCCCACGCGCGAGACGGGCCCCGCGAGGCGAGCGCATCCCACCGCGGAAGAAACGCCACCAAGGGCGCCGAGAAGCAGAAAGAACGACGAGTGGCCGGACCTCCCTTATATAGGGCAGAGCGGGTGGCGCGCCTGCGCGGGAGCTCGGGCACGCCCCCTTCCGGTCGCGGCCGCGGTGACCCCTGGGAAATGTAGTTCCTCCGGATAGTAGTCCGGCCGCACCCCGCCTCGCATCCCTCCCCCCCTCCCCGCTCTCGCCCCCACCAGCCTCGCCGCCATGTCGCGCTTTGCATGCACCGGGCCGTCCGCCGGGTCCCCGTTCCTTCGGGGCCGGCGGAGGCTGG
>NW_012267291.1:6541214-6576423 GCF_000151885.1 Dipodomys ordii
CCCCCCAGGGCCCCCCGCTGGCCTCTCCGGCTCTGCCCCTCACCCCTGCCACCTGCCCCTGGCCTCGCTCCTGCTACCCCACTCCCCCCCCACCTTCCTAGCCCCAGCCAGGGGCTCCTTCCACCCTCCTGACCCCCTTGACCCCAGGGCTGTGAAGTGGGCTTTGCTGCCAGTGACCCCCCAGGACTGCGCACACTGACTTCCCGTTCTCCGGGATTCCCATCGCCAGCCAGCTTGGCCCTTCCCGACCTCACGCCCTCACTGCCCGGATTCTCCAAACACTTAGTTCACCTCTTGTTTTTCCCCGTGGCATTTCCTTTATTTATTTTCCTTTACTTCTCCCCCTCCCCCATTTTCTGGATTTCTGTTAGTGTTTTTCAAAAAGAGGAAGAAAGGATTGTCCCCTCCACACTGAAAGGAACCACAGCAACTAAGTTTTCCACCTGGGCCGTGAAAACAGGCATTGATAAGAGGAAGGAAGAGACTCTATAAGAATATTCCCACAGGGAAGAAAAGGGACTCCTTTTTCTGATGAGGATAAAAGCTATCTCATAGAATGCCAAATCTGTCCACAGTTTCCAGCTATGAATATTTTAAAACTCGGTGACAAGGACAGGCTCAGAAATTCTTTTGCTGAGGATTGAGTCACCTACTTTTCCCCTAGCCCCAGCCCACATCATGTGCATGGGTTATATTGAGATCTTGCCTTAAAGGGCTTTTTTCTTATAGAACTGTGTCAAAACTCATCAAGATGGCAGGAAGAAAGGACTGCCGCTTTCTGACTGCTCTTGAGGAAGATGTTTCCAGAGCAATCATTTCGGCAGGCCTGAGGGCTTTCATGCTCACTATTTTCAGAATATGCAAACTAGAGCCTATAGAGTGCTAGATCCTATGAACACCAGATAGGTGTAAGTACATGGCTTGGGTTAACAAAAATGTACTTTTTTCCTGGCAGTAAGTTACCGGCCTAACAGAAGGGAAAATGAACCCTAGCAATTGATTGAGTGACTTGACCGAAAGCATAAACTAAACAGTCGTTAAGAAAATGTGCCCGAAAGTGAAAGTGCCAGAGTCAGAAGAAGGTGGAAGCTGTCCCTAGGGGTCATTGCAGTTGTGAATCTAATTTCTGTATTATAATGGGGCCTGTGCTCTTGGCTAAACTGCATTTAGCACTTAGCTAATAAATCATTTAACTTTAAAGGCATTTGACATTTTAAGATGTAAATGGCTTAAGGACACTGAAAATTTTTCCACGTGCAGTTCCAGAAGAATTGAAGTGACTCAGACATGGAGGAGAGAAGACCTCATGGGGAGGCCAGGCCCCGGAATCCCCACACCAACCACAGAGGTGAGCAGGGTTCTGGGGTGAGGAGATGAGTCAGCCCACCTTGCACTGCCTGCGTCTTTAAAGTGGACAAAGTGACTTACTCCTCAGCTACAGCAGAAAGGACTGTGAGGTTGAGCCAGCCCTCCACTTCCAAGAGAGCTGATGAGTGGGGACCGTTCACTTTAGCAAATCCCAAGTGGAAATAACTCTTGGTTTGGAGCAGCTATCCAGTGGGAACAAAGTACATGCCAAAAGAACAGTTTTTAATGTTCTAGTAGCATCATTTGAAGTGGGGAAAAGAGGGTTGTTTGGTTTTGGTTTGTTTTTAGTTTAATACTAATTTAATACCTTAATGTTTTAATCTCTCTTTTTCTTTTTTTTTTTTTCTGTTTCTGGGGCTTGAACTCAAGGTTTGGGCACTGTCTCTGAGCCTCTGTGTTCAAGGCTAATGCCCTACCACAAAATATTATTTTATCCTAACCAGGTATTCAGTATATTATTCTATGTAACATTTTAATAATTTTAATGATATTTTTATTTCACTTCAAAAAACTTTAAGTGTCAGCCACAGTTCAAATACTTTATAGGGCTGGGAAGGTGGCTCAGTGGTAGAGCGCTTGCCTTGCATGCCTGAGGCCCTGGGTTCGATTCCTCAGCCCCACATAAGCAAAAAGAAAAAAGCCGGAAGTGGCGCTGTGGCTCAAGTGGTAGAGCGCTAGCCTTGAGCTGAAGAGCTGAGGGACAGTGCCCAGGCCCAGAGTTCAGGCCCCACGGCCGGACCAAAAAAAAAAAATACTTTATAGCCACAGGTACCCATTGACGATGTATGGGATAGCTCAGGTCCAAGTTTCATGCTGCTGAAGAGAACATTCGTTCCATTTGCTCAGACCTCTGTGTGTGGTGTGTGTGTGTGTGTGCGTGCGTGCGTGCGTGTGTGTGCGCGCGCGCCCCAGGATAGAACCCAGGATCTCAAACATGCTAAGCAAGAATTCTATCACTAAGCTATGTTGTCAGTCTTACTCAGAACTTTTTAAAACAGCCAAAGATCCTGCTTTTCCTGCTTTGGTCTCAGGGTCTGGGCGCTTTCCCTGAGCTATATTGCTCCACTTTGAGCTATAGCTCTACTGTTGGTTTTTGAGTGGCTAATTGGAGATGAGAGTCTCAGAGGGACTTTTCTGCCCAGAACCGTGATCCGCAAATCTCAGCCAGTATTACAGGTGTGAGCCACCAGCACACAGCCTAATAGAGACTTCTAACGAGATGAAAATATTAAAAGTAGGACTTTTTTTAAAAAACAAAAACTGGGGGGCTGGTGGCTCACACCTGTACTCCTACCTATGTAAGAAGCTGAGATCTGAGGACTGAGGTTCAAAGCCAGCCTAGGCAGAAATATCCTTGAGAATCTTCAGTTAGCCATCAAAAAGCCAGAGTGGAACTGTGGCTCAAATGGAAGAGTACTAGCCTTGAGTAAAAAAAAAAGCTCAGGGACAGTGCCCTGAGTTAAGCCCTAGGACCAGCTTCAAATAAAACCAAAAAAGAAAAGCAAAAACCAAAAAACTTTGAGACTGGAAAGGAGCCTTGCATGCATGAGTTCCTGGGTTTGATTCCTTAGCACCACATAAGCAGAAAGAGCTGGAAGTGGTGCTGTGGCTCAAGTGGTAGAAGATTAGCCTTGAGCTGAAGAGCTCAGGGACAGCACCCAGGCCCAGAGTTCAGGCCCCATGATTGGCAAAACAAAACGAAACGAAACTTTGACTTATGACTGTAGGAGTTTGCAAGGTAGTATGAATATAACAATTATAAAAGTTGGAGTTCGGTTGCATAACATTTGCATTTTACCAAATACTCCTTTACATTGTTGTGTTAAAATTTTCTTTAGCCAGGTATGGTTGGCATAGTTTTGAATCCCAGCTCTGGAGAGGCTAAGGCAGGAGAGATTTCAGTGTCAGCCTGGGCTACCTAGCAGAGCCCTGGACAAAGCACTGTAATAATTTTTCCCTACAAGTGTAAAACAAAAAGTGTCCATTGTTGTACTTAGTATCTGGTGTCATGGGATGGTGTGCTAATCTCAAATATTGTATATGCTTGCAGCTTTGTGGAGTCACTGTAGATGTACTCTTTGTTTCCCATTCTCCATGTCATTTTGCACACAGAATGAGTTAGAGGAAAGGGAAGTGAGAACCTGGACTCAGTATGTCTGGCAAGGGCATTTTTGGAATGAGTGGCAGATGGAGGAAGACAGGTTTGGCTCCCTGGGGGGGCGGAGCCCAGTGTGCTGTTGCCAGCTCCCCTCCCCCACTTCCTGCCTGTGTTCTCCATTGATAGGAGCTTTGCCATGGGCTCCTGGTGCCGGCCAAAAGCTGGAGTTTTGTTTTCGGTTTCCTGAAACAAAACTTAATGTCTGTGTTTCAGTTTCCTCCTCTGTCTTTGAATTCGCTGAAAAATATCTTGGTCTTGCTGTTTTCCACTCAGTGCATTTGTGGATGCCAGGCAGGTGTGGTGTCAGTTTTCCTCATTTGATATTCTCGTCCCTGTAGCCTGTGATTATTGGGTCACAGAAGTGGTGCCTGTGGAAATTGATTGGGTATTCCCAGCAAGATAGCATTACTATGGCTGCTAGGAATAACACTTACTGAGAGCTTTTCTCCGTGTGTCCGGGCCATTCAAAGCATTAAAACCATTTCATCGCCTGTAAGCCTGGCACTGAGACTTAGGGAAGGCGACCAGTGAGGAAGTGACCGTGTCAGCCTTGGAACAAGATTTGTCTCAGTGTCCTGACCAGTTTGGTGCTGACAAGAGACTGGAGCCACCAGGCTTATCTTTTCAACCTTGGAGACCTAAATCCCAGCTATAAGGATTAAATGAGATATGTTGTGCTTATTCTCTAGCATGTATTAGGCACACAATAAATATTTATTCCTCTTCGGTTGTTTTTTGTCCTTTAGGAAAACAGTATTTTCAGTCTACCCAGAAATAATACTCTTTTTTTTTTTTTTATGGTGGTGGGAATTGCACTCAAAGCCTCCTGCATGCTAGGCAAGAATGCTCCTCCTGAGCTACTACTTCTCTCTTTTGTTTTTGTTATTGCTCGGTGTTCTCATTTGGTTTTTATGAGACAGGGTCTTACTATGTAGCCCAGGCTGGCCTTGAACTTTCCTTCTGCTTTAGCCTCTTGAGAGCTGGGATTACAGGCATGTTCCACCATACTTTATTTCATTGCTCTATCTTTTATTTCCTACACAACTTGGTAGGAAACCTTCTTTTCTCTCCAAGAGAACCTTGAGCTCCTCAGTTGTTTTAGGAAATAAAATCATGTTCTTTGTTGTCCTGTGGGGTTTTCTTGTCCTTGATTCTGTGCTTATTACTTTAGGGCCTTTGGATGGAGAATTCGCACCAAGAGCTAGAGATCAGGCCAGTAACCCACCAGCCAGTGCATCTGGAGAGGGAGCTGATTATCCTGAACGGCACTCGAGGACCGCCAGTCATCCTGTTCCTTACTGGCAGAGAGAAGACAGATTCAGGGCCATGGGCAGGAATCCACATCAGGGAAGAAGGAACCAGGAACGGTATACCAGTGATGGAGCGAGAGGCCAAAGACATGGTCAAGAGAATGACCCCAGGCGGAGAGATGACCCCCAGGAAGGGAGGAACCACAGACAGCCGTGGTCCAGCGATAACTTCCAGCAGTGGCGGACACCCCACCAGAAGCCTGCAGAGCAGCCACAGCAGGTGAAGAAACTGGGCTACAAGTTCTTAGAGAGTCTTTTGCAGAAAGACCCCTCTGAAGTGGCCATCACACTTGCCAGCAGTTTAGGACTGAAGGAACTCCTGTCTCATTCTTCCATGAAATCCAGCTTCCTGGAACTCATCTGCCAGGTTCTTCGGAAGGCTTGCAGCTCCAACATGGACCGCCAGAGCATAATCCATATCCTCGGCATACTGAAGAACTCAAGATTCCTCAAGGTCTGCCTGCCCGCTTACGTGGTGGGCATGATTACCCAACCCGTGGCTGCCATCCGCAACCAGTACCCAGAGCACATCAGAAACATCATCTCCCTCCTCCAGGACCTCGTGAGCGTCTTCCCTGCCAGCTCTGTGCAGGAAACATCCATGCTCGTGTCTCTCCTGCCAGCATCTCTAAATGCCCTGAGAGCCTCTGGGGTTGACATAGAAGAGGAGACTGAGAGGAACTTGGAGAAGATGCAGGCCATCTTGGAGCATATGCAGGAGAAGAGGCGAGAGGGCACTTTAAGAGAGGACACCTATACTCTGGTACAGCCTGAGGCTGACGGACAAGTTGCAAGCTACCGGACCATGCCCATCTACCCTACCTACAACGAAGTGCACTTGGATGAGAGGCCCTTCCTCCGCCCCAACATCATCTCTGGAAAATACGAGAGCACTGCTATCTATCTGGACACCCACTTCCGACTCCTGCGGGAAGATTTTGTCAGACCCCTGCGGGAAGGTATTCTGGAGCTTCTCCAGAGCTTTGAGGACCAGGGCCTGAGGAAGAGGAAGTTTGACGACATCCGCATCTACTTTGACACCAGGATCATTACCCCTAAGTGTTCCTCATCAGGCATCGTCTACAAGGTACAGTTTGACATGAAGCCCCTCAAGTTTGTTCGCTGGCAGAACTCCAAGCGCTTGCTCTATGGGTCCTTGGTGTGCATGTCCAAGGACAACTTTGAGACCTTTCTATTTGCCACTGTTTCTAACCGGGAGCAGGAAGATCTGTGCCAAGGAATTGTCCAGCTGTGCTTCAATGAGCAGAGCCAGCAGCTGCTGGCGGCGGCCCAGCCCTCTGACTCTTTCCTCATGGTGGAGACCACAGCCTACTTTGAGGCCTACCGGCACGTCCTGGAGGGGCTACAGGAGGTGCAGGAGGATGACGTCCCCTTCCAGAGGAACATCGTCCAGTGTGACTCCCATGTGAAGGAGCCACACTACCTGCTGATGGGGGGCAAGTATGATTTCACCCCCTTAATAGAGACTCCTTCAGCCTCCTGGGAGTCTTTGAGGAATGCCAAGGGCTGGAGACGCCCCAGAGTTAATGTCCTCGACCTTAGCCAGTGGCCCTCAAAAGAAGCCCTGAAGCTGGATGACTCCCAGATGGAAGCCTTGCAGTTTGCTCTCACAAGGGAGCTGGCAATCATTCAGGGGCCTCCTGGCACAGGTACAGTAGAGCTTTCCACAGCTGTGGCGTCTGTCCTGGGAGGTGGCAAGGGAGGCTTTGCCCCAGGTTTCCCTGAATTGGCCATAAGTGTTGTTCATGAAGTAGACACGGTGATTTTCCATTGGGGACTGTGGAAAATCTATTACTTGCATTTACTTGCATAGCAGTGGACTAAAATCACAACACTAGAGAAGACTGCTATTGATCAGAGCTGGGGAGATAGGCTAACTGTGCTTTACCAAAGAATATATTTTGTTTAATGCTAAGTGACAGTTTGTAGAGTCCCACCTCCCTCAGTATTTGATTCTCATAGAAGTGTTGCTCCCTACACTTTTCTCCTGGCACAGTAATCCTCTGCTGGGGCGCTGTTATGTGTACCTGCCCTGCTGTTTGTCTGGCTAACACTGATACATACATTAATGTATATGTACACCTTTACTTCTGCTTTTTGGGTTTTTTTGTTTTGTTTTTTGTCGGTGGTGAGACTTGAACTCTAGGCCTGGGCACTGTCCCCAAGCTCTTTTGCTCCAGGCTAGCACTCTACCACTTTGAGCCACAGCTCTACTTCTGGTTTTCTGGTGATTAATTGGAGATAAGTCTCAGGGACTTACCTACCAGGGCTGACTTTGAACCTCGATCCTCAGATCTCAGCCTCCTGAGTAGCTAGGATTACAGGCATGAACCCCCAGCACCCAATTTACTTCCACTTTTTAAATAACAAGTAGGATCATGCTTATACGTGTGCCATGGACTAGGAATGGTTGTGACTATACGCCAGCCAGGGAAAAGACCCTATCTCAGCAGAAAAAAACTGGGTGTGGTGGCACAGGTCTGTCATCCCCGCAAGAGGATTTGGGTCCAAGCATACATCAGGCAAAAAGTAAGAGTATCTAAAAAGTGATGGCGCTGGCAGTTGCTTAACAAGTGCATGGTCCTGATTTCAACACCCAGGACCACCAAAAGGAAAAGAAAGTCACAGCATATTAGTGACAGGATTTCCTCAAGACTGAAAGAAGCTTACAAATAAAAATGTTACAGTGTTTGGAGAAAAAGAAAGGAGGATGTGGACTGGCAACAAGTGAATTAATGTTTCCATTACCTCACAGCCTTCAGCACTGGTGCTGTGTACTGGCAGCTAGTTACTTGGAGTCTCCCATCTCTTTACAGTCTTTCCAGCGCTGCCGCATGTGAGCAATTTTCAGGTTTTGTGTGTCAGAGATGTTAAAAATTTGACAGGTTATTAATTTTTACTATTGTCCTTTAATAAATAATGGTGCACATTTATTGATCAAAGTCTTCCCACCATCTCAGTCAGTCAGTTCTCTTGCCCAAAGCGAATAGTGGTAGCAATTTTCTGTATGTTGTTCAGAGATGAACTGTGGCTACTCAGGCAGTGTGTCCTTGCGTTCATTCCTTCCATTCGCTGTGAGTCACTTTCCCCTCCCATTGTGTGTGATCCCTGTTCTGTAGTCACTTTCCTGCTTGTTTCTTTGACTACCTGTGACTACAGTTGTCCGTTGTTTAGATTGTGTTTAGAAGTACATCATCATCACAAGAGTTCCCTGCAGAAAACTCACTGCTGTAGTACTTTAGCAGGTAACCTTACAAAAAAAGACAAATTCCTAACGGGATCAAGAATAGTGTGCATTTGTAATGTGTGTTTATTATTTGGTTTCTGATGTAGCCCATGCTGGCTTGAAGTGATCCTCCTGCTTCAGTATTCCAAGTTTTGAGATTATAGGTGTGTACCACCATGCCTGACTTGTATTTGTGATAGTTTTTTTTTTTTTTTTTGGGTCCGGTCGTGGGGCCTGAACTCTGGGCCTGGGCGCTGTCCCTCAGCTCTTCAGCTCAAGGCGAGCGCTTACCACTGAGCCACCTTCCCAGCCCCTGTGATGGTTTTCTTTTTGTTTTGTTTTTTTGTGCCAGTTGTGGGTCTTGAACTCTGAGCTCAGGTGCTGTCCCTGAGTTTGCTCAATACTAGCTTTTAAACACTTGAGCCACAGCTCCATGTCCAGCTTTTTTGGAGATGAGTCTCACAAGCAGAAGAGGGGTCTCACAAGCAGAAGAGGGGTCTCACAAGCGGAAGAGGGGTCTCACAAGCGGAAGAGGGGTCTCACAAGCGGAAGAGGGGTCTCACAAGCAGAAGAGGGGTCTCACAAGCAGAAGAGGGGTCTCACAAGCAGAAGAGGGGTCTCACAAGCAGGGAGCAGGGAGCGCTCACACCTGTAGCCACTCAGGAGGCTGAGAGCTGAGGATCGCAGTTCAAAGCCAGTCCGGGCAGGAAAGTCTGTGAGACTCTTATCTCCAGTAAACCACCAGAAAACTGGAAGTGGTGCTGTGGCTCAAGTGATAGAGCACTAGTCTTGAGTTGAAAACCTGAGGGACGGTGCCCAGACCCAGAGTTCAAGCCCCAGGACCAACAAAAGAAAACAGTCTCACAGACTTTCACCATGATCCTCATATCTAAGGGTCTCCTTAGTAGCTAGGATTACAGTCATGAGCCACCAGCTCCTGACCTATTTATAATTTTAATAAATACAGTATTGCCACATTATCCTTGACAGTGTATATCACAGGGATTAATAATTTATATTTCTTCAACAAAGAATGAAAGAAATGGCTGCTGGTGGTGTGACTCCTGTAGTAAATGGAACACCTGCCTAGCAAGTATGAGGCCAAGAATTCAAGTGCTCCCCCTCCAAAAAAGAAAAAAAAAGAAAGAAATGCCCCTTTTTTTTCTTTCTTTCTTTTTTCTTTTGGTCAGTCGTGGGGCTTAACTCTGGGCTTGCGTGCTGTCTCTGTACTCTTCAGCTCAAGGCGAGCGCTCTACCACTTGAGCTACAGCACCACTTCTGGTTTTCTGGAGTTAAGAGTCTCAGACTTTTCTGCCCAGGCTGGCTTTGAACCACGATCCTCAGATCTCAGCCTCCTGAGTAGCTAGGATTATACGTATGAGCCACCAATGCCTGGCTGAAATACTCTTTCTTATATTTATGTTCTTGAGGATTTGCTTTTTCATATTCTTTTCCCATATTTATGTTGGACTCTTGTATTGATTGCTTAGTGCTGTTTGTAGATTCAAAATGTTGCAAACTATTCCTTTTGTTTTGTTGCCAGTCCTGGGGCTTGAACTCAGGGTCTGGTTACTGTCCCTGAGCTTCTTTAAGCTCAAGGCTGGCACTCTACAACTTGAGCCACAGCGCCACTTCTGGCTTTTCTGTTGTGTGGTATTGAGTCGAACCCAGGGGTTTATGCATGCTAGGCAAGCACTCTACCACTAAGTCACATTCCTTTTTTTTTTTTTTTAATTGCTTGTGATACTTGAACTCAGGGCCTGGGTGCTGTCTCTGAGCTTTTTCACTCAAGGCTAGTGCTCTACCACTTGAGCCACAGTGCCACTTCCAGCTCTTTCTGTGTATGTGGTACTGAGGAATTGAATCCAGGGCTTCATGCATGCCAGGCAAGCACTCTACCACTAAGCCATATTCCCATCCCTAATTGCCTTTTTCTTTTTTTCTTTTTTTTTTTTTTTTTGGTCGGTTGTGGGGCCTGAACTCTGGGCCTAGGCGCTGTCCCTCAGCTCTTCAGCTCAAGGCTAGCGCTCTACCACTTACTTGAGCCACAGTGCCACTTCAGGCTTTTTCTGTTTATGCGGTGCTGAGGAATGGAACCCAGGGCCTCATGCATATGAGGCAAGCACTCTATCACTGAGCCACCTTCCCGGCCCTGCAACTGAGTTTTTGAGACAGTGGCTACTGTTGCCTGACAGGAATGTAGCAGTGACTAGTGACAAACATGTCCATACTGTTGGAGTCTAGGGTTTTCACCCTTCTGAATGGCAATCTTATTGTGGCATGAACAAGCTTATCAGCAACACTGGACACACCATCAGTGTTCACCAGTAAATAATGCTCTGGCCAAATGCACGGGCTCCTTTTGTGTGTCCTGGTGATTAGGTCCCAGGTGCATTAAGTGGAAAAAGCAGATGTAGATGAAAGTAGCCTGCTTCTATTTCCACCTAAAAAAGAAAAAAAGGCTAGAAAAAGAAACATTTTTATTTGCATAAGTGTGGCAATTGTCTCTGGAAAATTCTACAAGAAATTTCCAGTCAGACAAACTGACTTAGAAGCTTTTTACATGCTTATTGGTGCTTAGATTTTAAGGCATATCAACATATTATCTAAAAAAAGTCAGATAGGCCCATGATGGGCACCTGTAGTCCCAGCTCCAGAACTGAGGTAGGAGGATCATTGAACCTAAGAGATCAAGGCCAGCCTGTCCTGAAAGGAAAACATGCTAAATTTGCTCTAAGTAATGAATTACTCCTTTAGCAAGTCTAAATTTTGAGAATGGAATTGTGATGCTCAGAACTGAGGGAGAATCCATGTCCAGCTCCAACAGGAATCTGTGCCTCTGTCCTGAGTGGCTCATCATGTATATTATGTGTTGCAGAGACTATAGGTACAAGAAAAGCCGGACCACACACAGCAGGAGGTGGTGACCTGGATCTCGAGCAAAAAAAGAGGCAGCACACTGAGTGCAGAGAGAGTGGGGAAGGGGGCTCCTTTGTCTTGAGGGAAACTGAGGCTTTTTACATATGCATATATAATTTTACTGTTAGGGAGTTGTACAGGGGTTACTGTTTCATAAGCCAGGTGATGAGTACATCCCTTTCTTGGATACTGTCACCCCTTCCTTCATTTTCCCGCTCCCGTCCCTGCCCACAAGTTGCATAGTTCATGCCGTGACTAAATCAAGGCTTCAGAGCTGTGAACACCTGTGCCTCCCTCTTCACCTTGAGTTCACAGTGGAATTACTGTCAGAAGTTTGCGTCTAGTTTTTTGTTTTTTGTTTTGGTCGATTGTGGGGCCTGAACTCTGGGCCTGGGCGCTGTCCGTCAGCTCTTCAGCTCAAGGCTAGTGCTCTACCACTTGAGCCACCGTGCTTTTTTTTGCTTATGTGGTGCTGAGGATTGGAACCCAGGGCCTCATACTAGGCAAGCATCGTACCACTGAGCCCCCTTCCCAGCCTGCATCTAGTTTTTATGTAGAGCTTTGCTTTTATTTATTTATTTAGCCAGTCCTGGGGCTTGAACTCAGGGCCTGAGCACTGTCCTGAGCTGCTTTTGCTCAAGGCTAGCACTCTACCACTTGAGCCACTGCATCACTTCCAGCCTTTTCTGTTTATGTGGTACTGAGGAATCAAACCCAGGGTTTCATACATACTAGGCAAGCACTCTACTACTAAGCCACTTTCCCAGCCCTATTTTTGTTTATTGAGACGGAGGCTTACTTATGTGGCCCAGGCTGGCCTTGAACTCATGACCCTCCTACCTTAGCCTCCTCAGTAGCTGAGCTTACAGACGTGCCTCTACACCCAGCCAAGAAGAATAAACTAACAATGGACTGTCCTATAATTTACTTGAAATCCTGTGCCTTGCGTGACCAATAAGTTTAATAAGATTTGAAATGCACATTTTGTTCACCTTTTAAGTTAAATAAAATTTTAACAAAAGTAACAAAATTTTAAATCTCATTTTTCTGTTTTCTAGGCAAAACCTATGTGGGTCTAAAAATAGTCCAGGCTCTTCTGACCAACGAGTCTGTTTGGCAAATAAGCAATCAGAAGTTCCCCATCCTGGTGGTGTGCTACACCAATCATGCTTTGGACCAGTTTCTGGAAGGTAATGGCTGAATCATCAGCACCCAGCACAGCTGCCTCTGCTCTTTGCATCCCCACAGCCTGCCTTGCCCCTGCCCCCACCTCTTCCCGTGTTCCCTACACTCCGGCAGCACTGACGACCTTTCCAGCCCCTTGAGTTTCCCCAGCGTCTCCCTTGTCTCCTGCAGTTCCCCTTGCTGACTGTCTGCCCAAATCACTCTCACCTTGACCTCATCCAGCCAAGCTGGCTCCAACACACTCCTTACGTCTCACCTTTATTCTCTCAGGTAGACCTGTCCCATTGCCCCCAGACCCAGATAAATATTGTTTTATACTTTTGTAATGCTTTTCATATGTCTGTGCTCCACCATAAATGCCAAGAGCTGGTTGGGTTTCTGACTATATTCACAGAGCTGGCACATATTAAGGCCTTGAAAAATAGTCATTGCAGCTGTTCTCTGATGGCTCAGGCCTGTAATCAATCTTAGCACCTTCAGAGGCCAAGATCAGAAGTTGTGGTTTAAAATTTACCTTGGCAGTAAAAAACAGATTCACTCCATCTGAGGGAGGAAGTGGCAAGGTAGCACATTGCTGTCATCCCAGCTATGTGGGGAAGCATAAAATAGGCAAATTGCAATCCAAATACTAATTGTATTAATAGTGAATACGTAAATGATTTTTCTTCTCTTAGCATCTTATTTCCTATTTCTCTATATCCTCACCTAAGTAAATCTTTATTCTTAAGAGTCTGCTTGTATAATAGGTTCCCTACCCCACTGAATTTGAAGTGGGTCCTCTGCTGTGTAGTTGTGGCATGAGGTACCAACTACTATTGTCCTTGTTCATTTAGGGAGTAACTTCTCTGCTAGAACATGACACAGGAAAACAAAACATTGAGACTGGATTTTGATTACTACATGTCTGGCCCATTCTTCGAACATACAAGTGGTCATTAGATCGGCATAATAGATCGCATTTACTCAGTGCTTCCTTTGTGTTGGGGCCTGGTTAGGAGCTACAAAAATAGTCTTGTGTTTCTCCAGCCTGGAACCTATAAGAAAGCTATTGCTGTCCTAATCTCAGACAAACTGAGGAGCCCAGTAACCCCAAGTTATGCTGCACCAAGTGTTAAAGCACTGGGTCCCAGGGACCTCGCTCCAGAACCCACCTCTCAAGCGTGGCATGCACAGGGACATGTCTTCTCTGGGCACGTCTTCTTCACTCATTATGGCTAAGTTCCTGGAAGTATGAATTTGTTCCCTAGGGGACCAGCTGAAATGAGATTGCACAGACTCAGCTCTCCTCAGCCCTGTGGTACTCCATTCTGCCCCCCAGGTATCTACAAGTGTCAGAAGACCAGCATCGTGCGGGTGGGTGGAAGGAGCAGCAGTGAGGTCCTCAAGCAGTTCACGCTGCGGGAGCTGAGGAACAAGCGGGAGTTCCGCCGCAGCCTCCCCATGCACCTCCGACAGGCCTACATGAGCGTGAGTCCCAGCTCCAGGAGTCTGGGGGACCCCTGGGCCCTCGGAACGCAGCTCTATCTAGCTTTTCATTCTGCTAGTCCCATGGTGTGACCCGTGCCCTCAATTCATAACAGAGAAGGGATGAAAGCAGGGGCTGGGAAGGTGGCTCAGTGGTAGAGCACTTGCCTTGCATGCATGAGGCCCTGGGTTCTATTCCTCAGCACCACATAAGCAGAAAAAGCCAGAAGTGGCGCTGTGGCTCAAGTGGAGAGCACTAGCCTTCAGCTGAAGAGCTGAGGGACAGTGCCCAGGCCCAGAGTTAAGGCTCCATGACCGACAAAAAAGAAAAAAGATGCCATGAAGCATGGGCTTCTCTAGTGCCATGTCTGTCTTCATGCTGGTTTGTGGTGTCCTTTAGCCTTTGGGATAGTGCTTGACTCCTCATCTACTGTTCTCCCATTAGGCATTTTTCTTCACTGTCTTCTCTCGGAGAGCAACTAAATCTGGGGTGTGGGCAGATCTTCACCGACTCTCGTTTTGCTCCTGGCAGATTGTGACAGAGATGAAGGGATCAGAGCAGGAACTTAACAAAGGTGCCAAGACGCTGGAATGCACCATGCGTGGTGTGCTCCGGGAGCAGCACCTGGAGAAGTACATCTCCCCCCGGCACTGGGAAAGCCTGATGAACAGACCCATGCAGGTAGGGCTCCAGCAAGGCCCACCGCCTCTGCCCTGGTTGGCCTAGGCTCTCATGCCTGACGTCTTGCTTCCTCAGGACAGCGAATGGGACTGCCTCCAGTCCTGGAAGCACTCCATGATGCTTGAGTGGCTGGGCCTGGGCGTTGGTGCTTTCATCCAGAATGCTGCTCCAGCGGGACCCGAGAACACAGGTGAGAATCGCACAGCCATCCACAGTCCCACTCTAACTACGCCTTAAGCTCCACCTCCAACTCTTTTTCTTTTCTTTTTTTTTTGTCAGTCGTTAGGCCTTGAACTCTGGGCCTGGGCGCTGTCCCTCAGCTCTTTAGCTCAAGGCTAGTGCTCTACCACTTGAGCCATAATGCCACTTCCAGTTTCCTGGTGGTTAATTGGAGATGAAAGTCTCACAGACTTTCTTGCCTGGGCTGGCTTTGAACCACGATCCACAAATCTCAGCCTCCTGCGTAGCTAGGGTTACAGGTGTGAGCCACCACTGCCTGACTACACACTCATGATTTTTAAACATATAACCAGGGGGAGGCTGGGAAGGGATGTGAAGGGTAAACAAAGGAGGAGACTGCAATGCTTGATAAGAAATGTACGCATTATCCTGCCCATGTAATTGTAACCCCTCTGTATAGTATGTTCACAAAAAAAATTTAAATTAAATTAAAAAAAAAACATATAACCAAAAAGGGGAGCATGTAGATCACCCCTCCTCCCAGTTTCCTTCTAAGTCTAAACCCCTGGGGAATGTGTCCCTGAGCTGCTGGCGTGGTCCTTTTCCATCCCTTGGTTTCAGGACTCTCCATGTGTGTCCCACTTTCATTCTTCTCCCAGCCCATGCAGAAGGGGAGGAAGAAGAGGAGGGAGAGGAGGAAGGTTCCCTGATTGAGATTGCAGAGGAGGCTGACCTGATCCAGGCTGACAGGGTGATTGAGGAGGAAGAGGTGGTGAGGCCCCGGCGACGGAATAAGGAAGAGAATGGGGCAGAGCAGGAGCTGGCTAAGCTGCTTCTGGCCATGAGGCTAGACCACCACAGCCCGGGGACTGCAGGTGGACAGGAGCAAGTTACAGAGGAGTGGGAGGTAAGCTTCCCTGAGACCACAGCAGCAGTTCCCTCCCTCCCGTCAGTGAGAGTGGCTGCACTGCTGAGCCCGGCCTGAGAGCTTCTGACCACCCCCCTCCCCCCTCGTTGGCAGTGCACCCGTTTTGCAGCCTAACCCTGGTATAGTATAAGTCTAAATCCCAAGCATATAAAAATTATAGCTGTTCAGAGGCACCCTGGCAACCAGTACCAGCTTTAACAGAAAACACAAGAGGAACACAGCACAGATGCACCCCGAAGAGAAGTAGGCAGAGGACTGTGAAGCCCTCCAGGCTGGAGGGGTGGACACTAGATTCCCTGCACACTCACCCTCCGTCCTCCTTGGTTGGGCATCTACTGTGTGCTCCTGTGGTGATGAAACTGGATACACAAAACCCCGCTTTGCATACCCCACCCACAGTAGAAAGGACTGGCGGGCAAGTTGGCACGCGTGCCGTTTTCACCTGGTCTCCTGGTTCTGTTCCACAGCACTGCAGGTGGTGAGCAGTCAGGCCCCCAGGCCCAGGAAGTATAGTTTTGGCCTCTCTGCCATGTCGCACTGTTGGAGGAGGATCTTAGCCTGGGTGACATCCATCTCAGTGTCAGCCCTCAAGGCTGTGGCCTTACTGAGTGACAGAGCCACAGGGAGAACTTTGTCCAAAGCTCTGCTTGACCCGAGGCACCAGTAGCTCAGATTTTACTCCTCCTGTGTTGAGACCATGCTTTGTGAGGCCTGCCGCCGCTCTGCTGCAGGCCTTCCATGTCTTCTTTGAGGCCAGCAACCCTGGAGCAGGAGCACTGTCATTCCTTCTAGTTTTTTTTTTTTTTTGGTTGGTCGTGGGGCCTGAACTCTGGGCCTGGGCGCTGTCCCT
Organism: Dipodomys ordii; assembly: GCF_000151885.1. Classification (NCBI taxonomy): domain Eukaryota; kingdom Metazoa; phylum Chordata; class Mammalia; order Rodentia; family Heteromyidae; genus Dipodomys; species Dipodomys ordii. Next base: position 6,557,506 of record NW_012267291.1, read on the forward strand.
CAGCATTTCAGCTCCAGGCTGGCACTCTACCACTTGAACCACAGCGCCACTCCCGGCTTTTTCTGCTTATGTGGTACTGAGGAATGATATCAGGGCCTCATGCATGCAAGACAAGCACTCTACCACTGAGCTCCCTGCCCAGCCCCATCCCTCTAGTTTCTAAGAGGAGATTCTGAGGCACATAGAACTTAACCCCGAAAGTCCTAGCACAGAGAGAAGGCAGAGTGGGGCTGTGAGTACAGGCAGTCTGCCTCAAGTCCTTGTTGAGCCACACTGGCGGAGTAGCTGTTAAGAATCTGAGACACGAGAAGTACAGGGTGGACGATGCTGTGGGTTAGAACCAGATTTGCCTGCTCCTCCTCACAGATCCAACGCAGCCAGAAAAGGAAAATGAAAAACAAAGTAAAGGTTGAGCTTCAAAAACTGAATGCCATGACTAAAGCTGAGGCTGATGAGATCCAGGACCTTTGGCAGCTCGACCTGAATTCTCGCTGGCAGCTTTACAGGTAATGGTGCCCAACCCAGGCAGCTGTGCCATTTCCCCAGGGAGGTCCTTTTCTGAGAACCACTACTGAGCTGACACCAGAGATGCAGCCATGGGATGGAACCAGCACCCCATTTACCGTCATGGAGCTCAGAGTCTTGTCTAGGACAGAAAACTTGTAAGGATACAATGCCACAACTGAAAAATAAGAGTGGCATAATTACTATGAACAAAAGGCAAGGACGGCCAGGCATACTAGCACACACCTGTAATCCTAGCAGTTGTGAGACAAAAGCAGGAGGAGTGTGAGTTTCAGTCCAGCCTGGCAACTTACTGAACCACTGTCTCGAGAAAAAAGAGCAGAGACTACTAAGATGATTATCTAGGATCAGCTGGTGCCAGCAAGGTGCCAGTGGAACTAAAAGCTAGGAAAAAGAGTAGGCATGACGAAGGCCAGTAAGGGTTTGGGAAACACGTAGGTGGGTCAAGAACTGAAGACAGGCAGAAATGTGAAACATTGAGAAATGGAAAGAAACTGGCACCAGTGGCTACTCAGGAGGCTGAGATCTGAGGATCACAGTTCAAAGCCAGCCCTGGTGGGAAAGTCTGGGTGACTTGTTTTTGTTTTTGGTCGGTCGTGGGGCTTGAACTCTGGGCTTGGGCGCTGTCCCTGTGCTCCTCAGCTCAAGGCGAGCACTCTACTGCTTGAGCCAGTGCCACTTCCGGTTTTCTAGTGGTTTATTGGAGATGAGTCTCACAGACTCACAGAACCGCGATCCTCAGATCTCAGCCTCCTGAGTAGGATTACAGGCATGAGCCACCAGCTGCTTTCGGAATTCTAAAGTATTACAAATCATGTCTCATAAATCCCCCACCTTTTGATTCCTAGGCTTCTTAAAGGACACATGTTATATGTAGACCAAACAATACCTACTGGACTGTTTAGTGCAGATAAATGAAATGACTTGGCAATTGATCATAATTTTAAAATATGAGGGTAGAAAACAACAAAGAATGAGATGGACTTTTAAAACATTGAAAACATTATTTGTACCTTGAATGTAGATTTTTTTGACATTAAAATGATGTATTTATATGTGTAATGATTTAGAAATTCCATTTTGTAGTTTTACCATTCGAAGGTAAAATAATGTGTTTGGGATTCATTTGGAGTTGTCAGACAGGAGTCACACAGAAGTTTAAAAAAAAATCTGTTTTTAAAAGAGATCTGGTTTTTAACTCTTGAAACCCATTGTTGCTTAGATTTTCCTGATGATTAAATTCTTTGGTTTAAATTAGAATCACCAATGCCGTGAAGGAGTTCTTAGAAAATGTGGTATTGGATACTAACTGCACAGTTCTGAGCACTGTATCTAGAAAGATCAATGGAAAGTAAAATATTCGAAATTTAACTGATAGACTTCTTTTTGATTCAGAAAATAAATCAGATTTTTTTCAAAATAAAAAAAAAATTAAGTGGTAGAGTTCTAGCCTTGAGCACAAAGAGGCTTATTGACAGTGCCCAGGCCCTAAATTCAAGCCGCACAACTGCAAAAAAAAAAAAAAGAAACAAACCAGACTGGAGGTTCGTTCTGTAATCCTAGCTACTCAGAAGGCTGAGGTCTAAGGATCACAGTTTGAAGCCAGCCCAGGCAGGAAAGTCCATGAGTCTCTTATCTTGAATTAAATTTCCAAAAAGTTGGAAGTGGAGCTGTGGCTCAAGTGCCTGGAGCAAAACAGCTCAAGGACAGTGGTCTCCCACTGACTGGTACAGGGTGTGTGTGTGTGTGTGTGTGTGTGTGTGTTGGAAGTGGAGCTGTGGCTCAAGTGCCTGGAGCAAAACAGCTCAAGGACAGTGGTCTCGCACTGACTGGTACAGAGGTGTGTGTGTGTATGTTACAGAGGTGTGTGTGTGTGTGTGTGTGTGTGCACTCTTCCCCCTCCCCCTCCCAGCCAAGCACCAGTAGCTCACACCTGTCATCCTAGTCACACTCCTCAGGTGGTTGAGATATAGAGAATTGTGGCTCCTAGCCACAAAAAAGTAAGACAGATTCCATTTGTAACATATCTAAAAGCGAGCTGAGGCGGTCGCCAGTGGCTCACGCCTTTAATCTTAGTTACTCTGCAGGCTGAGATCTGAGGCTCAGAAAGCCAGCCCTGACAGGAAAGTCTGTACCTCCAATTAACCTGGAGTAGAGTTGAGGCTCAAGTAGTCAGTGCTACCCTTGAGCACTGAGTTCAAGCCCCAAGACCAGCACAAAAATGATTTAATAAATAAAATACCAGACTAGGGCCTGGCTCAAAAATACAGGGCATAAGCCAGCCAAACCAGCCAAGTAAGTGTGAGGCTCTTGAGTTCAAGTCACAGTGCAGCAAAAGAACTGGAAAGCGTAGCCAGCAAGGCCCCGGCTCCTGAAATGGCCAATGTGGTCAATGTGGGCCACGTCCAGCCTGAGCAAGGTTAGGTGAGGAGCATAGATTTTTTTTTCTGATGATCAGCAGAAAGCCAGTGCAAGGGTCTGAGCAGAGTGGTATTAACCTTTCTCAGCTCCTGGTTGCCCTGCACAGCTTCCATGGGGCAGTTCAGATTCCAATTCTATGTGAGTCTTTCTCCTCAAGGGTCTGGAGTTCACTCCAGCCACAGGCACACTAGGGGTGTGTGGGGAAGTGGGGGATTCCCTTCTCAGAGATCAAGAGGCTTCCTTTCTTCCTTTCCCTGGCCCACGGTCCAGGCTGTGGCTGCAGATGTATCAGGCAGATACTCGCCGGAAGATACTCAGCTATGAATGCTGTTATCGCACATCAGCAAAAAGAATGGCCGAGCTGAGACTCCAGGAAGACCTGCTCATCCTCAAAGATGCCCAGGTCGTAGGAATGACAACCACAGGTAAGGAAGTGTCCGGTCCCAGATCCTACAGATGACTTAGGCCAGGCCAAAAGAGCCTCTTCAAGTGGGTGGAAGGAAACCGCCCTGACACGCTCTTGAAAGCAGCTTCTGCTCCATGGGGACCACTGGGCGCACAGCTGCCACTGAGCTTGAAACCCAGTGACGATCAGTCCCTGGGGAGCATGCAGGCAGACTTGTCACCAAGCCAGGGAAGGCCCTGTGTGTGCTGTGCCTCAGCCCAGCACCCCTCTCCTCTTCCCAACCAAGGTGCTGCCAAATACCGCCAGATCCTGCAGAAGGTGGAGCCTCGTATCGTCATTGTGGAAGAGGCCGCCGAAGTGCTTGAGGCCCACACCATTGCCACCCTGAGCAAAGCTTGCCAGCACCTCATTCTGATTGGGGACCACCAGCAGGTAGAGCAAGAACCCTGGAAGATGGGCAGGCTCTGGGGTGAACTGGGCAGGATTGCCTCTTCGGTTTGAGCGGTCCTCGAGCTTTTCGCTGATTTTCTGATTCCTCCTTTCCTCACTTCCCACATTCCTTGTTACGTGTTTTCCTTCCTTCTCTCTTTGCTGGGGATCAGACCTTGGGTCTCCCTACACTGGGCGGTTGCTCTGCCACTGAGCTATATCACCGGCCTCCACGTGCGGTTCAGGTGCTGTTCTGTTTGGGGCGTAGCATACCAGTAACGTCACCCAACTCGTCCCGTTCTCTCCGTGGCTCGCCTGACCCACCCTCCTTGCCTTATAACAACGTGTTCTCCGCTCTTCTTGCCCTCCAGTCCCTGCATAAAGGAGCCAAAGTAGGGTTTGGGTTTGTTTTTTTTGTTTTGTTTTGTTTTTTGGGGTTCTTTTTTTGGTTGGTCATGGGGCTTGAACTGGGGGCCTGGACACTGTCTCAAAGCTAGTGCTCTACCACTTTGAGCCACAGTGCCACTTCGGGTTTTCTGGAGATTAATTGTAGATAAGAGTCTGCCGGGACTGGCTTTGATCTCAGTCTCCTGCATAGCTAGGATTACAGGTGTGAGCCACCAGTGCCAGCTAATCCAGAGCTTGACTCATGGCCTGGGCACTGTCCCTGAGCCTCTGTGTGCTCAAGGCTAGCACTCTACCACTTGAGACACAGCACCACTTCCCAAAGCCAGTTTTCAACAAACATTAAATCAGATTGTGTCCCTTGCCAGCTTAAAGCCCTCCAGCAGTTTCTTATTGCATTTTAATATTAGAGATCCAGCTTCATAAAGTTGCCTACCAAGGCAGTAAGATCAGGTTACAGCCTGTTTCTCTGGTTTTGTCTTGTTTGTTGAGTGTTTCCATGCTTCCTGGCTCCCTCTTCAAATGACGGCCTACCTGGCTGCCTCCTCCATGCTGCAGTCAGATCAGATGTCATTGTGGAGAAGAATCCCAGCCCTGGAAGCCATCCTATTGTTCCTTGTCCCTGTACCCTTAGCCTGCCAGCACCTCACATGGGGCCTGGATGTTCCCATACAGAGTCCTCAGCCCTGTTTCTCTTCTAGCTGCGCCCCAGTGCCAATGTGTATGATCTGGCCAAGAACTTCAACCTCGAGGTGTCTCTTTTTGAACGGCTCGTGAAAGTGAACCTCCCCTACGTTCGTCTGAATTACCAGGTAAGAAGCAGGCCCTCTGCTCTTACCAAATGACCGGGAGGAGGCTGCTGGGGATCTGCCAGTTGCCTGCAAGCAAGTTCTCCTGAGAGCGAGATCTTCTGTCCAACTTACTCTGCTTTTGTTGAGATAGGGTCTCTGTAGCCCAGGCTAGCCCGGAAGTCACCATCATCTTGCCTCTACCACCCAACTGTTGGGATTACAGGCACGTGCCACCTCAGCCGGCAGTGTTTCCTTTCATCCTGTGTGCCTCACCCTGTGTTGAGTTTCTGCTGGGTGAATGGGCTGCTTTTATTCTCCGTGTCATTTTATGTTACCTCTCTAGTTTTCAGTCGGCAGCTTGGCCTTCCAGATGATTCTAGTGATACACTTGTGTTGTTTCAGCATCGCATGTGCCCTGAAATTGCCCGCCTGCTGACCCCTCACGTCTACCAGGATCTGGAGAATCACCCCTCTGTGCTCAAGTATGAGAAGATCAAGGTAAGTAAGTCGTGTCCCCTCATCTTTCTCTGGTGTCAGCAACCTAGGGGATGACTGTTCCTCAGGCTGAAAGAAGACTTTCAGAAGGGAAAAGAGCCAACTTGAAAAGTTCGGACATGGGGCTGGGAAGGTGGCTCAGTGGTAGAGCGCTTGCCTTGCATGCGTGAGGCCCTGAGTTCAATTCCTCAGCACCACATAAGCAAAAAGAAAAAACCTGGAAGTGGCGCTGTGGCTCAAGTGGTAGAGCACTTGCTTTGAGCTAAAGAGCTGAGGGACAGGCCCAGGCCCAGCGTTCAAGCCTGGGCAAAAAAAAAAAAAGTTTAGACATGAGCCCAGTGCTAGTGGCTCATGACTGTAGTCCTAGGAGATCTGACAAAGCTTGCAGCAATCTAGGCACTGGTGGCTCATGCCTATAATCGTAGCTACTCAGGAGACTAAGATCTGAGAATCACAGTTCGAAGCCAGCTGGGGCAGGAAAGTCCATGACACTTATCTCCAATAAACCACCAGAAGACCAGAACTGGTGCTGTGGCTTAAGTGGTAGAGCGCTTAGCTTTGAACTAAAGAGCTCAAGGACAGCGCCCAGGCCCAGCAAGCTCCATGACCAACAAAAAAAAAAAAAAAAGCAAAAATCTGTGAGACTCTTATCTCCAATTAGCCACCGAAGTCAGAGGTGGAGGTCTGGCTCAAGTAGCAGAGTACTAGTCTTGAACAGAAAAGCTAAGGGACAGTGCCCAAACCCTGAATTCAAACCCCAGGACTGTTAACCAAAAACAACAAAAAACAAAGTCTTGGGATATGAGGGTGTAGCTTAGTGGTAGAGTGCTTTCCTAAATGCACAAAACCCTGGGTTCAGTCCCTCCCACTGAACAACACTGACAGAAAAGCAAACAAAAAAGCTCTATTAATATACAGATGAAGCTGGGTACTGGTGGCTCACACTTACAATCCTAGCTACTCTGCATGCTGAGTTCTAAGGACTGAGGTTCACAGACATCCCTAGCAGGGAGTCTATGAGACTCTTACCTCTAATAACCACCAGAAAAGCTAGAAGTGGAGCCTGTGGTTCAAGTGGTAGAGTGCCAGCCAGCTATGAGTGAACAGATGAGAGCGGAAAAAAAACTGAGCACTGGTGGCTCAGGCCTATAATCCCAGCTACTCAGGAGATTTAGCTCTGAGAATCACAGTTCAAAGCCAGGCCAGGGCAAGAAAGTTTGTGAGACTCTATTTCTAATTAACCACCAGAAATCGGGAAAAGGAGCTGTGGTTCAACGTAGTAGAGCAACCTTGGGTAAAAAAAGCTCAGAGACAGGGAGCTGGGAATTTTGCTTAGTGGTAGAGTGCTTGCCTAGCATGCAGAAGCCCTGGATTCAATTCCTCAGTACCACATAAACAGAAAGAGCTGGAAGTGGCACTGTGCTCAAGTGGTAGAACATTAGCCTTGAGCACAAAGAGGTTCAAGGAGAATCCCTAGGCCCTGAGTTCAAGCCCAGGGACTGGCAAAAAAAAAAACAACAAAAACCAAAAAACAGGGATAGCGCCCAGGCCCTGAGTTCGGCCCTACAACTCTGTGAATACTGTGAATACTGAGGCTTACGAGAATCCTTGTTTAGCTCCTAATTTTCTGTGGTTTCAAAACAAAGCACATGGTGGCTAACTTTAGAAGTAGAGACTGGGACAGGGGCACGAAGAAGCTCCCAGGGTCTCACTGGATCACATCAGTGGCTAGTGCAGGTGAGGACTGAACATGAAACCCTGCACCACAGGGCACTTCCTTCCTAATACATTGCTTTCATTCTCAGGGGGTCGCTTCGAATCTCTTCTTCGTGGAGCACAACTTCCCAGAACAGGAGATCCAGGAAGGCAAAAGCCACCAGAACCAGCACGAGGCTCACTTTGTGGTGGAGCTCTGCAAGTACTTCTTATGCCAGGAGTACCTGCCGTCCCAGATCACCATCCTCACCACCTACACCGGGCAGCTCTTCTGCCTGCGCAGACTCATGCCTGCCAAGACGTTCGCCGGCGTCAAGGTCCATGTGGTGGACAAATACCAAGGGGAGGAGAACGACATCGTCCTCCTCTCACTGGTGCGGAGCAACCAGGAGGGCAAAGTGGGCTTCCTCCAGATCCCCAACCGCATCTGTGTGGCCCTGTCCCGGGCCAAGAAGGGGATGTACTGCATTGGGAACATGCAGATGCTGGCGAAGGTGCCCTTGTGGAGCAAGATCATCCATACCCTTCGAGAGAACAATCAGATAGGCCCGACGCTCCGGCTCTGCTGCCAGAACCACCCTGACACCCACACCTCGGTATCCAAAGCTTCTGACTTCCAAAGAGTACCAGAAGGAGGCTGCAGCCTGCCCTGTGAGTTCCGGCTGAGCTGTGGGCACGTCTGCACTCGGGCCTGTCACCCCTATGACGCCGCACACAAGGAGTTCCAGTGCATGAAGCCATGCCAGAAGGTCATCTGCCCAGATGGGCACCGTTGCCCTCTCGTTTGTTTCCAGGAGTGTCAGCCTTGCCGGGTGAAAGTGCTCAAAACTGTTCCTCAGTGTGGCCACGAACAGATGGTTCCTTGTTCACTGCCTGCGTCTTCCTTCTGCTGCCAGGAGCCTTGCCCCAAAGTCCTGAGATGTGGCCACAAGTGCACCCACCCGTGTGGGGAGGACTGCGTGCGTCTGTGTTCAGAAATGGTCACCGTGGGTCTCAAGTGTGGGCACAGCCAACAGGTGAAATGCGGCCATGTGGAAGATCTTAAGTACGACCTGCCAGTCAAGTGTGCCATCGAGTGTGGCACCGTCCTGGACTGCGGCCATCCCTGCCTTGGCTCCTGCCACAGCTGCTACGAAGGGCGCTTCCATGAGCGCTGCCAGCAGCCCTGCAAGCGCCTGCTCATCTGCTCACACAAGTGCCAGGAGCCGTGCACCATCGAGTGCCCACCCTGCCAGCAGACATGTCAGAACCGCTGTGTGCACAGCCAGTGCAGGAAGAAGTGTGGCGAGCTGTGCAGCCCCTGTGTGGAGCCCTGTGTCTGGAGCTGCCAGCACTACCAGTGCACCAAACTCTGCTCCGAGCCCTGCAACCGCCCCCCATGCTACGTGCCTTGTACCAAGCTGCTGGCTTGCGGCCACCCTTGCATCGGCCTGTGCGGGGAGCCATGCCCCAGGAAGTGCCGTGTCTGCCACCTGGAGGAGGTCACCCAGATCTTCTTCGGCTACGAGGACGAACCTGATGCCCGCTTTGTGCAGCTGGAAGACTGCAGCCACATCTTCGAGGTGCAGGCCCTCGACCGCTACATGAACGAGCAGAAGGATGACGACGTGGCCATCAGGTTGAAGGTCTGTCCTGTCTGCCAGGTGCCCATCCGCAAAAACCTGAGGTATGGGGCCAGCATCAAGCAGCGGCTGGAAGAGATCGAAATGGTCAAGGAGAGGATCCTGGGCTCTGCCAGGGAGATTGCAGCCAGCCAAGAGCAGCTGAAGGCCCTGTTGGAGAGGAAAAGCCTCCTCCAGCAGCAGCTTCCTGAAGACTTCCTGAGGCTCAGCGACAAGCTGGCCCAGAAGAATCTGTCCGTGAAAGACCTGGGCCTGGTGGAGAATTACATCAACTTCTACGACCACTTGGCCAAACTGAGGGAGTCTCTGAAAAAGATACAAGTCTTCGAACAAAAAAAAGTGAGGACTCGGCTAGACCAGGTCCATGAGTGGCTGGCCAAGAAGCGCCTGAGCTTCACCAGCCAGGAACTGAGTGACCTCCAAAGGGAAATCCAGAGGCTCACATACCTGTTGGACCTCCTGACCCGCTGCAAGATGGCAGAGGGAAGGGTGGCAGGTAACGTGGCCCTGGAGGTCCTCAGCATCCGGAATATCCTGGAGAGAACATGTAAATTCACCCAGAAGGATGAGGAGCTTGTACAGGAGAAGATGGGCGCTCTGAAAGCTGTCCTCCCCTGCTCCGGCCTGGGCATCTCAGAGGAAGAGCGAGTGCAGATCGTCACTGCCATGGGTTACCCGCCCGGCCACTGGTTCAAGTGTCCCAATGGCCACATCTACTTGATCAGCAGGTGCGGGGGGGCCATGCAGCGCAGCACCTGTCCCGAGTGTCAGGAGGTGATCGGTGGTGAGCGCCACACTCTGGAAAGTAGCAACCAGCTTGCTTCTGAGATGGACGGAGCCCAGCACGCCGCCTGGTCGGACACGGCCAACAACCTGCTGAACTTTGAGGAGATACGGAGGATGATCTAGGAAGACGCCCAGCTCTGTCTTCTGCCCGGCGCCAAGGGCCTGGCTGGGTGGGCTCCCTTCCAGAGGTGAGGAATCCGGTTTAATCACGTCCTTTAGTCTTTGCACTTATGTCAGGATCCACTTTTACGGCTTGCCCACTGTTGATTCTCAGTGTACCCCTGCGCTAGAGTAAGCACTTTACCTCCAAACCAAGGGAGCAGATGACCCCTCTTAGCCCACAGCAGGTTAGTGGGCAGATGCCCTGAGCATCTGGGGCTCTCACCCAGGCACCTTTAGGTCCCGACCTGCTGCAGTGTTTGCTGCCATGTGCCAGGGCAGTCTAAGCTCAGTGAAGCCATCTGATTCCGACTGCCAGGCTGTGCCTGGCACACTCCCTCCCATCCAATGACCAGAGGAGTTGTACTGCTTAGATCTCCAAGGAGCACACGAAGTCCCAGCTGCCCCGCTTGGGCACTGCCCTTCCAGAGAGGCACGTGTGGAAGGGCAGTGCCCACGAGGGCTTCCGCAGCAGGCCCAGGCGGAGTGACGCCAGCACCCTCTGCTGTGACACGTATTTGGACAGCGGCTTTACGCCGGAAAGGTTTGCTCAGTGCTGCTGGCAGTGCCAGCAGCCCCTCTCCAGGTGTGACTTGGATCCCAGCACCTCCCCTGCAGCTTTTACCTGGGCAGGGGCAGCATGCCAGCCGCTTCTGCAGGCCCCGACCACAGGCCAGAAGCCAGCCCCAGGGTTCACTAGAACACTTAGGCAACTCAGGTCCTTTCTAATGTCGGCCAGGAACAAACCCTTTCCTATGTACGCATTTCCTTTTTTGTCTTTACTATGCACTTTAACCTATAAAGCCAATTAATAAAAACGATGATTGACAGCCTTGGTGGTTGGTCCATGTCAGTGGAACGTTGAGAGGCGGGTACAGTGAGGGCCGGGGCCGGCTCCGTCTGCAGTGGGGCCATAATGCTCTCAAACCTACATGAAGTGTTTCCTTCCAGTTCTCCCAGATTGTCTGCACAAGCAAAATGTACACCCTTCAGTAGAATGCAGCACTTGGCTTGTTTTGAGCCCCCAAGACCTGCTTAAGGGTCTCTCCGCAGCAGGCCTTCATCCCTAGTGAGACTCCGTCTTCTGAGTGGGACCTGTGGTGGCCGCTGTTAAGGTTTGAGTAGCTATGAACACACGAGGATGTGTGCTGCTAGAGATGGGTGTGGTGCACAAGCTCCCTAAGATCACCCAGAGTATGAGCCAGCCTGCCTACAGGATGCCCTGTGGCTACCTCCAGAGGGCCGAGGCTGGCTCTCACAAGGGGCTGCTGCTGAGGCTCCTGTGGCTTGCAGCCTACCCACACACGTCCTGGCAAGGTGCAGTGGGTTCCTGCCTCGTGCCCAGCCACCGTGGCCATCAGTGCTTGGCTTGTGCTGCTCCCCTTGCCTGCAGAGCCAGCGAGCTGCTCACTGCACACCAGTGCCTCTGCCAGCAAAACTTATGCTGCCCAGTGTTTGGGGGGGGGGGGGGTGCTCCAGCCAGACGACTTCAGCTGGTTTCTTACCCTACCAAAACCTTTAGCGTGCTTCTTTGACAGGTAGTCAAGGAAGGTGCTATAGCTATGCCCAGGAAAAGGTTACACACAGTGTCCTCTAGCTAGCTTTAATTTTTTTTTTTTTGGGTCCGGTTGTGGGGCCTGAACTCTGGGCCTGGGTGCTGTCCCTCAGCTCTTCAGCTCAAGGCTAGCCCTCTACCACTTGAGCCATAGCGCCACTTCCGTCTTTTTTTCTTTTTGCTTATGTGGTCTGAGGAATCGAACCCAGGGTCTCAGGCATGCAAGGCAAGCGCTCTACCACTGAGCCACCTTCTCAGCCCGCTTTTTTCATTTTTTTTTTTTTTTTTTTGTCGGTCGTGGGGCTTGAACTCTGGGCCTGGGCGCTGTCCCTCAGCTCTTCAGCTCAAAGCGAGCACTCTACCACTTGAGCTACAGCGCCACTTCCGGTTTTCTGGTGGTTTATTGTAGATAGGAGTCTCACGGTCTCTCCTGCCCGGGCTGGCTTTGAACCGCGATCCTCAGATCTCAGCCTCCTGAGTAGCTAGGATTACAGGCGTGAGCCACCAGCGCCCGGCTCTTTTTTCAATTTTTAAAATCAGCCTTTCGTTATGTTCTGAATAGGTCTTACACTTATGCCAGGGTCAGCTTGGGCTGATCACTGCATCCAATGTTTTTTCCCCATTTTGATTTTTGTGCCAGGCTTGAACTCAGGGCTGGCTTTTCAAACTGATCCTCAGATCTCAGCTGAGGACTACAGGCAGCTGCACGCAGCTGTGTGCATGCACACGCACGCGCACACACGTGCTTGGGGCTTCAACTCGGGGCCTGGGCGCTGTCCCTCAGCTCTTCAGCTCAAGGCTAGTGCTCTACCACTTGAGCCACAGCGCCACTTGCAGTTTCCTGGTGGTTAACAGGAGATGAGTCTCAAGGAATTTCCTGTCCAGGATGGCTTTGAACTGTGATCCTCATATCTCAGCCTCCTAACTAGAAATACAGGCGTGAGCCACCAGTGTCTGGCTTCTGTGGGGTTTTCTGGGTCATGAGTAGCAAACCATTTCCACAGGTCATCTCAGGCTGCTTACAGGAGAAAAAGAAATTTATTTCCTTTTTTTTTTAAATACACAAAAACTTTCAAGAACTTTTTACAAATGTAGAAAAAAAAAAAAAAAACAGATCAAGACAACTTCCCAAGTAGAAGTCCAGGCAGCCGCGGCTACTTCTTCCTCTTATACCTGTGAAGACAACCAGCAGCACTTAAAACCAGAAAGAGGAGGCAGCAGCTCCCTTTCTTGCCAAGCAAGTGCTTGACCATGAGCCCCAAGTCCAAGCAGTTGGAATGGTGTGACAGCTCTTCTCCAGCCCCGTAAGTACAACCCTTGCTCTCCAACATCCTCACCTGGACTTAGATTTGAAGTTTCCTCCTCTCCTCTGGTGGGGCAGACCCAACTGTTTCCTTTCTTCAAAGGAAGGGCTGTGAGAGGGGAGGCGGGCTTAGGACAGGTGCACACCCCGCCCTGCCCTACCCCACCCCCACCCGCAGCCGCAGCCCTGGAAGAGCCCTGGGTGCCTCAGGATGACATACAGCCCCCAAAGGTCAGGCCTGCCCTTTGATTGGGAGGGACCGGGAAGCAAATGAAGTGCCAAGGGCTCAGTGACAACCCTACCCAGCTCGATACTGTTTCAGGGCCTTCTTGCTGGTGTTGGTGAGCTCTTCATCAAACACTGAGATCTTCCTCTGCTTCTTAGCTATGCAGAGAAATAATACGTCACTCACGGTCCTAAACAGTCTTCACTCCATCCTCCCAGCCAGCTCCTCCTTCAAGCAGCCAGTAAGGAAAGACTTGGTCTCCAAACTCCACCCTCAGACCTAATACACCAGAACATACCCTTACTCAAAAAAAGTCAGCAACGGTCTACCCCCGTATGTTTCCCTGCCCATAGCAGATTTGAGGGAGGGCTCCCTGCTCTCCTACCCGGGCCTTTGGCCGGCTCTTCCTCGGGCATCACCCTGGCCCGCTTGGCTCTGCGGTTCCTCTTGGCCAAGCGCTCCGCAAACATCTGTGACTTGAGGATTTCGAACTGGGACCTTTCCTCTGCCTGGGGAGAAGGGGGCACTGAGTGCCCAACTCAGCAGGCGGCTGGCCCCAGCGCAGGGGGAAGGACCTTAGAGGGGGACACTCACCGTCATCTCCCCCTTTTTCTTCACATCCTTCATGAACTTCTTCCTTTTCTTCTTGCCTCTTAGAGCCAAGTCAAACTCCTGCAGGGCCTTGGCAACTGGGATGAGAAGCAAGGGAGATTGCAGGGAGTATGCAGTGCCCTGCCTGGCATACAGAACTGTCTGCAATGACAACCGCGGCTGCTGGGGACTGCCTGCAGCCCACCAAAAGCATGCCCGTCTGACACGCGGCAGAAGATGAAGCTGTGGCTTGCTCCTATACTTCATCCCCTCCCGCCCAGAAAGTAACCGTGCACGCGCGTGTATGTATGTGTATGAGAGAGAGAGAGAGAGCACACATGCATACCTTTACTAGGGCGTGGACTTGGGGCTTCCAACTTTTTGTGGATTTGAGGTAAGAGTTTCACAGATTGGGGCTGAGAATGTGGCTCAGTGGTGGAGTCCCTGCTTAGCATGCATGAAGCCCTGGGTTCAATTCCTCTACCACATACACAGAAAAAGCATCACAAAAGTGATGCTGTGTGGGCTGGGAAGGTGGCTCAGTGGTAGAGCACTTGCCTTGCATGCATGAGGCCCTGGGTTTGATTCCTCAGCACCACATAAGTAAAAAGAAAAAAAGCCGGAAGTGGTGCTGTGGCTCAAGTAGTAGAGCGCTAGCCTTGAGCTGAAGAGCTGAGGGACAGCGCCCAGGCCCAGAGTTCAGGCCCCAGAACCGGACCCCCCCCCAAAAAAAAAGCAATGCTGTGGCTCAAGTGGTAGAGAACTAGCCTTGAGCACAGAGAGACTCAAGGACAGAGCCCATTGAATGTGGCTTAATGGTAGAGGGCCTAGCATGCCTGAAGCCCTGGGTTCAATTCCTCAGGATCACATAAACACAAAAAGAAGCAGGAGTAGCCGGGCGCCAGTGGCTCATGCCTGTAATCCTAGCTACTCAGGAGGCTGAGATCTGAGGATCTCGGTTCAAAGCCAGCCCAGGCAGAAAGTCCGTGAAACTCTCATCTCCAATAAACCAGTAGAAAACCTGAAGTGGCGCTGTAACTTAAGTGGTAGAGCACTCACCTTGAGCTGAAGAGCGCAAGGACAGTGCCCAGGCCCAGAGTTCAAGCCCCACGACCAAAAACAAAAACAAACAAAAAAAAAAAACTCAGGGACAGTGCCCAGGCCCAGAGTTCAAGCCCCACGACCAAAATCAAAAACAAAAAAACTCGGGACAGTGCCCAGGCCCTGAGTTCAAGCCCTAGGACTGGCAAAAAAAAAAAAAAACATGCACACACACAAAAAGTTTCACAGATTTCCCTGCCTAAACTGGCTCCAACCCTCAATCTTCAGTACTGCTTCCTCAGTAGCTAGGATTACAGATGTGAGTGACTGGCACCTGGCTATAACTGTTTAATGTAAAGACATACATACATATACATATAATGCCCTTATTATTTTTTGTGCCATCAAGGTTAGGCAGTATTTCGCAAATTGCTGGTACAAACTGTATGGAGGGTAGTTTTGAAAATCTCTGCCATAATGAGATGAGCACACCCTGACCTATAGTTCCACACTTGGGATAATCATGTCCACACTCGTTCTGTTGTAGACCAGCGTGTGTACAAGGCTATAAACAATCATGACAGTCTGCTCCTCTGACAGTGTGTGGCTGTTGTGGCTGTGTATTGGGATCTCCAAGCCGAGTGCTAGATGGCTGCGTTGGAGCTAGGTGCTCAGACTTCTCTGCCCAGGCTGGCTTCACCCCTGGATCTTCCAAGTCTCAGCCTCCTGGGTAGTTAGGGCTAGAGGCATGAGCCACTGGTGCCCAGCTGCTACCATCTTTCCACTGATACTACTATGACAAGTGCTCCAGCAAACATGGGAAAGCAAGCACCTGCTGGAGTCCCTGATTTTAGTTCATTTGGATGTATACCTGGGAACAGAGCTGTTGGATCTTTGGTAATTCTAGGTTCAACTGGGTTTTTATGTTTTGTTTTTTTTAATTTTTCGAGACATGGTCTCACTATGTAGCTCAGGCTGGCCTTGAACTTGAGATCATCGTGCCTTGGCTCCTAAGGCCTGGATTACAGGTGGATACCACCAAGCTCAACACTAATGTGAAGTTTTCTGAGGAATAACTCTGACATACTTTTTTCCTTCTTCCTCTCTTCTTTGGTCTGGAACCAGCTCCTTTCTGGCTCCTGCTCTTTTGCCTCCTGCCCCTTCTCCAAGAGCCGCTTTGCAGTATTGATCTGTGGGGATAGAGCAAGGATGCTTGCCAGTCCCTAGAGCGGCAGGCAGGCCCCACTGCACACAGCTCCGCTGCCCAGAGCACCTCTGGAGGCAGCTGTTGGCCCCTGCTACAAACCTGGGCCTCTGACTGCTGCAGCTCCTTCTCCTCCGCCTCCAGCTGCAGCACCGCATACACATCTTTCTCCATCTTCTCAATCTTGTCCCGGAACTTGAGGATCACATCTGAAGGGAAGAGAATACAGAGGATTTTGCCAATACCGGTGGCACACTCCTGTAATCCTAGCTACTCAGCAGGCTGGGTTCTGAGGATCATGGTTTGAAGGCAACCTGAAGAGAAAAGTCCCCATGAGACATGAATCTCCAACTAACCACTCAAAAACCAGAAGTAGCACTGTGGCTCAAAGTGGTAGAGCACTGGCCCTGAGCAAAAAGAACTCAAAGACAGTGCCCAGGCCCTGAGTTCAAGCTCCATGACCAATAAAGAAAAATAGATGGGTTAGGAATGTGGCTTAGTGGTAGAATGATTGCCAGCATACATGAAGCTCTGGGTTTGATTCTCAATACCACATAAACAGAAAAAAGCTAGAAGTGGCGCTGTGGCTCAAGTGGTAGAGTGCTAGCCTTGAGCTTAAAAGAAGCTCAAGGACAGTGCACAGGCTCTGAGATCAAGCCCCAAGACTGGTAAAAATATATATAAATAAAATTAAAAAATAGGATTTTAAAATAAAAGTGAAGTCGGGCGCCAGTGGCTCACACCTGTCATCCTAGCTACTCAGGAGGCTGAGATCTGAGGATCTTGGTTCAAAGCCAGCCCCAGCAGGAAAGTCTGTGATTCTCTTATCTCCAAGGAACCACCAGAAGAATAGAAGTGGCGCTATGGCTCAAGTGGTAGAGAGTACTCACCTTGAACAGAAGAGCTCAGGGACAGCACCCAGACCCAGAGTTCAAGCCCCATAACAGATTAAAATAAATAAGGGGGGTGGAGAGGATTGGGTGGGGGGTCTGGGAGGGAGGAGGATGGGAAGGGATGGGAAGGGGAAACAAAGGAGGAGGCTACGATGCTTGATAAGAAATGTACTCATTATCTTGCCCATGTAATTGTAACCCCTCTGTACAGTATTTTCACAATAAAAAACAAATAAATAAATAAACATGAACATAAATACTGTGTCACCAGTAAAATTTAGGTAGACATTCACCTACTGGTATTGGAAAATATGGTTTTTCTCCTAAGATCAGGGCATAGTGCATAGCTATAGTTTCAGCTATTCTGACTCTGAGATGGGAGCTCGTGAGCCTGGAGTTCAGGGACAGCCTGGACAACATGGCTAGACCCTGCCTCAAAACCACCACACCCACCACCACCATCACCACCACCAAAACTGCTCTAAGTCTTCCTGTTGCTCCTCTAAGAATGGCACTGTCCCCTGCCTGCCTCAAGCTCACTCTTCCCAAGCCCCCAGTCCTCCTCCCCAGCTGCTCACACACCAAGCTTGTTCCTGTCCTCGGTGTGGGACTCACTGCCTAATAGTCAGTGATGGCTGAGCAGCCTTGGCTCCCGCAGCTGCTGAGGCTTGTCCCTGGCAACTTTCCTAACGTGCTGCTCTCTCGTGGTCCCCAGGAAGGAGCCTACGCACCCTGGGGAAGGATCCGGGCCTTCACAGGGGCCTTGGCAGTCTTCACGATCTCCTTCAGCATCTTCCGCTCTTCTTCCCCCACCAGAGACACAGACCGCCCAGCCCTGCCAGCGCGGGCTGTCCGCCCCACTCGGTGCACGTAGTGCTTCACAGTGTTGGGCATGGTGAAGTTGATGACCTGGAAGGTCAGAAATGAGCGCCTATCACACCGGCCAGGGGTGACAGCAGCGCAAAGCTACCAGAAGCGAGGGAGGAGGACCGGCTCACCGTCTTGACCCCCTCGATGTCAAGTCCACGGGCTGCGACATCTGTGGCCACTAGGATGTCAATTTGTTCATCTTTAAAGCGCCTGGAGAAAGAGCCACAGAGGGACTTGTTCAGGCCTGAGTCAACACATACCAAGAGCCCGAGCCAGCAGCACAGAGGAACACTCAAACCAGCTCACAGACAGCATCACTGTGGGGACAGATTTATTTTCTATGGCACGGTGGGTACTAGCGATGGAGCTCAGCCCCGGCCCCGCCCAGAGAGGATCACAGACTCTAAATGCTGGCCCAGCCATCAGCTGGCCCTCATCTCTGCCTGCCTCCCGGTGGAAGACGGCTCTTGTGCCATAGGATGCTGGTCCAGAGTAGGAGTCGCCCATAGCTGCCCACAGCCTTCCCTCGACCAGGTGTGGCACTGCTCAGGGACAGCCATGGCCCTCCTCAGCAGCTCCCTCTCTGGAAGAGCATCCTGGCCGTCTTCCACAAAGAGGAAGGTAGAGTTCTACATGAGTCTAGGATCTCCTAACAGTACTCAAGGCCTCACCACACAGACCGTGTTGTCTCAATTCACGTTTCTCCTGCCTCCTGAGGGCAGGGATTATAACTGTACACCACCACACCCAACCAAAAAAAAAAAATGTGGCTTAGTGGTAGAGTGCTTGCCTAGCATGCATGAAACCCTGGGTTCAATTCCTCAGTCCCACATACACAGAAAAAGCCAGAAGTGGCACTGTGGCTCAAGTGGTAGAGTGCTAGCCTTGAGTAAAAGAAGCTCAGGGACAGTGCCCAGGCCCTGAGTTGAAGCCCCAGGACTGGCAAAAAAACGAACAAGAATGTTGAAGGCAGGCACTGGTGGCTCACGCCTATGCTGCTAGCTCCTTCGGAGGCTGAGATCTGAGGATCTCGGTTCAAAGCCAGCCCGGGCAGGGAAGTCTTCATGAGACTCTTATCTCCAATAAATGACCAGAAAACTGGAAGTGGCGGAAGAGCTGAAGGACAGCACCCAGGCCCAGAGTTCAAGCCCCATGACTAACCAAAACAAAAACAAATGTTGAGACAGGCTCTTGCTTAGTGATCCTCCTGCCTCAGCCTTGCAAGCAGCTGGACAGGAGGTGCAGAAGTATGCACCATCTTCCACTCAACTGTTTTGTTTTTTCACTTTGTCAGTTGTGGGGCTTGAACTCTGGGCCTGGGTGCTGTCAATGAGCTCTTCAGCTCAAGGCAAGAACTCTACCACTTAAATCACACCGCCACTTCCAGTTTTCTGGTGGCTAATTGGAGATAAGAATCTCATGGAGCCGGGCGCTGGTGGCTCACGCCTGTAATCCTAGCTACTCAGGAGGCTGAGATCTG
>NW_012267291.1:6576698-6585155 GCF_000151885.1 Dipodomys ordii
ATCCTCAGATCTCAGCTTTTGAGATCTAGGATTCCAGGCGTGAGCCACCGGCGCCCGGCTTCCACTCAACTGTTTAAGACAGTATCAAGGCAGCTATATCCCCTCTACAGCTCTAGCCTAATGCCCAGGCACCTATTTCCCCACAGTGAAGGTGGGGGAGCTGTAGCCCCACCCCAAACAGTACCGGAGCGCCTCCAGCCGCTGCGTCTGAGACAAGTTGCCGTGGAGCTCGCCCACCTGCAGGCCTAGGAGCCCGAGCAGGATGTGCATGCGGTGCGCCTGCTTCTTGGTCTGGGTGAACAGCATCACGTGGTCAGGGAAGGTTCTCGTCAGCAGAGCTGGAGGGGAGAAGAGTTGAGCCAGCACTGGGCAGACGGGCCCAGCCCTGCTCCGAGGAGCTCCCACGCAAGGGCAAAGCCAATCCCCGAGGTGGCAAATGTCTTGACTATGGAAAGGAGGGTAGGAGCAGTGAGCGACGGCTTCTCTGAAGATGGGACTACGCTGATGACAAGGCAGGATAGCTACAAGAAGATCAAGGGGAAGAGGCCAGGCACAAGAAAGCAAATGTTGAGGAGGCAGAGGCAGGAATGAGCTTGATGGGGCAAGGCAGAGCAGGCTGAGATGGTGTGATCTGGGCACCTGCTACGGACTCTGGTGGGATGCCATCCCAGGAAGTGAAGGGAGAACAAGTGCATGGAAGGATCTGCAGTGTGAAGAAAGGAACAGAGGGCCATGCAGAAGCGGGACGAGCAAGGAGCTGAGGCAACCGTCCAGGCAACACACTGCACAACGGGCATGCGCGGTGACTGGCAGTGAGTGGGGGGGGGGGGGGAGTGAGCAAGGACTCCAGGAGAGTGATGGCGTGGCTGAATGGCGTTGAGGCTCAGTGAGACTGAATACAGGAGGCAAGAGGGCACAAGCCAAGGGCTCTCATGTGCAGACTCCTGCAGCCAAGGGCCCAGGCCTGCCCTGAGGTTCACCTGCCACAATGGCTTCCCGATCCCCTTCTCGGTTAGGCCGGATCCGTATGAATTCTTGCCGCAGGAAGGGAGCCACATCTGTGTTGCTGTTCACAAATATCCGAACGGGATTCTTCAAGGAGACCGACGCCAGATCTTTCACCTGCAGAGCACAAAGCCCCAGATGCTCAGCTCTGTGTGAGGACGTAGGGAAGGAGGCCACAGGGCTGGCCAGAAAGTGGGGAGAGCCTCATCAGACCCCCGTGCACACCCGACCCACCGCCGCACCAGAGCCCACCTCATCTGTCATGGTGGCCGAGAAGAGCATGGTCTGGCGGTGATGTGAGCACATACGGATAATCTCCTTCATCTGCTCCTCGAAGTACTCATCCAGCATCCTGTGGGCACAGAGGCAGTGTGTGTGGTGAGGACCAGGGATCCACATTGACCCATGGCTGCTGTCACAGGCTGCCCTGCACTGAGGACTCTTCTACTTTATTTATGATGATGTTTACTGTAATTCTACCCTCTCTCCAACAAGACTCATCAAGAATCATTATGCCACATTGTCTGCCTCCTTGTGTGTGGCGCCATCTGTAAGGCAGGTGTCAGATACCTCACCCCAAATGTCCCCGCACACACTGGAGGACGACAACGTCATCATCACACCTGAGACAGGTCAGTGTGAGAGCAGGCCATACCCCAACTCCCTCAACCCAGACAATGACATGGAATAACTGGAACTCCTGAGTGGGAACTATCTCCTCTAGAAGATCCTCCTCAGCCTTGTTCACACCCTGGCTCTCCTCTCATGGCTTTGTAATCCTAGCTGTTCAGTCTGGGTAGGAAAGTCCATGAGACTCATATATCCAATGAACCACCAGAAAACCAGAAATAGAGCTATGGCTCAAAGTGGTAGAGTGCTAGCCTTGAGCATAAGAGCTCAGGGACAGCAAAGAGGCTCAGAGTTCAAGCCCCATAACTGGAAAGGCATGAGGGTCAGAGGCTTGTGAAGGCCTGTCTGGTCTTGATGCTCCCTTGTGCGTGACACTTAGCCTGCTCTGAGCTGACTGCACCCACCCCAACCCCACATCCAGCATGAGTCCCGCTCACCCAGCTCAGACATGCAAGAGGTGAGCACAAGGTACACACGAGAGAAGTAGAGGGAAGGGGCGGCGGGACAGAGGGATGGAGCTAAGAGGGCACCCCGATCCTGGGGGTGGCACCTCACCACAGAGAGGCGGTGACTGTCCTTGTCTCTGGGTACAAACCAGACAAGGTTGAGACCTCAGGGACCATTGCATATCTCAGAAAGTGGCAGAACCCACGCTTGACCTCGCTTGTCTTAACCCTCTTGCAGAAAGAGAAAACGGGCCACAAAATGGGACTCAACCTGCCCAGAGGCCCATGTGGGTGGTGAAGCAGATCACACACAGGCTGAGAGCCACAGGAAGCAGGGGGCAGCTCCCAAGTCTGACGCTTCAGGCGCACCTGTCGGCCTCATCCAGGATGAGCACCTCGATGCTGCTGAGGTGGAAGGAGGGACAGTTGTGGAGGTGATCGATGAGCCGGCCTGGGGTGGCGATGAGTACATCGGGGGCTGCCCGCAGCGCCGCTTCCTGAGACTTCACATCCAGGCCTCCTGCAAAGGGAGCAAGTGTCCAGGCAGCCATCAGAGCTGACTGAACACACACCACCAGCCTTGGGCTCATGCCACGTGCCCAAGAACAGGACAGACTGGCCTACGTGGGTTTTAAACGCATCGAGATTTCAGAAGAGAATGACCACAAAATCCAGGGACCGGAAGCAGCTACCTCTGCACATGACTAGTCACCTTCAACTCCTGATGGCATAAGAGGGTAAGACCCAGGAGAGATACCACGTAACCTATAGAATTCTGCCCCAAATAATAGCTGACTCATTTTTTGTGCCTTCTTTTTTTTGTCAGTCATGGGGCTTGAACTCTGGGCCTGGGCACTGTCCCTACACACTTCAGCTCAAGGCAGGCACTCTAGTGCTTAAGCCATAGCGCCACTTTCTGGTTTTCTAGTGGGTTATTGGAGATAGGAGTCTTACAGACTTTCCTGCCCGGGCTGGCTTTGAGCCATGATCCTCAGAGGTCAGCCTCCTGAGTACTAGGATTACCAGCATGAGCCACGGTTGTCCGGCTAGCTGACTCATTTTTTATGTCAGGAAGAAATGCAATCCTAAATGGGTTTAATACCAGGAAATGTTTTCATAGTTCTATTGATTCTGTGGTTGTTGTGAGTCTTGAACTCTGGGCCTGAGTGCTGTCCCGGAGCTCTTCTGCTCAAGGGTAGTGCTCTACCACTTGAGCCATAGCGCCACTTCTGGTTTTCTGGAAGTGTTTTCTGGGTAAGTAGAGGTAAAAGTCTCACTTTTCTGCCGGAGCTGGCTTTGAACCGCGATCCTCAGATCTCATCCTCCTGAGTAGCTAGGATTACGGGTGTGAGCCACCAGCACTGGACAAATTTTCCTATTTTTAAAGTTTCATTTTTCAAGACTGTCTCACTGAAGTCTACACACACACATTCCCTGCAGCCTTCTTGTCTACTATGGAAATGACAACCCATTTCTAAGTTGATTCCATCAATACGAGGCCTCTCCTGATATCCATCATCATCACATCTCAAGCCTGGGGGCCAGAAACTCACCCACAGCCAGGCAGGTGGTGATACTGCAGAACTGAGCCAGCTGCCTAGTGACTGAGTGGACCTGGATGCCCAGCTCGCGGGTGGGAACCAGCACCAGCACACGGGTGACGGGGGCCTGGCGGGGTTTGTAGATGAGACGCTCCAAGACAGGGAGGGCGAAGGCTGCCGTTTTACCTGGAGGGAGCAACGGGATGAGGGGGAAAGGTGAGAATCTCCACCTGAGCATGGGAAACCCTCATGTCTGCCCAGAGTGAGACAACTTAGTGTGCCTTCAAACACCATCTAGGAAAGAATACATCTCACCAACAAGTTGTATAGTTCATTTTCAATGTAGTGTCCAGCGAGTACCATTGTTGTATTTGTTCATCACCCCCCCTTTTTTTTTGGTCAAATGTGGAGCTTGAACTCTGAACCCTGGGTGCTGTCCCTGAGCTCTTCAGCTCAAGGCCAGCATTCTACCACTTGAGCCACACTGTCACTTCCAGTTTTCTGGTGGTTAACTGGAGATAAGCGTCTCATGGACTTTCCTGCCTGGGCTGGTTTTGAACCACAATCCTCAGATCCTAGCCTCCTAAGTGGCTAGGATTACAGGCGTGAGCCATTGGCGCCCAGTTTGTTTACCCTTTGTCCCTCTATTTCTGTTTGCCCTTACATTCCCAAAGACATCTAAATGAGCAAACAGAACAAAAAAGAAAGAAAACACAATAGCTAAAAAAAAAAACAACTCATTTTCATTTCCTGAAATTCATTTCAATAGACATTATTTCGTATGATCAGATGCACACAGACATTTTACCTATCTGTTCCTCTCCTAAGAGTGTCCTCCTTTGGTCTCACTGTGTGTGAATGGCTAGGGACCTGTATAATTTACTAAGCCAAGTCTGTTTAGGGAGCGGGCCTTTTGTTAAGTCAACCTGGAGCCCTTCTGTGGGAGTGGCGCTGTCACGCGCCCGGTCCGCCGCTCTCACCTGTCCCGGTGGCTGCACATGCGCAGATGTCTTTCCCTAGCAGACCTACGGGAATGCAGGCTTTCTGGATAGGGGTGGGCTGCTTGAAGCCCATGGCTGTAATGGCCTAAGGAGAAAAGACAAGCGAATCTAAGTAGGCAGTGAGGAGTTGAACAAGGAGAAAACCCAGTGGTGGCCAGGTAAGCAGTAACCCTCAGTGCTCCCTGGCATCCATTCACCCACTTGAACTGAGGGACCTGGCACAAGGCACTACTCGAGCACTCAGAACAGAGCAGGAAGCAAAAGAAAAGCCCTGCCTCTCCAAAGAATCTCATAGTCGAGTAGAAAGAAACAGACTAAGGGCTGGGAAGGTGGCTCAGTGGTAGAGCGCTTGCCTTGCATACCTGAGGCCCTGGGTTCCATTCCCCAGCACCACACAAGCAAAAAGGAAAAAAACCGGAAGTGGCGCTGTGGCTCAAGTGGTAGAGCGCTAGCCTTGAGCTGAAGAGCTGAGGGACAGCGCCCAGGCCCAGAGTTCAGGCCCCACGACGGACCCCCCCCCCCCCAAAAAAAAAGAAACAGACTGAAGGGCAGACACAGTGGCTTATGACTACAGAGGAGAAGAGATCAAGAGCATCTCAGTGTGCAGCCAGCCTTGGAAAACTGTTAGATATCATCCCAACTAACAAGCAAGTTGTGCTGGTGTGGAAGGGAGGCTTCGGTCACCGAAGCCACACAGGAAAGATCAAGGACCAAGCTGGTCCAGAGGAGAAAAAATAACTAAATCAAAAATGATTGCAAGCATGAGTCAAGTGGTAGACCCCTGCTTAGCAAGTGCAAGGCCCTAAATTCAAAACCGTCCATATTGCCAAAAAACAAGACAGATCAAAAGATAAACATCTGTCACATGGCGATAAATGCTATCAACAAAAAGTGCAGAAATGAAGTCAGCAGGAAAGGGGAAGGTGCCACTGATCCCCAAGACTGAGTACCCCAACTGACTCCTGGAAGAGGAATCTTCCAGAGGCAACAGCAAGTACAAAGGCCCTGAGGAAGAAGATGCCTGATCTGTCTGAGGGCCAGCAAGGGCGGTGTGAGAAGGGAGGAATGGGAGCTAAGGGACGTCCTGGAAGGGACTCCACTATTTTATTTATTTTGGTCCGTTGTGGGCTTGAACTCTGGGCCTGGGCGCTGTCCCTCAGCTCTTCAGCTGAAGGTGAGTGCTCTACCACTTGAGCCACAGCGCCACTTCCTGTTTTCTGAGTGGTTTCTTGGAGATAAGAGTCTCACAGACTTTCCTGCCAGGGCTGGCTTTGAACTGTGATCCTCAGATCTCAGCTTCCTGAGTAGCTAGGCTTACAGGCGTGAGCCAATGGCACCTGGCTAAGAACTCTACTTTTAACCCAAGTAAATGTGGAAGCCACAAGGGCTCTGGAAGCTGAGAGGACAACAGAGGTGAAGGAGGCAAAATGGGGAACAGGGAGCCTAGATGGGGTCACTACCTTCAGAAGAGGCCGGGACAGGTTCATGTCCTGGAAGGAGAGGCTTTCGTCGTACTGAGAGGCATCTTCAAAGAATCCTCCTGCTTCCTACGCAAGCAGTCAAAAGACAGACCAGGACAAGGCAGTGAAGCAAACCAGTAACCTTAAAAGCCTTTCCCGTTACTGAAACAGATTCACAAGCCCACACTCACCTGTCCCTTCTTCTTCCTCTTCCGCTCCTTTACTTTGAGTGTATCTACCAAGAAACAGAGCAAGGATGGTGGGTCACACTGCTGGGCACCTGTTTTAAGGCCTCTAATGAGGACTGACTCACTGAGCCTCAAAGCAACCTACAAGGGGCTTCTGACCCGGCCTTTGGTACTGCCAGGATTCTATAGCCACAAGGGTCAGTCAGACAGGAAGGAAATTGGCAGGTATGTTCCAGGGACCAGGTATTTGACACTGTACTATGTTACTACTTAACAATTCTTCATGACTTCTTCCAGAAAGAAAAAAAAAAAAATACTGAAAGCCAGGTTCCAGTGAATCACACCTGACATCCTAGCTACTCAGGAGGCTAAGTAAGATCTAAGGATTGTGGTTCAAAGACAACCAAGGCAGGAAAATCTACAAAACTCCTATCTCCAATTAACCACACCCACACCCATACCCACCCATCCACACAAACAGCTAGAGTGGAGTTGTAGCTCAAGTGGTCAAGTGCCAGCTTTGAATAAAAAGCTAAGGGAGAGTGTGAGATCCTGAGTCCAAGCCCCAGTACCACCACACACAAACACAAAGAAATACTGAACACTACTCCACAGTTGAATAGATGAGCCTGGTACTTGTGTGCACTGCCTGCAAAGTGTGACAAGCAGACACAGCCCCTAAGAGGGAAGCCAAGGCAGAAAAGAGTCACAGCACAGAAGAGAGACACTCCATGCAGAGGAGGCAGCAATGGTCACAAGATGAAGACACAGACTTTCCTTCCTGGCTAAGTCTGACCCCAGGGCAGTACGTACCTGCTTTGGTGAGGACTTTCTCGTCAGCGGAGGAGTAGTCAGTCTCTGACTCTTCATCGGCAGAGTCTTCATCCTTTCCCCCTTCCCCGTCCTCCTGCTCCTCTAGGCCACCGCCCACCCCAGCTTCTTTCTCCTCTGACTTCCCAGACTTGACTTCTTTCTCCTGGGAAATGAATTTAAATAAAGATTGGATAGCCAGGCACTGGTAGCTCATGCCTATAATCCTAACTATTCCAGAGGCTGAAATTTGAAGATAGTTCAAAGCCAGCCCAGGCAGAAAGGTCTGTGAGACTCTTCACTCCAATTAACCTAGAACTAGAGATGTGGCTCAAGAGGTTAAAAAAAAAAATAACTAAGGGAGAGAACAAGGCCCTAAGTTCAAGCCTCAGTACTAGCTGCCCAACAATAAATGTAAAAGAAAAAAGAAGGCAGGCACTAGGCAGGTTGGGCAGGCAGGCTACAAATCAGGCAGTGTGAATGGTAAGCTCCTAGAGAGAAGGCCCTGCCCTGCCAACCTCCGATTGGGCTTAAAGGGAACTGGCAGGGGTGGTTCAGGGTCCCGACCCGAAGCAGGTCCTGCCTTTCTCACCTCTGCTTTCCTTTTCTTCCGCACCTTCTCAATCTTCTCATCTAATGTGGTGGCTGCTCTCTGCATTTAACAACAGAAGAAAAAGAAATACAGTCAGAGTTGGGCCCTGGGGGCTCCTGCATGTAATCCAAGCTACTCGGGAGGCTGAGATGTGAGGATTGAGATTCAAAGCCAGCCCTGGTAGGAAAGTCACGAGACTCTAATCTCCAATGAACCACCAGGAAACCGGAAGTGTCACTGTGGCTCTAAGTGATAGACATTAGCCTTGAGCATCAAAGAGTTCGAAGGACATTGCCCAAGCCCTGAGTTCAAGCCCCATGATAGACATACCAAAAATAGCCCAAAACTTTTTTTTTGGGGGGGGGTTGGTCATGGGGCTTCAACTCTGGGCCTGGGCGCTGTCCCTCAGCTCTTCAGCTCAAGGCTAGCGCTCTACCACTGGAGCCACAGAGCCATTTCTGGCCTTTTCTGTTTATGTGGTGCTGAGGAATCGAACCCAGGGCCTCATGCTTGCAAGGCATGCACTCTACCACTGAGCTACCTTCTAAGCCCCATAATCACACATTTTAGAAGGTAGTTACTATTTAATTTTTTTTTTTTTTTGGTCGTGGGGCCTGAACTCTGGGCCTGGGCGCTGTCCCTCAGCTCTTCAGCTCAAGGTTAGTGCTCTACATTTGAGCCATAGCACTACTTCCAGCTTTTTCTGTTTATGTGGTGCTGAGGAATCGAACCCAGGGCCTCATGCATGCAAGGCAAGCACTCTACCACTGAGCCACCTTCCCAG
>NW_012267291.1:6599105-6600105 GCF_000151885.1 Dipodomys ordii
TTTCTTTTTGCTTATGTGGTGCTGAGGAATTGAACCCAGGGCCTCAGGCATGCAAGGCAAGCGCTCTACCACTGAGCCACCTTCCCAGCCTCTGTGTAGTCTTATAGAACTCAGTCACCTCTCTCTTGCATTTGTTGGAGCTGGCCTGAACTGTGATCCTCTATTTATGATTCCATGTAGCTGGAATAGCAGGTGTAAACCATGGCACCAGCATTCTATTGGTTGGGATCTCAATACTTTTTGTTGTGTGATTGTTGTTTTTAGCTCAAGGCTGGTCTCAAATTATAATCCTCCCTGCAATGGGGCTGGAAATGTGGCTTTGTGGTAGAGTGCTTGCCTAGCATGCCTGAAGCCCAGGGTTCAATTCCTCAGTACCACACACACAGAAAAAGCCAGAAATGGGCTGGGAAGGTGGCTCAGTGGTAGAGTGCTTGCCTTGCATGCCTGAGGCCCTGGGTTCGATTCCTCAGCACCACATAAGCAAAAAGAAAAAAGCCAGAAATGGTGCTGTGGCTCAAGTGGTAGAGCACTAGCCTTGAGCTGAGAGCTGAGGGACAGCGCCCAGGCCCAGAGTTCAGGCCCCACGACGGAGAAAAAATAAACAAATAAACAAATAAATAACTTTCAGGTGCCCAAGCAGCTTGTGATAGGTGGCAGTTAGATGTGAGTGATAGGAAAATACAATGGGAACCTAAAGGGAAGGATGAGATCATAAGGTCTCAGAGAAAGAACTCTATAATTAAGCTTTCCAAGCATCTGAGCTGGCCCAGCAAGGTCATGAATGTCACAGGTAGATCAATAAGACTACACTCAGTCTAATGTAGGTCTAGGGACATTTGCTAAAATAGTTTTACCTACCCAGGCCAGTAAATCATGACCTGTAGGTCAAATATAAACCCTTCCACCTAAGGGGCTCTCAGCTCCTTACATTCCAATAAAACTTGTCATAATAAAAATCATTGTGAAGGCCGGGCACTGGTGGC
The DNA here is from genome assembly GCF_000151885.1 of Dipodomys ordii. Taxonomy (NCBI): domain Eukaryota; kingdom Metazoa; phylum Chordata; class Mammalia; order Rodentia; family Heteromyidae; genus Dipodomys; species Dipodomys ordii. The sequence goes on from NW_012267291.1 coordinate 6,600,089, forward strand.
TCACGCCTGTCATCCTA
>NW_012267291.1:6600155-6601866 GCF_000151885.1 Dipodomys ordii
CTCTACCACTTGAGCCACAGTGCCACTTCCGGCTTTTTTCTTTTTGCTTATGTGGTGCTGAGGAATCGAACCCAGGGCCTTGAGCATGCAAGGCAAGCGCTCTACCACTGAGCCACCTTCCCAGCCCCTCCTTATAGCATTTTATCCTATGGGTTCTTTGTGACCTCCTCTCCCAGGCTTAGGTCTTGAGACCCACTGTCCAACCTCAACAGGCCACACACCTGACACTGTCCATCACTGTCAGCCTCACCTTCTTCTTGAGCTGGCTCATGACGTCAGCCAGGGCCCAGCTGCCATCATACATCCCTTCCTTCTCAGTGAAAACGAAGTCAGGGTTGAAATCAGCACTGCGGTTCTTCTGCAGGGCCTTCTGCTTTCTGCCCAGCACAATGGGCCCCTGGAAGGTGAGAGGCAGGTGACGATGGGGCAGAGTCAGAAGACCAGCAGGACAGGAAGGAAAGGGGGGTGCCCAAAAGACACATAGCTGGGCATGGGTGGCTCACGCCCATAACCCTATCCACTCAGCAGGCAAAGACCTGAGGGCTATGGTTCAAAGCCAGGAAAATCCATTTGATTCTTACGTCCAATTAACTGTCAAAAAGCCAGAAATGATGGGGCTGGGAAGGCGGCTCAGTGGTAGAGTGCTTGCCTTGCATGCATGAGGCCCTGGGTTTGATTCCTCGGCACCACATAAGCAAAAAGAAAAAAGCAGAAGTGGTGCTGTGGCTCAAGTGGTAGAGTGCTCGCCTTGAGCTGAAGAACTGAGGGACAGTGCCCAGGCCCAGAGTTCAGGCCCCATGACCGGACCCAAAAAACAAACAAAGAGCCAGAAATGAGGGATGACACTGTCCTAAAAGAAGCATACTCTTTACCTTATATAACTGTAAATCCCCAGTACATCATCTTTGCAATAACAATTTTAATAAAAAAATTTAAGCCAGGGGGGCTGGGAAAGTGGCTCAGTGGTAGAGCGCTTGCCTTGCATGCCTGAGGCCCTGGGTTCGATTCCTCATCACCACATAAGCAAAAAGAAAAAAGCCGGAAGTGGTGCTGTGGCTCAAGTGGTAGAGTGCTGGCCTTGAGTTGAAGAGCTGAGGGACAGCGCCCAGGCCCAGAGTTCAGGCCCCACACTAGACCCCCCCAAAAAAAAAATTAAGCCAAAAACAGCACTGTGACTCAAAGTGATAGAGCACTATAGTCTTGAGCACAGAAGCTCAAGGAGAGTGCCAAGACCCTGAATTCAAGGCCCAGGACTGGAACAACGACAACAAAAAAAACAAAACTAGGAAACGTTAGCTGTTGAGCAGCGGCCAGGCCAGCTGCTTATATTGATCCTTCACACTGCTGCTTAGGTGAAGGACTCAGTAGATGGAAATGAGGGATGTGGATGTGAGGCCTGGAGGGGAGGCACAGCGGAGGCCTGGACTAGGTGGAAGTGCGGGAAGGCAGAGAGCTAGAAAAGGCTCAGGGGGAGCTTGCGGAGTCCTGGGTGGGTGAGGAGGAGGAGGACACTGTCCGGATGACCACGGGCTCAGGCTTGAGACGGCCAGGTGAGATGAGGGCCGAGCTCTGCAGAGCTCGGGGCCGTCGCAATGGCCGCGCCAGGCGGCCGATGAGGGCAGACGGCGGGGCTGTCAGGACCGCAAGCGCCTTCTCCAGGCCACCCGGCTGAGCGTCCGCGGTGAGCTTCGGAGGCAGGCGCCCCTCTGCG
>NW_012267291.1:6614341-6619124 GCF_000151885.1 Dipodomys ordii
CTGCTCAGTGGTAGAGCGCTTGCCTTGCATGCATGAGGCCCTGGGTTCAATTCCTCAGCACCACATAAGCAGAAAAAGCCGGAAGTGGTGCTGTAACTCAAGTAGTAGAGCGCTAGTCTTGAGCTGAAGAGCTGAGGAGCAGTGTCCAGGCCCAGAGTTCAAGCCCCATGATTGGCAAAAAAAAAAAAAAGAAGCTTAGAGACAGTGCCCAGGCCCTGAGTTCAAGCCCTGGCACTGGTACCACCAAAAAAATAAAAATCATTATCATTGAGGTGACCTGACCTGCCTTCCATCTGGTGAAAATGTATTCATTCTCCTGGGGTTGGAGGCATGGTTCAGGTGGTAGAGCAGCAGCCAATGAGTAAAAATATCCCCATCTTGGACAAAAACACAAAACAAAAATTATTCTTTCCTAATAACCATTCCTGTCACTTTCATCTTTCAATAAGTTCAGGACTCCCTTGACTTCCTCTCCTCAGAACACAAGGACCAGAGTTGATTAGCTGCTAACTTCCAGCACCAGCTATGATTACAAGTGTGCACTACCCTGCCTAGCTCCTTGGTCTTTTTTGTTCCAATAATTTTTTTTTGGTCGGGGGGCCTGAACTCTGGGCCTGGGCACTGTCCCTGAGCTCTTTAGCTCAAGGCTAGCACTCTACTACTTGAGCCACAGCACCACCAATTTTCTGGAGATAAGAGTTTCATAGAGTTTCTTGCCAGGGGGCTGGCTTTGAACTGTGATCCTCAGATCTCAGCCTCCTGAGTAGCTAGGATTACAGGTGTGAGCCAACGGCACCTGGCTGTTCCAATAATTTTGCTTTTTATAGAATATCAAATAAATAGAAGCAAATAATATGAAGGCTTTTGGGTGAGGGGGTCTAGTTTTTTTTTTGGGGGGGGGTCCGGGTGTGGGGCCTGAACTCTGGGCCTGGGCGCTGTCCCTCAGCTCTTCAGCTCAAGGCTAGTGCTCTACCACTTGAGCCACAGTGCTACTTCCGGCTTTTTTCCTTTTGCTTATGTGGTGCTGAGGAATTGAACCCAGGGCCTCATACATGCAAGGCAAGCACTCTACCACAGAGCCACCTTCCCAGCCCCCTAGGTTTTTGTTTTTTTTTGTCATTCATGGGGCCTGAACTCTGAGTCTGGGCACTGTCCCTCAGCTCTTCAGCTCAAGGCTAGCTCCCTACCACTTGAGCCACAGCGCCACTTCTGCCTTTTTCTGCTTATGTGGTGCTGAGGAATCAAATCCAGGGCCTCATGCATGCAAGGCAAGCAACTCTACCACTGAGCACTGAGCCATCTTCCCAGCCCCGCCCTCCCCCCCTTTTTAAAACAAGATAGAAGTAATAAGAGTCATCTGGTGGCTCACATCAAACTGAGGTCTGAAGATCACAGTTCAAAGACAGCCCAAGGAGGGAAGGCTGTGAGACTTTTATCTCCAATTAAACACCAAAAAGGCCAGAAGTGAAGCTGTAGCTCAAGTGGTACACCAATAGCCTTGAGCAAAAAATCTGAGATAGCATCCAGGTCCTGAATTCAAGCTCCAGGACTAGCATACACACAAAAGTCATCTACTTGTCTCATGAGGGCTGAGACCCTCAGTTGAAATCCCAATCCCAGCAGAGAAAGGAAAGAAGAAAATATCAGCTGGGTTTGGTGGTAATCTCACCACTTTGGAGGTTGAAAATAACTCAAGTTTAAAACCAGCCCAAGCAATGATGGAGACACTGATTTTTTTTTTTTTAACTTTTTTGTTGTTGTTGTTGTTGTTGGTGGTGGTGGTGTTGGTCCTGGGGCTTGAATTCTGGGTCTGGGCACTGTCCCTCAGCTCTTCAGCTCATAGCTAGGGCTGTACCACTTGAGCCACAGTACCACTTCCGACTTTTTCTGCTTAGGTGGTTCTGAGGAATCAAACCCATACATGCTAGGCAAGCACTCTACCAAGCCACAATCCCAGGCCCCATTTCCATTCTCTCCTTGTTAGCAAAATGAGCTCCTTTCCCATAGCTAAATATACTCCTTCCCTTCTCCACAGCTTAGCATCCTCCCTTCCTGGACAACACTAGGCCCACTTAGCAAAGACAGTAAGTAATCAGCCTCCAGCCCCCTCTACCTTGGGATGGCACTTCTCTGGGGCAGCTACCACCATATAAGGCAACAAAAGCCCCTTAGAGAAACCTTCAGGTCTAGGCAGCTGCAGGACCCTCATCTACCATTTGGTCAGCAGCATCAATCCTAATCCACCATGATGAAGCCCCTGGCCCACACGTTCACACTGGGGTCTCCACCTCCTAGCCCCTTCTAGCTCCTCCTAAGCCTCCTAGGTTATATAGGTCATCTCAGACAATAGCCGGTGCTTCTTCTCACTTCTCCCTGTGAGGAGTCTTGCCGCGCCCCCTCTCCCGGCAATAAACTTTTCTTTGTTCTCTGGATGTCTGTGTGGTTCTCTGGCAAAGTCTAATAATCTTTCATTCCTAGTCCCTCGAGTCTGTCTCTAACCCATGAGTTATACAGTTCACTTTTCATCAATATCCAGTGTGTCTTAAAAACCAAAGGCCAAGGCGGGGTACTGGTGGCTCATGTCTACAATCCTAGCAACTCAGGAAGCTAAGATCTGAGGATCATGGTTTCAAAGCCCTATCTCTAATTAAGCACCTACAAACAGGAAGTGGGGCTGTGGCTCAAAGTGGTAGACAGCTAGCCTTGGGCAAAAGAGCTCAGAGTCAGCACCTAGGCCTGGATTTCTGACCCAATACAAAACAAACAAACAAAAGAAGGCCTGTATTCAGGAGGCTGAGATCTGAGGTTGGCAGTTTGAAGCAGCAGCCAGGGAGATTCTAAAATGAAATTAACCAGCACATACAGTGCAAGTGGTAGTGCACCATTCTTGAGTGAAAAAGCTAAGCAAGAGCATGATAATCTGAGTTCAAGGCCCAGTTTTATTTAGTTTGTTTTTACTTTTTTTTTGGTCAGTCATGGGGCTTGAACTCTGGGCCTGGGTGCTGTCCCTCAGCTTTTCAGGCCAAGGTAAGCAATATACCACTTGAGCCACAGCACCATTTCTGGTTTTCTGGTGGTTTATTGGATATAAAGAGTTTCCTGGACTCTCCTGCCCAGGCTGGCCATGATCCTCAGATTTCAGCCTCCTGAGTAGTTAGGATTACAGATGTGAGCCACCAGTGCCCGGCTTAGTTTTTACCTTTTTAAAAGAGTTACTATAAAAGTGATGTACAGGGCTGGGAACGTGGCTCAGTGGTAGAGTGCTTGCCTAGCATGCATGCACTCCATTCCATCCTCAGTACCACATAAAGAGAAAAAACCAGAAGTGGCGCCGTGGCTCAAGTGATAGAGTGCTTGAGCAAAAGAAGCTCAGGGGTAGTGCCCAGGCCCAGAGTTCAAGCCCCAGGAGTGCCCCTTCTCCCCTCAAAAAGTGATGTACAGAGGGGCTATAGTTACCTAAGTCAAGTAAGGAGTGCATTTCTGTTTGGACAGTGTCACCCCTTCCCCCCCTCCCACAGCCACCCACAAGGTGTACAGCTCATTTCAAGCCCCAGTTGATGGGAAATAAGTTCATTTGAAAGCACTCACCGTTCTCCCTGACAGCCCTATCTTAGCACTGTCCTCGCTGCCGACTGGCTGAATCACCTCCCATCCTGTCCCCCTAAACAAACGCACCCAGCAGTTATGGAAAAGAGAGCCTGAGACCAAGGCCACGTCTGGCCCTGAGAACACAGACGCTGTGGAAACCCTGACACTCCGCAGTCAAACACGATCGCCCGCTGCCGCCGCCCCGCCGCCCCGCGCGGCCTGACCCCTCTTTTCCTGCCTCTGTTTAAAGGGGCCCTCGATGTGAGGCGGTGCGCCGCCGCAGCCGGGTTTCCTGCCCAGTAAAGCCCGTTGGTCTGCCAGTTTGCCTTTCAGCTCTTCATTCATACTCCCGGCACTCGAAATATTTTCTTACACCAGTAGCAGGACAACTGCTAGTAACGATAATGTCAGCTGCGTCGCCCGGGTAAGAAAGATGGCGCAATCCACGGCCTCAGGAACGGGGAGGGGGGATTTGAAAACGATCGTTCCTTCCGTGCTAGGCATGAAGCCCGGGCTCTGTTCCCAAGCACCCCACCCCACCCCACGGAGCCCCCTTCCCAACCCTCAGCGCCCCGTGACCCGCGGCCCCGCGCGGCGCGCATCTCGCTGGAGCTCCCAGGCCCAGACCAGCCCGGGCCGCAGGAAGCCCGCGGTGCAGGGCCGCAGCTACCGTCCGGCGCTTCGGCCCGGTGCTGGAGAATACAGGCTCGGGCAGGGCAGGGCCTTGTGTCAGCGCGCAGCATGCACAGTTCTCACTCCCGCACAGGACAAGCGTGTAGGAAACACCCGTGGAAGGAAGGAGGAGGAGGGACCGCGGGCCAGCTTTCCCTGCCTCCAGCGGCCGTGCCCAACTCCCAGCGGAACTACAATTCCCAGCAGGCCTCGGGGCCGAGGCCGCCCTAAGTCCCGCCTCCAGGCTCCCGGCGCGCCCTGCGAGCGCTGGCTCGGCGCGGCGCCCACCGGGACTTGTGGTCCGGCGTGGGTGGGGGTGGGGCCGGGCATGGAGGCGGGCGGGGGCCGGCTCCGATGTCCTCCAACAGCCGGTCTTCCTTTGCTCTTCCTATGCCCTCCCTCCACTGCTTCTGAGGCCTCACACCTGTATGGCCTTGGGTAGCTTCCTTAGCCTCCCTGCATCTCAACTTCTTCACTTGTAAAATGGGATTATACCTGACTGGGATGTAGTTCAGTGCAGTGC
>NW_012267291.1:6619174-6624121 GCF_000151885.1 Dipodomys ordii
GGCCGGGAGAGGCCGAGGGGTCCCGCGAGGCCTGTCCCGAAGGACGCCGAGGACCTGTCCCCACGCGCCCCGCCCTTCCCAAGGCGCCGGGACCGGCCCGCGCGCCCCACACCTCCTCCTCGTCGTCTCCGGAGTCGGACTCGGGCTCCACCGGCACCTCGTCATCCTCGCCGATGGTCCCGATCAGACCTAACTCCGCCAGCATGCTGGGCAGCCTCGGCTTCCGGAAGTGCGAGCAGCCGGCCGGATGGCCCACCCCGTCCCTTCCTGCTACCTCCTCGGTGCACATGCGTCGTGCCTCACATCCGCTCGGGGAAGCACCGCCCGGGCTCCACTACCACAGCTCCGAGAGTGCGCACGCGGTGGGGGCGTGGCTTCGAGGGCGAAACCAAGGGGGCGGGGCTACAGTTAAATGAGGAAATTCTATTGTCTTAGCGGTGTTTGGAAGTGTGGACGAACCCCGGCACCCGCGGCCCGCGCCGGTACGCCCAGCTCCTCGGGAGGCTGAGCTGAGGATCCTGGTTCAAAGCCAGCCCGGGAAGGAAAGACCCCGGGAAAATCATCTCTAATAAATTAGTCTGAAAAAGCCGGAAGTGGCGCTGTGGCTCAAAGTGGTAGAGCGCTAGCCTTGAACAGAAGCAGCTGAGGGACAGCGCCCAGGCCCTGAGTTCAAGCCCTGGGACAGACAAACACACACACAATACACAATGCACATGCACACACAATACATGCCCATAGCCAGGACAGCTCCATCCAGTACAACTCCAACAGGAAGGAAACTGTCCCATATCCCAGTAGGCCAGACCCGGCCCATGTGGCTGTCACATAGTGTGACATGGACTGCCTGCTGCCAGCCAACGACCTGAAGTTTTCATTTTCACTTGTTTCTCTTTTTCAAAGCTTGGAATGGACTCCTGGAGCTTAGAAAGTAAACACACTGCTTGCTACCAGAATCATACCCCCTACTCCTTTCCGTTAGAGCCAGGATCTCTCTAGATAGCCCATGCTGGCCCTTCCCACTCCAGCCTTCCAGGTGCTGGGATTACAGGTTTTGTGCCCTGCCTACCTTTTTGTTTTTTTCCTTCACAAAATCAAGGCCTGAGGCTGAATCAGGATTCCAAGGATTTGTCAGTCTTAGCCATGTTGGTATTTGGGACTGGTGGGGACTGTCCTGTGTGTGGCAGAATGTTTGGCAGCGTCCCTGGCCTCTGCCCACTACGTGTCAGTGGCATCCCCCTCACCTGCTGTGACAACCAAAAGTGTCTTAAATTCTCGCCCCCAGCCAACAACCTGCTGCTTTCCTTCTGTGTGCTCCAGACCTCCCCTCCCCCCCACCTCAGGTCCCTGCATGGCTGCGATTTCGCATGCACCACACACATGTGCACATGTGCGCGCGCGCGCGCACACACACACACACACACACACACACACAGATGCCCTGAAACATGTCCTTTGCCAGGCTGTGATAAAAATGCACCTTCCTGGAGTGGCTTCAACATCCAACGTTCATTTTCAAGATCAACTTATAAACATAGTGTTTTCATTGATTCCATAAATACTTATTGATTCCATTTTCTTTCAAGATCTTAGAAGTACATCACCATCTTATTTGCTCCTCCTTCCCCTCCCCTCAAAGTCATACATTCCCATAATTCAAAAGACTAGCTTTCTATGAATGATGTGTCCTCCCCAGCCCCTCCGCCCCCCCCCCAGCCTATAATCCTAGCTACTCAGGAGGTTGAGACCTGAGGATCGACGTTCAAAGCTAGCCCAGGGACAAGAATGTTCAGGATACTCATTTCCAATTAACCACCCAAAGAAGCTAACAGTGAGCTTGGCACCCGTGGCTCATCTCTGTAATCCTAGCTACTCAGGAGGCTGAGATCTGAGGATCACAGGTCAAAGCCAGCTTGGGCAGGAAAGGCAGTGAGACTCTTATCTTCAATTAACCACCTCAAAGCTGGAAGTGGCACTGTGGCTCAAGTGGTAGAGTGCTAGCCTTGGACTGAAGAGCTGAGGGGACAGTTCCCAGGCCCAGAGTTCAAGCCCCACAACTGACATAAAAAAGCTGAAAGTGGATGTGGCTCGAGTAGTAGAGCACTAGCCTTGAGAATGAAAACTAAGGGACAGTACCTAGGCCCTGAACTCAAGCCCCAGTAAAAAATAACAAAAACAAGTGATACACCTGGTTTCTGGGCAAAATCTGTGAAGAGCAGTTCATTCATGGTGGTATCCACTTTCTGCCAGCATAAGGCTCTATTCCCTGTGGTGCAGAAGCCTTGTTTTGGAGAGGCACTTCCTGGTTCCTAGACACCTGTCTTCTCTCTTTGTCTTCTCCCAGGAGAGGGCTGAGAGTAAGTCCTGGGCCTCCCTGTTAGATCCTCACCTCATCCATGGGGACTCCATCTTCATTATCCAACTACCTCCCACATGCCTCATCTCTTAATATATCATGTGAGCAGGGAATTGCAACATAGGGATTTGGGAAAAACATTCAATCCAAAATAAAAGGGACAAGGGGCTGGGAATGTGGTTTAGTGGTAGAGTGCTTGCCTAGTGTGCATGAAGCCCTGGGTTCTTCAGTACCACATAAACAGAAAAAGCTGGAAGTGGGGCTGTGTCTCAAGTAGTAGAGTGCTATCTTTGGGCAAAAGCAGCTCAGGGACAATGCCCAGGCCCTGAGTTCAAGCCTTAGAACTGGCTTAAAAAAATAGAAGGGAGGGGCTGGGAAGGTGGCTCAGTGGTAGAGTGCATGCCTTGCAAGCATGAGGCCCTGGGTTCAGTTCCTCAGCACCACATAAACAGAAAAAGTTGGAAGTGGCGCTGTGGCTCCAGTGGTAGAGCAGTAGCCTTGAGCTGAAGAGCTGAGGGACAGCGCCCAGACCCAGAGTTCAGGCCCCATGACCGGCAAAATAAAAATAAAAAAAATAGAAGGGGCAATGCACAATTTATGGCTTTTTTGTGCTGACATTGGGACTTGAACTCAGGGCCTGGATGTTGTCCCCGAGCTTTTTTTTTCCCCTCAAGGTTCCAGCTCTATCACTTGTCCCACAGCTCCACCTCCAGCTTTTTGGTAATTAATTGGAGATTAGAATCTAACAGACTTTCCTGCCTGGGGCTGGTTGGTTAACACAATCCTCAAGACCTCAGCTTCCTGAGTAGCTAGGATAACAGGTTTGAATCACTAGTGCCCAGCTATAACAGTGGCTTTAACAACAGAGAAGATAATTTGCTTTGTGTAAATGAAGTCTAAGGCTGACAGGTGCAGCTTTATGTGGCTACTTTGCTCCCTAAGCTCTTTCTAGCTCTCTCAGTCATTGTCTGCACCCTCTTTTTTTTTATTTTTATTTATTTATTTATTCCAGTCCTGGGGCTTGAACTCAGGGCCTGGGCACTGTCCCTGTGCTTCTTTATGCTCAAGGCTAGCACTCTACCACTTGAGCCACAGAACTACTTCTGGATTTTTGTATTTATGTGGTACTGAGGAGTCGAACCCAGGGCTTCATGCATGCTAGGCAAGCACTTTACCACTAAGCCACATTTTCAGCCACTCCTGCTTTAATATGGCAGCTGAGTGCCAGCAACTCCATCCAAGCTTGTTACCTGTCTTCAGGTGTCAACTTTGGAATATGATCATTTTCTCAGCGCTTCCCTGACCATATGTCTCAGGCTCCGATGTCCTCCAACAGCCGGTCTTCCTTTGCTCTTCCTATGCCCTCCCTCCACTGCTTCTGAGGCCTCACACCTGTATGGCCTTGGGTAGCTTCCTTAGCCTCCCTGCATCTCAACTTCTTCACTTGTAAAATGGGATTATACCTGACTGGGATGTAGTTCAGTGCAGTGCTTACCTGGTGTGCATTAGCCTCTGGGTTTGATCTGCAGCACTGGAAGTAAAATGAGTCATGAGCATTAGGCAAAGGCCAATGACCTGATACTGAGACAAGAGTAGACTCTTCAGATGAGTAAGGTATCATAAATGTGTCCTCTCTGCCTCTCTCTCAGGAAGAAAACAAGCAAAAGAATTCATGGAAGCTGGGCACTGATAGCTCACACTTGGAATCCTAGCTATTTAGGAGACTGAGATTTGAGGGCCACAGTTCAAAGCCAGCCTAAGCAGTAAAGTCCTTGAAATTCTTGTCTCCAACTACCCAGCAAAAAACCATAAGTAGAGATATAACTCAAGTGGTAGAGCACCAGTCTTGAGCAAGAAGATAAGAAATACTAGCCTTGATCAAAAGAATCTCAGGGACAGCAACCAGGCCCAGATTCAAGCCCCAGGACTAGGAAAAAAAAAAAAAAAGCTAAGGAAGAGTGCAGTTTGAGCCTGTGGAGCCGTGAGTTCAGGCCCCAGTACCTATACAAAACAAAACCTAATGAATCCAGAAAACATGGGAGATCTAGCTTAGGAAAGGACAGAGCCCAATCCAGTGGATATAAAGTAGAATCTGTATCAGACCCCAAAATGGAATTACCAAGAAAAAAATCACCAAGAAAAACCGTACAGAATATCTGTGGGATTTCTTTTTTTTTTTTGTCGGTCGAGGGGCTTGAATTCTGGGCCTGGGCGCTGTCCCTCAGCTCTTCAGTTCAAGGCCAGCGCTCTACCACTTGAGCTACAGCGCCACTTCTGGTTTTCTGGTGGTTTATTGGAGATAGGAGTCTTACAGTCTCTCCTGCCTGGGCTGGCTTCGAACCGCGATCCTCAGATCTCAGCCTCCTGAGTAGCTAGGATTACAGGCGTGAGCCACCAGCGCCCAGCTGGATTTTTTTTTAGGGGGGGTCTGTTCGTGGGGCCTGAACTCTGGGCTAGGGCACTGTCCCTCAGCTCTTAGGCTCTAGGCTAGCGTTCTACCACTTGAACCACAACACCACTTCCAGCTTTTTTCTTTTTGCTTATGTGGTGCTGAGGAATCGAACTCAGGGCCTCAGGCATGCAAGGCAAGCACT
>NW_012267291.1:6638202-6642668 GCF_000151885.1 Dipodomys ordii
CGGCCCGCGGGGCCTTCCCGGAGGAGGCGGGTCCTCTCCGGCTCCGTCTGTGTCTGTGTGTCTGTCTCTCCGGGTCTCGCGCTCCCTGCGCGTCCCCCGCGTCGGGGCACCGGCTCCCCGCCACCTCTCTGCTGGGGCCAGAAACAGGTGCCACACGCCGCCTTTGCGCCCCGCCGCGTGCGGGGATGCCAAGTTACTCCCGGGGAGGCGGGAGGTGGCGGTGGTGGGCTGGCACCGCGCCTCGGTCCCCGGGTCGCCCACGCCTCCCCTGCCTGGCCCGGGTCGGCGGCTCGGGCCCGCGGGGTGCAGGTGCCGGACCCGGGTCCCGCGGGCGAGGCACGGAGAACTCTGTCGGCTGCGTCTGGGTTGGAAAGGGGAGCGAAGCCGTCGCTGCCGCCTCGGGCTGTCGGGGTTCCGTGGAACGGGGCGTGCACGGCGCTTATCAGAACGCCAGACCCTCGGCGCGGCCCGGCCGGCCGCCTGCGTAGTCCGTGAGCGCGATACGGACGTGTGGTTGAGTGGGCAGCGTGGACAGAAGTTGACCGGGCTGCCCGTTTGGGTTTCCTTGGCGGCCCCGCGCGCCCCGCGCCCGGGCCCCCCGCACGCCCGTCCGCCCCCCGTCGCTGCGGCTAGCTTGCCGGGCGCGCACCCACTTCCGCAGTACGAGCGCCCGGGCCGTGTTTTCTTCCACCGTCCAACCTCTTGTTGTCGTTCCGTTTCTGGGAAAGTTCTTGGCAGGAACTCCTCCGGAGTCCAGCCGACCTTCCCCGGCCCTGTCTGTGTGGCAGGCCCCGAGGAGCCGGAGGGAGGGGAGTGTATGGGATGGGGAAACGGACAACGTCCGTGAAGCCCCAGCTGCTCACCCCTCTGCGCTTTGCTGGTCGCTGCCTGAGTCCCTGTTGGCAGACTTTGCTTCTAAGCCCTTCCCCTACCTACCCCGTGTGGCCCTGTTGCTTATGTGTAAGTTGCTGCTTGGCCAAGATGTGTGCTTTCCGGGGTCAGCTCTGTCCCCCCCCCCCTCTCTCTCTGTTTTTTGTTTTTGTTTGTTCGTGGGGCTTGAACTCTGGGCCTGGGCGCTGTCCCTCAGCTCTTCAGCTCAAGGCGAGCACTCTACTGCTTGAGCCACAGCACCACTTCCGGCTTTTTCTGCTTATATGGTGCTGAGGAATCGAACTCAGGGCTTCTTGCATGCAAGGCAAGTGCTCTACCACTGAGCCACCTTCCCGAGCCCAGCTCTAGCACTCTTATGGTGACTTTTTTTTTTTTTTAATATGGTCGTTCTTCCCCTACTGCTTGTAGCCCTAATTATGGAGAGGGTGGTGGAAAGTGACATGTCAGGTTTTCCAGTGATCTAGGGTCTTTCAGACTCTCTGCCTACCAAATGCAGATTACCCTGCTACTTGTTGAAGAGAAAATTAAAAATACAGTTGGATGTGGAGGGGTACGTTTGGGCCATCCTGGTGACAGGGTGGGACTTTTAGGACAACTTTGTTCAGTACTGAATTTCTTTTAGTTCTGGGCTTGATTCCATAGATGTGCTCTTCTTCAAGGACAGGCAACTCCCAGATGTTAACATTTACAAAAGAGTAAACAGGGGCTTGCGTGTGCTGTGTGAATGACCAGTCTGTACCTTAGGGTTGTTTCAGGCAATAGATTTCCTGAATGAACTGACAGTGGTGGTGTTTTCTCACATTCATCTCTCAAGAATGCAAAATGACCTCTGTCTTTGACATTTTCCCAGAATTTTCAGACAGCAGTAGCAGTAGTAGTAATAGTAGTAGTAGTTCTCTTCTTTTTCTCTTTTTTTTCTTTTTCTTTTTTATTGTGAAAATACAGAAGGGTTACAATTACATGGGCAAGACATTGTAGCCTCCTCCTTTGTTTCCCCTTCCCATCCTTTCCCATCCTCCCCCTGTCCCCCGTCCAATCCCCCCCCACTTTTTCTCTTTTTGATACTGGTCTTGGGGCTTCAATTTAGGGCTTGGGCATTGTACCTGAGCTTTTGTGCTTAGGGCCAGCACTGTACTACTTGAGAGGTCTCCATTTCTGGCTCTTTGCTGGTTAATTGGAGATAAGAGTCTCAGGGACTTTGCTGCTGGAGCTGGCTTGGATAGGCCACCATCAGAGCTAAGCCTTTTGAGTAGCTAGGATTACAGGCGTGAGCCACTGGCACCTGGCCCATTTGAATTTTTTAGTAGCTTTTTAACAACACTTAACTCTACCAGCAATGCAAAACACACCTTTTACTGCCATATCACACATTATGGGAAATGATATTTCAGTATTGTGATAGATAATTTAAAGTTAAATCTTTTAAATTTTATTATGGAAAAATATATCAAATTATACAGCAGACATTCTGTATTGGTCTCTCAACTTTGACAATTATTAACTGATAGCCAAGGTCAGTCTTTTACTTGTGCTACTCCCTCTCCCAAACTGGAGTATTTTGAAACAGACTCTAAACATATCATGATGTTAGCAGTTTTGATTTTCACCAGCTTGAATCAGGCTGCTAACGTGTCACAAAATTTAGTTTTGCTCCGGGTGCTGGTGACTCAACGCCTGTCATCCTCGCTACTCAGGAGGCAGAGATCTGAGGATCATGGTTCAAAGCCAGCCCAGGCAGGAAAGTCCATGAGACTCTTGTCTCCAATAAACTACTAGGAAACCAGAAGTGGTACTGTGGCTCTAGCAGTAGAGCGCTCGCTTTGAGCTGAAGAGCTGAGGAATAGCACCCAAGCCCAGAGTTCAAGCCACACAACCCACAAAAATAAAAAAAAAATAAAAAATATATTTTTGCTATACTCACTTTAATTAGTTGGACTTTTCTATTATTAGGAAAAATTACCAGGTAAATTAGCACTCTCTTTGGCAGTGTACTGGGGTTTGAACTCAGGGCCCTGGCACTTGCTAGCAGACATCTATCACTGAATTAGCTCTTGATTTTGTGCTACCCCCACCTCAGAGTCATACTCAAGGTTTGGCCTTGCTTTCTGAACAAAATCAACAATTCTTGAGCTATTAATGACTATAATTGAAAAAATGATTTGCAAATACAAATTTCTTTAGCCTTGATTTAGTAGAGACCTAACTCTTAAAGCCATTTTTACTAGAGATTAACTTAGTGCCAACATTATTAACTATAGTTAATAATTCATAGTGAAAACTTTCAAAGTTTCTGTACCATAGTTGTGTAAATATATTCCTATCACCTTTGGTTAAGTATTAAGCAGAGGATATTTGATATAAAAATAGTCTGAGGGCGCTGGGAAGGTGCCTCGGTGGTAGAGTGCTTGCCTTGCATGTATGAGGTCCTGGGTTTGATTCCTCAGTACCACATAAACAGAAAAGACCTGAAGTGGCGCTGTGGCTCAAGTGATAGAATGCTGTCCTTGAGTAAAAGAAGCGCAGGGACAGTGCCCAGACCCTGAGTTCAAGCCCTAGGACTGGCAAAAAAAATCGTCTGAGCTGGGACTGGCAGAGCATGATTTTGGCACTCAAGAGGCCAAGGCAGGAGAAATACAAATTTGAGACCACTTCTTCCTTCCTGTCATCTGTTGTTAAATTGTTTTCCAAAGATCTCCCATTTGCTTTGCTTACAAACAACAGTTGTTATAAGTGAAATTTTGTGAATAGTGGAGAATCACAGCATATTTCATATTTTTCTTGCCTACAAAGAGGGTGTTGGGTCAGGTGCCAGTGGCTCACGCTTGTAATCCTAGCTATTCAGAGGCTGAGATCTGAGGATCATGGTGCAAAGCCAGCCCAGGCAGGAAAGTCTGTGAGACTCTTATCTCCAATAAGCCACCAGAAAACTGGCAGTGGCACTGTGGCTTAAGTGGTAAAGTGTTGGGCTTGAGCTGAAGAGCTCATGGATAGCACCAGGCCCAGACCAACCAAAAAAGTCTACTAGAATATAAGAATTTATAAATGTTTGCAGTTGCTACTTAGTCTTCAAAACTTCTGTTGGTGAACAGTTTCTAGTGTTTATACCTGTAACATTGTTATGTCAATTCTGTAGATTTACTTTTGAGCTGATCAGATATCTTGGAAATGTTATACTTTCTCCTTTAGTTTTATCACCTGGGAGTGATTGAGTGGAAGGAAATAACAGGAGAAAGCTGGGCGCCAGTGGCTTATGCCTGTAATCCTAGTTATTCAGGAGGCTGAGATCTGAGGATCCCTGTTCAAAGCCAGCCCAGGCAGGAAAGTCTGTGAGACTCTTATCTCCAATTAACCACTCAGAAAACCAGAAGTGGCTCTGTGGTTCAAGTGGTAGAGCACTTGCCTTGAGCTAAAGAGCTGAGGGACAGTACCAGGCCTAGAGTTCAAGCCCTATGACCGACAAAAACAACTTAGGGGGGGGCTGGGAAGGTGGCTCAGTGGTAGAGCGCTTGCCTTGCATGCATGAGGCCCTGGGTTCGATTCCTCAGTACCACATAAACAGAAAAGACCTGAAGTGG